>NW_003852479.1:4974360-4991750 GCF_000181295.1 Otolemur garnettii
GCAGTCAACAAGACACACACACAAGGAGAACAGCAGACAGTCAACAAGACACACACACAAGGAGAACAGCAGACAGTCAACAAGACACACACACACAAGGAGAACAGCAGACATTTAACCAGACACACACACAAGGAGAACAGCAGACAGTCAACAAGACACACACATGAGGAGAACAGCAGACATTCAACAAGACACACACACACAAGGAGAACAGCAGACAGTCAACCAGACACACACACGAGGAGAACAGCAGACATTCAACCAGACACACGCACAAGGAGAATAGCAGACAGTCAACCAGACACACGCACAAGGAGAATAGCAGACAGTCAACCAGACACACAAACGAGGAGAACAGCAGACAGTCAACCAGACACACACACGAGGAGAACATCAGACACAGGTAAAAATGGGGCAGGGGATGAACGAGGAGACACCTCAGCAAGATAATGTGCCAGTTTTCATGCCCTGGTAAACAGAGCTGGATGGGTGTCTTTCTCTGACGGCCTTTGACCAGTCATCACTGCTCTCTACATACAGAGAACTGAATCCGGGACTGGGTGGGCAGGGGTCACTCCAATTCCACACCCTCCTTGTGGTAAACATCAGCCCCTCCCCTTTATGAGAACACCAGCAGAAAGGGGCAAGCAGCCCCTCTCCAGAAAATCACATCCCTGTCCATGACTTGGAGTGTCCTCACCTGAAATTAGATATTCGCTGCCTTCTTAAAAAATACTTAAGCAATAATTACATTATATAATGTGGAAATCAAAATAGCTGTGCTACATGCAGAGTCTTATCAAGACCTAGGTCTGTGATACTGGAAAATTCTCACAGACCCTCAATAAATCCGCCGAAAGTATTTCAGTAAGTTTGAGTAATTACTTTCTAAATAATTTACCATGTAAAAGCACTGTGCTCAATAATGTCGACATTTCCCACATTTAACAAAGCAACATTGTTTTCACAATGGTAATATAAGGGGTCAAAGGCACTTAGAAGCTTTTTAACACTACATTTTTAATTATAAAATAGTTTAAAGATGTAGGTATAGTCATACAATTAATGTCAGTAATTAGGGAACCCAACTCTTTTATACAGGGCAGTCAGCCTCAGCCGCAGGGAGATACGACCTTTATGGTACTGGAGAGCAAGCATACCTGCTCTTTGCTCTTAGACAGAGACACAATCTCTATCTTCAAAGGCTGTTTGTATAAAAGCAACCTTGAAAAGATGGTTTAGAACAAAGGCAGCCAGTTAAAGATGTGCAAAGCCTGAGAGGCACAAGGGAAACGGTACTCCTGACACTTACCACACCGGTTTTTCCCTGATGCATTTCTCTCCTGTTTCAATTAATTAAGTTTTCTATCTCCCCTATTCCTTATTGTTTTGGATAATGCATTGTAACTGTAATATTTTAAAGTGAACCCAAAGTTCAGTTAAAAAACAGTAACCCATAGTATAGTTGTATGCATATGACTGTACATCACATGTATAATTTTCTAAAACACTACAGTTAATGATTCCACCCTTCTTCACAATATAAGACCTTGCTAGTTTTAACTCTAATCATACCACTAATTTTATAAGTTATGGCTGTATATTATTCACATTCAAATTTATTTTCTGCTCAAATTGGGCACGATAATAATTATTTTATAATACATTTGATATATCTGCCACCCCACTTCTTCCATCTTGCTCCTTTCTTCTTGGTTCAATTCCCTTCATCCTGAAGTCAGCTGCTTCAGTGGGCCTTTCGAGGAGTGTAGTACGTTACCTGAGCCTTTGTCTAGGCATATCATGATTCTACTCTGTCTTGAATGATGGTTTTGTAAGCCTTAGATCTCTTGATTGTTAGTCAATTCTCTTAGAAAGTTAGAGATAACATTACACTGTGTGACGCTGTTGAGGCTGTAAGTAGCTGCCACGTCCGAGCATTTTCCTGCCTAAACAGTAATTGTCTTTTGGAGATAAACTTCCATTATCTCTGGTTCCATTTAAGACTGTTTATCATGTTATGACATGTCTCAAAAATACAAGTGATACTGTGGATATGTTTTTATTTTAACTGCTCTGGAATTATTCTTTGTTAATATTATATAGTCTTAGTAATTCTTTATGTATCTTTGCTGCAATACAATCAATTTTGAAAAATCTACCTTCCGGGTTACTAATAATATATTTATTCACATTTAATATGCTGTTTATTCTATTGAGTTATAATTTTGATGAATATAATTTAAATCTTGGAACTTTTTATAGGATTTCATAAATAGAGGGGTTAATAGTATATTATTCTTAAGTGTTTCGATTCTTTCTTTTCCATTTCAGGTAATTTAAATATAATCACACGGGACGGACCTTGCGTCTCTTTATAGGGCAGAGAGCAGGTTTGTTTACTACTGAGTGTAACAAACGTAATATCTTCATTGAGGGCAAAGGGCAGGCAGGCTTTTGTCTGCCCCAGTTAAAAGACTCAGGTTGTCTGAGGCCAGAAGTCCTGTCCTGTCCACAGGCCGCAGTGTGCACATGTATCAGCCAGCTCTATCCCTGATGCCCTGCAGAAGCCGGGAACCTGGAGCTCCCACCTGTTCTGTTTGCTCCAATTCCTGCTAGCACCAATGCTTTTTTCCCCATTTGAGGAGGCAGAAGATAAGTCCATTGGGTGGGGCTTTATTTTGGAGAATTTATTGTGGGATAACTTGTGAGGATGTCTTTCTAGAATGTTATTAGGATCTACCTCTGCCAGATACATCGGGTAGTAAAGGAATGGATAAAAAAATGTTAATTTATTGGCTCAAAGATTCGAAACAAGAAATGTCTGTTCAATCGTGCGTCTGGGCAGGTATATCTGAATTTATGCTAAATAGAAGTACACGATTTCCGCCTTTCAGTTCAATGATTCATCAACACAACCCAAATTCCCTGCAGTCATCAGTTTCCTTTAATCTTGCTGAACCTCTGGGCATTTCTCCTTTCTCCCAGTGCACTACATCACTGACTGGGCAGACTTTTAGGGACCTGAGTTTTCTGCAGTGGTCTTAGTTCCCAGCCTCATCTCCCTGGCACAGAAAGCCCGTCACAGTGACCAGGTAGCACCTGGTCGAGCTCCGATTCCCCTCTTCAGTGTGGGCACCACAGAAACTTAAAGGACTTTGAAGTGTTTTTAAAATGTTTGACTTACCTAATTTTCAAACATTTTATTAGTAATGATCACAACGACTGAAGTTTTCTAGTGTATGGAACAGAGAGGCAAATACAGTTTTGAGACCTGGCAACAGCCCATGATGAGATATTGACCACTTGGTTCTCTGATGAGAAATGAAAACCACACCTCTGTTTCTTTGTTAGCCACGTTCTCGAAAGAATTATCTTCTTCACTTTATACTTACACTAAGCCACAAAGCCTGGTTCTGCCTATATATCTTCATTTATTTCATTTTTAACCAGTAACTATACTATAGCAAAAAGCGAAAATTGACTTATTATACTGTATTATTCAGAATAATGAATTTCATTTGAAAAATTAACAGCACTCTCAGCATGGTGTACCAGGTGGGCCTTCAAGGATTATTTGTTGCAGAAAACTATTTGTTAAAGTGGCATGTACCGTATTAAAACTTGTTTCAGAAGCCATTCCATTCATGTTCTTTCCCAGATGAGTCCCTCTGCCCCCCCTTAATAATAATAGGCAGCACGTTTGAAGTCCAAGGGAAAGTACCTTAAGAAGGCATTGTATCACCATGACATTTTCTGATTAAATTTTAATATAATAAACATAATATTTACCAGTAGTGACGGTGTAATTTCAGAATCTTCATCATATGATCTCCCATTCAGACTGTTGAATTCCAAGGATTGTTTAATGTCTTGAGACAATTTCTCCTCGATGGAACGTTTTTCTAAATCTACGCTTGGCAAATAATCTTTGTTCTCAGGTGATCCACAGGAACCATCAGACTCTTGATTACTTTTTACATCTATACTTTTCTCTTTTAAATTTCTTTCAGGTACATGGATTTCCCCTGATTTTTCACCATCAGAAGAATAAACATCAAGATCTACAATGTTGTCCAAATCTGTGTTTGAAGTTCCTGCAAATACAGTTTACAAAGGGGACATGAATGAATTTAAACAAATTAATTAAACTGTGTATAAACTAAAAGTTCAGCAGTAAGACATCTTTGTCAATGAGCACTGCTGCATCTTCACTGGATGTTACTTTCCTACGCTACATTCATGCCTGGTGAAGCACAATTCACTTGTCCAGTCAACATGAAGGAAGTAGACTTTTGCAAGGAAGCACAAATTTATTTTGTAATGAAATCTTAAAATTGATGCAAATTTTTCTTCAGAATAGACTAAATTCTATTGCCTTGATAGAAATGAAGTAGTTCAATTCTCACTTCCCCACCCCACTTGCACTCAAATTTTACAACCACAATTCATGTAAAGTAACACACAGGGAACATTCCTTCCCTGTTCTACCTCTTTCCCTAGCATGGGGGACAGCACACGGGGAAACCTTCCAGATGAAAGGACAGCGCCAGGTGGTGGCACAGAGAAAGTGTGGCAAGGACGTTTGCCTCTAGAAAGCTGCAGATTGAGCAAGAGTGTATCAGTCACCCACCTCTTGACATCTGTTTTAAATAAGTCACTGGTTTTCAACCAGTCTGCACAAAGAAATCACCCACAGGTACACTTTAAAACTGTCAGGGTGTGCACTTGACCCCAAGCCAATTAAAACAGATGTCAAGAGTGCGACTCAGGTGCTGGTCTTGTAAATTCCCCCCGTTCAGCTCTCCAGGGGGTTTGTATGTGCAGCCAGGTGCCAAACCCTGGTCTACGTTTTCTGAAGAGCAAAAAGTTCTTTAAAGATATTTATGCCATATTGCTTTCAATTTAAATAAAAGCGTGCATATCATTACCCAGACTGAATAGAGCTTCATCTGGTTATCCCTTATGCTTTTTCCAAAACAAATACAAGTAGGCTATAAAATAATAGACGCTTTTGCTAATATGGCCCCAGTGATGGACATTCTTCTTTACAACCCAAATGACTTACTCATTGCAATCAAATGTCTACATAACTTGACAATTATACACAGTATTTAGAACTTCCGATTCCAGGCACTTCTTTAATAGCGCATGTATCGTGAGCAATAACAGAGTATGTTAAAGCAATACTGTTAGAATAAAGATATCATAAAGGCTATGCAACATGAATAAAGTTTTCACAATAATGCTGTAGTTCCCTCTTAAACCAGAAGAGACATTACCTGATTGTTTGGAAGAAAAAGATGCCATAGCCTACGTTAAAATAATATTTCTATAGGATTGAAATATTTCACTATTGGGATCCATTGCTACTGAAAACTAACCAAACAGTCTTTTAATAATGTTAAAAAAGCAATCCAGGGTGGCGCCTGTGGCTCAAAGGACTACGTAGGGTGCAGGCCCCATGTGCCAGAGGTGGCAGCTTCAAACCCAGCCCTGGCTAAAAACTGCAAAAAAAAAAAAAAAAAAAAAAGATGCAATCCAGAAAGGACAGGTGGTATTTAGTCTATTATTTGAAAATTTTTCATAAAAAAGATGGCTCAACATTTAAATATCAATCTGACCCATGACCTAGATCACATGATCATACCAAGAAATGCAGAGAAAGTATTTGACAGAATTCAACACCAATCCATGAGAAAAACTCTCAGCAAACCACAAAGAGAAGGGAACTTCCCTAATTTGATAAAGAACAACTACAAAAAGAAACCCCTACAGATAACATCATATTTAATGGTGAGAAATTAAAAGCGTTTGTCTTAAAATCTGTAACAAGCCAAGAATATCCCCCGCTCACCAGAACTTCTCAGTATCATACTAGAAATCCTGGCTAATACAGGAAGACAAGAAAAGGAAACAAAACATATATAAATGACAGGTAAGAAGTCTGTCTTTTTTCACAGATGAAATGATTATCTATGTGGAAAGCCCAAGAGAATCACCAAAAAGACCCCTGGAACTAATAAGAAATTACAGTAAGGTTGACAGACTCAGTATTAGCTTTCAAAATACTGGTAATGAACAAGTGGATTGGAAACCTAAAACATAAGACTGACCATTTATATTAGCACTCAAAAAATGACATAAATGTCTTAACACAATAACTAAGAAAATTCCATGAAGGCTATGTTAACTAGTTTGATGAAAATATTTCAAATTGTACATAAAACCAGCACATTGTACCCCATAATTGCATTAATGTACACAGTATGATTTAATTTAAAAAAAAGGACATACTTAAGTACAAATTGAACAAATTATATACAAAATCTATATTAAAAAAACTACAAAGTTTTGACAAAAGAAAGAACTAAATAGGAAAAAAAATCACCATATTTATGAATGAGAAGAATACTAGTTTTCCCTAACTTGATCTATAGATTCACTGCAATCGCAATTGAAATCCCAAATTACTTTGTAGATATTGTTCAACTAGTTCTAAGAAGTAGAGAAAAAATGGCCTGGGATAGCCAACACCATATTAAAGAAGAAGAAAAAGTGGAAAGATTGACACCTTGTTACTTCAAGAATCACTATGAATATACAATAGTTAAGACAGGGTGCCACGGTATTGGTATAAATGTGGACAAAAAGATCAATGGAACAGAATAGGGGCCCAGAGTGAATCTGTATAAATATAGTCACCTACCTTGGTAAAGGAGCAAAGGCAGTCCGGTGGAGAAAAGAGGGTCTTTTTAACAAATAAACAACTGGATATCCACATCTAACAAAATGAATCTAGTCACAGACCTTGAATCCTTCACAAAAATTAACTGAAAATCATCCAGGCTTAGTGGCTCACACCTGTATCCAAGCACTTCAGGATACTGAAGCAGGAGTATAGCTTGAGGTCAAGAATTTGAAGCTATCTGGTAGATCCTGCCTCTACCAAAAATTTTCAAAAAAAAAAAAAATTAACTGGGTGTGGTGGGTGGCACATACCTGTTATTCCAGCTACTTGGGCCTCTGAGGCAGGAATATGGCTCAAGATCAGGAGTTGGAGGTTGCTGTAATCTGTGACTATACTCCAACTTGTGTGGAAGATGGAGCTCTTTTTTGGGGAAAAAAATAACTCAAAATGGGTTATAGACCTAAATGTAAAGTTCAAAAGCATGACACTCCCAACAGATAACATACGTTACAACCTAGATGACCTTGGGTATGACAATAACTTTTTAGACACATCAAAGAAGAAATGGATAAGCTGAACTTCAAACTTTTGCTCTATGAAAAACACTTGTCAGATAGTGAGAAGAAAGCCACAGACTGAAAAAGAATATTTGGAAAAGACTCATCTGATACAATACTACTATCCAAAATATACAAATAATTCCTAAAACTCAACAATAACAAAACAAATAACCCAATCAAAAAATAAGCACAAACCCTGAACAGACACCTCAACAAGGCAGATATGCAGATGGTGAATGAGGATATCGGAAGATGCTCACATCCCGTGTCCTTAGGGGATAACAGCAGTGAGATGTCACTGCATGCTTATGAGCATGGCAGAAATCTGAGACACTGACACCACCACAGGACGTCGAGGATATGGAAGAGCAAGGACTCTCCTTCATTCTGGTGGGACTGTGAAATGGTACAGCCACTCAGGCTCAGGCCACTCTGTCAACGTTTTACATAACCAAACATAATCTCACCATCTAACCCAGCAACTGTGCTGCAGGGTATTTGCACAAATGAGTTGAAAGCTTATGTCCAAATGAAAACCCAGACCTGGCCATTTATAGCAGCTTTATTCGTAGTTGCCAAAGCTTGCAAACAATGAAATGTCCTTCGTAGGGGAATGGATCAATAATGCAAGGCGCATCTACGCAGTGGAGTATGATTCAGTGCTAGAAATAAGGGACGACTTGGGAAACTTCAAATGCCTGTTACCAAGTGAGAGAAGCCAATCAGAAAAAGCTATGTCTTCTAAGACTCCAACTAGATGACACCCTGGAAAACGCAAAACTGTTTCGACAGCAAATGACCCATGATTGCCAGGAGTTAGACAGAGGGAGGGACGAACAGAGCACAGAGGGTTTTTAGGACCGGAAAACTATTCCCTATGATACTATTAATGGTGGATACTTGTCATTAACATAGAATGCATGACATTGACAGTGAACGGGGAGGTAAACTACGCACTTTGAATCATCATAACGTGTCAGGACAGAGTCAACTGATTGAAACAAATGCACCCGTCTGGTGTGGGACACTGGTAATGGGGGAAGCTGTGCACGCTGGGGCCAGGAGCTGGGGGGAGGGGGAATGAGTGTATAGGAACTCTGTGCCCTCTGCTCAGTTGTGCTGCATATGTATGTATGTGCATATATCTATTTATATCTCTCTATATAGAGATATTTAGAGCAGTTTTAGGTTCATGTATATATGTATGTGTGTGTGTATATATCAGTAACACTTGTGTGGGCAACCATGTTCCCCATGCTCCCTAAGCCAGCAGGTGCAGCATGCTCCACTTGGTGAAACCACTCTCATCTCTGGACCACATCCAGACCAGATCAGTCCTAAATTCCCATGTTGGGGTGGTTCAGGTAGTCCATACCCAGCCATAACAATTTAGTGGCCTGGTAGCTGAAAATGTTATGACCAGCAGACCGGCAGAATTACCACAAATTTACTGTTTTCCATCTTCTTCCCAATCAGAAAGTAATCACCAATTATACGACTATTCACTTTAAATATCCCCTCTGGTAGCTCTCACACTCTTGACGTAAGAGATAGTTTTGGGTTTTTCTTAAAATCCTATGTAAACCAAACATAATACATAAAATACAGCTTGACATTTATCCAGTTATTATGTTTTAGCTAGTGACATACTCAAGGTCACATAGAGATTTAAAGCTAGAAATAGAAACAAAACACGACTCCCAGGCCAGCATACTTTGATCTCTTTACACGATGATCTCACTGTATAAGAATGGAAACAGTCGTATGCACACAGCATTCTAATTCATAGAACCCAAAGAAACTACTGGTGACAATAACAGAAAAATACACGAGGTGATTTGTTTAGGTTTTGTGTCACATGAAGCTTTACATCATGTTTGAATATTTGTGGAAGATATGAAATGCATGTGAGGGTGATGAGGTGTCAGACCCTGTCATTAAAGGCCTTCCGTGTTATCCTTATAATTCAGTCCATAATCACTTTTAGAGATCTATATTGGGTTTTCTTATGAATACAAATACTGTTGTCCATTGACTAAAGATCATATTTGCTAGAAAATCATATATTTTCAACTAATTTTCTTCTGAGTGCTAAATTTTCTGGTTTTAAAATGAACAACATAACAGGCAAGCAGTGCTATGGGTTTCATTCGATTACCAACATGAACGGGTGAATCATATGAAGCAATAATACAAGGCTACCTTTTGAATTATTTTTACAGTCTGTAGAGCTGTTTCTCAAACTAAGACGTAAGAGCTCTGTTTTCCCCTTGTTGAAAATGTGACCTTGATGGGTGTGAAGTTCATACAGCAAACTGTTCTTCGGATAATCATGAAACGCATAACTTCCGTGCGCAGGAACGAGCGAGGGAATGAGGTTGAGAGAAATGCCACAAAAAGAAGAAAATAAAGAAGACTCAGTTTATTGACGTAAAAGTAGTAAATAGTAAGTTACGTTAACTTACTATTCGTGCTAACTTTACTGCAGACACATCCTAAATCACCATATCCTAACTAACTCGTCCTTATGTAATGGATACAGAGTAGCGGGTCACCAAGCCCAATCCATTGTAACTGAAAAATTTAAATAGAAAAGTTCTTTTTTAAAACATTCCAAAATAAAGTTGATTTCTCACTTTCTTCTAAAAATGCAGTGTTATCCTTCGAGCTCATTAAAAATCTTATGAAATCAAGGTTTTACTACTACAAACATATTTGTTCATCAGTGAACTATTAGAGTAAAAAGCAGCACGTGGTGTTTAGACTTTGATGTTTAATAACGATGACTATAGTTGCAGTTAAATAACATTCATTAGACTTGAATACTATGCAGTATACATAATAATCCTTGATGTTTATGTAAGCTTTACAGAGGACTACCATAAAACTCATGGATTATAATTAACCAAAAAGGTCCTCCGCATCCCCAGGGCAATGATCAAGTTAATGTGGTCCTACGGGCACCTCCAAACCAAAACTGGAGACCCACCGCCAAACCATGATCAGGAACTTCTTCCACCTTCTCCAGCACCATATGTGGGAGTCACATGATAAGATACATCAAAGAATCAAATTAGAGAACAGAAATATCATTCACTTCCTTGGAGATACAGAAGTGCGTAACATAAACCTGTTCTCTGCTGAACAAAAAGTTGTCTCCTGCCACAACCCTGCTCCCAAAGTACATTTGCTGCTACACATCTCAGTCTTTGCATATAAACATGGGGCTTTTTCAGTCCAAGGACATCACTTAGCCCCAGAGTGGTTGGAAAATACTGACAGGACCCCGAGTTGACCGAAACAAAGAATTGGTGTAAGGGGCACTTAACAGGAGCCTCCTCCCACTGTTTAATCAAGTTGATGCTTTGTAGTCAAACACCTGAAATACTAACGTTTCAACAGCAAAAGAGACTTGAGTAATTTTTAACATTATTAACAGACACAGTTAGATACTATTTTCCATGTGGAAATGACGAAATTCTACAAAACAATTACAAAGCAAAACTATTATATTTCATTTCTTTGTTTTATCACACATCAAAAAATGGAATAATACTGTAGTCGATACTACAGGAGCTCTTTTAGTATCTCAATCTCTTATGTATAAGACTTTTTCACTTAGGGTTTATAGCAAACTAAAGTATCCAGAGTATCTTTGGAGAAAATCAGAATGCTCCCAAGAAACATACTGGACTTGGCCAAAATCTTAAAATAATGCTATTCCTAAATTCCTAATGATCCAAATAGTAGTGGGAGTACAAACATATCATAATGGACAACACTCTAATTGCTAGATATTGTTCAACATGAGAAACATTGCACACAAATGTAAATACGGCTTGTGTAAAATACGTCCTACCGTTATTAAAGTTACATGTTTTTTACGCAGTGAATTTCCCATTTGAAAAGATAGCTGGTGTTTTTCTGGCATGGGTTTTTAATAGGATACAAAGCAAATAGGACGGCCCTTACCTTTGTTGACGGTCTGCCGCAGCTAATTCAACTTTGTAAGCTGCAGCGTTTCCAGGTTCTTCAAATTCCTCTTCATACGTCTTATTAAATGCATGTTACACAACGTCAGTATGTTCAATAAACTTATTACACATTAACCAAGGAATTTACAGGTGACATTTGGAGTGCCTTCTTCCCACAAATGATGTCGTGAGAGCTCCAGGTATATTTTATAGCCCAGGAGCTCCAAGAACACTAAACAAACTCAGCTGATGGTTGTGCAGGGCTGTTGATGTATCAGCCAGTTTATCACGATTATTACACCTGGGGCCAGCAGTAACTTTCATTCAACACGGTAAGTGCTAAGTGCCAAGTGGTTTAGTGACTGAGGAGCTCTTAGTGGTCTGACTAGCACGGCCTAAGTTTACTCTTGGATCTTGGATCAACCATTTAATTAACACAGTGTAAGTGTGTGTGTGTGTGTGTGTGACAGTGTATTATTGTTCAATTTCTCAAATTTATCCAGAAGAGGAATAAAAGTTGCTAGGAAAAAAAAAAAAAAAAAAAGCAGAAGCTGTATAATTCTATCGATCTAAAGAAGAAAGGTGTGTTTAAAGAGACTTTCTCCATTCTTGTCTTTTTCTGTGACAACGGCAGCAAAGAGTAATACCAAGGACGAGAGGGTCCCTCGGCTCCCAGAGGCCCAGAAAATCAGAAATGCCCCAACTCTGTCGCATCCTGAAACTCTGGCCCGGGGCTTCAGCTCTGACGGCTCTGGCCCTCGCTTATCCTGTTTCTGTTTTCTAGAGGTTTGTGTTCAAGTTATCATTCTCTCAAACCTCTTAAATCTGAAATACTATTTCTGCCTTTAAACAGAAAATATTAAATGGCATTCAAGAAACTACGTTTTCACTTAAATGTTATTAAATAGATATTATGTAATGAGGTTGATCTTTGCTAAAAATCCTGATTACATAAATAACTCAGCTGACAAAACACCAAATTACATTTCTATAAGTTAAAATAGTGATCCCCACACTGCATGCTTCAAAAAAAAAAAAAAATGCCAATTCAGCTCACAAATTTACTCTCTACAAAAAAAAAAAAAAAATACCGTTTCATTCTCATCACCGTATTTAAATTCGAGCACTTGTACATTTCCTGCTAAACCAGTGGTTCTCAACCTTCCTAATGCCGCAACCCTTTAATATAGTCCCTCGTGTTTTGGTAAACCCCAACCATAAAATTATTTCCGTTGCTACTTCATAACTATAATTTTGGTACTGTTATGAATAGTAATGTAAATATCTGATATGCAGGATGGTCTTAGGCAACCCCTGTGAAAGGGTCGGTCAACCCCCAAAGGGGTCATGACTCACAGGCTGAGAACCGCTGCTGAACTATGCTAGTTATGAAAGACGTCTTCCTGGAAATGGCATGCAGGTGTGTGATAAGGCTCAGGAATGGTCGATATACACTCACATCCTCCAGCTCCACTATCTTTAGAGATGGCTCAGGTCTCTCTGTGCTTAAGTCTTCTTCAATTGACTGAAAAAGATTCAGCTGTTGTACTTTGATTTCTTCAACTAGGAAATAAGTTTGAAAAGTGATATTATCAAATCTTTCCTGACATTTTCCTTCAAATAATATAACCAGCAATAAAAGGGTGGTGTTCTGTGCATCCACACCAGGGCTAAGACAGGTCGAGTGAAGTACCCATCTTCTCAGCATCTAATTTGTACATGAAGCTATTTGCAGTAGGCAAAGCCAATCTAGAGAACGGGAAGAAGTGAGCATGCAAGATTTGGAACCAGAGGTAAAGGGTTATATAATATAATCGAGAAGGGTACGTTAAAGAAAGAAAAGTAGATGCTGGTTGATGCTTAGTGTACATAATTTGAAGTAATAACTTTAAAAACGTCTAATCACGCCTGAACTAACCGTCACTGTCCTCCTCATTTTTGCTTTGAGGAATCTGTTTCTCACTAGGGGTTTCACACGGATGTATAAAAGTGTCGGGCAGCGTGTTCAGGAGCTGCTCTTGTGGAGTCCTACAGGACGAGAGAGAGAAGCAGTTAGAGCACCGACACACACCATCTGAGCCGTTCCCAAACAAGATCTTGATTTATTCATCAAATGAGCGAGTATACAAAATTAATGATGAAACCATGACTGCTCCTTTTACTCAAAGAACCTAAGTGCAACTGTGTAACAGACTCTTCATGTACTAAACAAAAACCTCTGTAAGTCAACTTGGCACCACCCAACATTTTAAAATTGCATATCCCACTGCTTTTCATTTAAGATGAAAATCAAAGTTATGACAGAGGTCGGTGTTCTCTCAGAAGCCACATGGAGTCCATAAAACACACCACGCTACTTACGAAGCTGACTTAGGAATGTGAGTGTTATCTCTCAGTCTTGGCATTTTGTCAATGAACTCCAGGGGAACCTGAGGGCATCTGTCTAAACTTTCCCCACACCAGCAGGGTAATAAACAGGTTCCTGAGATGTGAATGTGAGGCGTCCGGCTGTGGCATCTATTCCCTAATTAACAGTGGGAACTGATGCACCCATTTCACGTGGAAGGCACTGAAGCCCAGGGAATCTCAGGGGTTGAGAGTATGTGTGCGGTTCCAGAGGACGGTCCCAGATTGGTGGGAGGGAGGTCACTGTTCAGCACGGATACGCAGCTGCAGAGACCATGGAAGCTCATGAGGTCCTGGGTAAAAGGCGGGGCCTTCTTGATGATACAAGAACTTAAAACATACCAGGTGCTGTTCCTACCAATGTTGGTATATTAAATTTTAGTAAATATGAAATGGGCCCTAATATTGTCTCAATGTTATAGTCGAAGAAACTGAGACGCAAAGCTGTGGAGCAACTTGTTCGGGCACCGGGCAGTGAACGCAGGAGGGAAGCCTGGAAACAGCAGTCTGCTTCTCCAAGTCCAAGTCCACGGTCATGGCTGTGTTCTTATTTTACATTTACTGCCTTTTCTACAACTTGCAAAGGCACTAAAAATCGGATAATGTTCTGGTAGTCTATGATTATGCCCATCCCAATATAAGTGTATTTATATATATATACATGTACATAAATATATCAGAAGTCTATCAGATATTCATGGATTATTTAATTTTGTGTCTTAACAAATCTGATGAGCATGGCATCTTACATCTATAATTTATCTAAGTCATAGATACAAATACTAAGTGGTTTATGCTCAAAGATAACCTGGCCTCAGGACACAAGACACTTCTTTCCCTCTGACCTGGATCTACTGAACTAAATTTCTTCATACACATACGAATGTACTTCTGTTCAGATACTTCTTCTTTATAAATTGAAAAAGTCTCTAATTTTACGAGTAAAGGCCCTGAAACAGTGACTTACAGAATTAAGACAATGAAATATTGGAGATTAATCGGCTCTATAATTTTTTTTTAAACTCTATATTTCACAAATGGGAAAACTTGGGCCAAGAAAATGTGAATGATTTGCCCAAGAACAAATAACCAATTAGTGAGCACATCTGGCTTCTGGTTATCAGAACTCTGATATTAATATATTATTTTCTCCTTTCTTTCTTTTTTTTTAAATTTCAAAATATTAAGAGGAAACAAATGTGTTTGATATGTGGCCTGAGTCAGGGCTGTGAAGTGTGCCCCTCATTCACGCGGCGTTCCCTGGACCGGCTGGGTGAGTTTTAGAGCCGCCCTCTCCCGCTGCTGCTTGATTTCCTATGACTTCTTCCCCCTTCTGGGCACCTGTGTGCCCATCTGTCCGTTCCAGTCCACTGGAGAGTATACTGGGTGTTTGTTTTTTTTCCATTCTTGAGATACTTCATTTAGAGTAATGGTCTCAAATTCACAAATTTTAAACTCACACTCACAAATTTTAAAGGACCTCATCCTATGTTGGGCTGAATAGTACTCCATGGAATACACATACCATAGTTGTTAGTCCACTCATGAATCGATGGGCCCCTGGGCTGATTCCACATCTTTGCTACTGTGAACTGTGTTTCAGTAAACATCGGAGTGCAGGCATCTTCTTAATAAAGACTGATTTTCCTCTGCATATATACCCAGAAGTGGGAATTTATGAAAATGATCCCAATGGCAATTACAATAGCAATGAAACTAAATAAATGGGATCTGATTAAGTTAAGAAGCTTCTGCACAGTTAAGAAATTATCAACCAGGCAAACAGAAAACCTACAGCATGGGAGAAAATATTCACAATCTGCACATCCGATAAAGGACTAATATCCAGAATCTGCAAAGAACTCAAATCAATCAGAAAAATAAAAGTAATGTTTCTTTTAAAAAGATTTTGGTACATGAATAAAAGATGAAAATATCATTTAGAATAGTATGAATAGTATTAACCGTATTTTCTTCTTTAAAAAATTTGAAAATATTTATTGAGCCTTGACCAATCAGCTGGGGAAACACAGAGGAACGGCTCTAAGCCTGTGTGTGCACCGTCCTCAGGCCATCTGATGACCGACCTTCCCTGGCCACCTTCCCAAGTGGCCAGAGAAGGTTTTTTAAATGATGGGTCTTGTACCCACTCTCAGAAGTATAAAAACTGCTTTTGATGATCAGATAGAGTTGAGGACCTGGCAATGAAAAGAGTAGGGGACCTGGGGTCAGAATAGCAGCTAACTGCTAACATCTACCATTAAAATACTCGATCCAAAGCTTCTGTATTCTTTGAAGTAGCTTTTCTAGATTTACGGATCCACTGGAAATGTTGCTATTAAGGTCTATCAGTGTGATTGTGTTGTCACAAATGGCATATTTTGTTCTTTTTTAAGGCTGGACATTCCATTGTGCATATATGTGTGTGTGTATGTATGTATGTATGTACACACACCCACAAACATAATATCTTCCATTCATCTGTTCATGAACTTAGGTCACTTCTATCACTTGAAGGACGTTACAGTATTTGTACTAAGCCAAACACACACACACAAAAATGCCGTATGATCTCACTGATACGTGGAATCTAAAAACATTGAATGCAAAACCAGATGGCACATGTGTAAGTGGTTGCCAGGGCTGTGGGGTGGAGTACCGCGGAGAATGCTGGTCAATAGGCACACGAGTTTCAGTTAAGCAGGATGAGTAAGTCCTGGATATCTAATATACAACACAGTTACAAGAGGAGATCTTCAGTGTCCTCACCACACAGAAAATTAATAACTGTGTGAGGTGAAGAGCACGTTAATTATCTTAATTGTGGTCACTATTCACAATGTTTATCAAAGCATCTCATTGTACACCTTGAACAGGTATAATTTTTATCAGTTATACTTCAAGAAATCTGAGAGGATAAAGATCTATCAATACATATTGATTACAGGTGCAATACATTTTGCAGGTGCTGAAATTGTCTGTGCAGCTCCTAATCATGTCTCAGCCACTCAAGGGCCCGTGAGTGGAGCAGCTGGTCAGATTGTATAATCACCACCATGCAGTATTGGAAATGGGCCTGTCTTTGGAAGGACCAGCCTATAATTCTTGCACCCCTGGGTATCACCCTTGTGATGGGTTTCCTGGATGGTATCCTGCTGGAACTGCAACACTGTTCTCTTTCCCTCCTAAAAGATATTGCAACAGGAAAAAAGGAAGTTTCCTTCAAAGATCTGGATACGGTCATTCCCATGGGCACCATGCCAAGAAGGGAAGCCACAGAAAAGAAAGATTTACAGAAAGCAAATGTGAAAATCCTCAAACACCAGGGTGCAGCCTTGGAGAAATATGCCAAGAAGATGTGGGTAAACCAGCCAACCCCAACTGCCCAGCTCCCACCAAGGCAGCCCCACCGGACCCCAAGAAGAACTTCAGCAGCTTGACTAGTTTAGATCACAACCAAGCTGAAGCTCGAATTGCTCTTAAACTTGGTGTGACAGCTAATGATGTAAAGGACGTCATTTTCTGGGGAAACTATTCCTCAAACCAGCGTCCAGATGTCAACCTCGCCAAGGTGAAACCACAAGAATAGAAAGTTGTTTAGGAAACTCTGAAAGATGACAGCTGGCTCAGGGGAGAGTCTATCTCAACCTGCAGCCATACAGCTGGCTCAGGGGAGAGTCCATCTCAACCTGCAGCCATACAGCTGGCTCAAGGGAGAGTGAGTCCATCTCAACCTGCAGCCATACAGCTGGCTCA
>NW_003852479.1:4991837-5003334 GCF_000181295.1 Otolemur garnettii
CAGGGAAGAGTCCATCTCAACCTGCAGCCATACAACTGGCGCAGGGAAGAGTCCATCTCAACCTGCAGCCATACAGCTGGCTCAAGGGAGAGTCCATCTCAACCTGCAGCCGTACAGCTGGCTCAGGGGAGAGTCCATCTCAACCTGCAGCTGTACAGCTGGCTCAGGGGAGAGTCCATCTCAACCTGCAGACGTACAGCTGGCTCAGGGAAGAGTCCATCTCAACCTGCAGCCATACAGCTGGCTCAGGGAAGAGTCCATCTCAACCTGCAGCCGTGTGGTACTGCTGCCACCAGGGCTCCACCTCTACCCAGTGACATGTCTGCTGCCGAAACCACCTCTGACCACGTCAGTGACATCCAGCTGGGATGCCCAAAGGAGGGTTTGGGGCCGGGCATTCTCTCAGGGCAGTGCCTACAGGATTCTCCATGATCCTCTCTGCTCAGTTCCTGTTGCGGCCAAGAGTGAGACCCGGAAATGTGGCCAGGTCCCCTGTGAATGAATTCTCCCGTGAGAAGGTTGGTCTGACCGCAAAGGAACCAGCAGAAGGAAAGAAACTGGTTTTGAATTTTTTTCCTGTGCTCGATGAGACAATTATTTGATATTACTAAATGATCTGAAACTGCAGGATTTAAATACTATCTTGGATTCTGTACCTAATAATGATGATAATGACATGCACTCATGAAAACGGCACCTGTTAAAGGTCACGTGCTTCTTGGTAGAGATTTATGAGTACCAGTTATCATGTTGCTGCTAGAGCTATATTCTAAATAAGTGTATCTTCAATTGAAAAAGTAGCAATCCATTTATCTCATGATAATATTAGTAATTCTGAAGCTAATATATATATGTTAATTAATAAATAAATACAGATAACAAAAGCCAGGTTTCCCATTGCAGGTGGAAGAAATTCCACACAAGCAAAGGGAAACGCCAAATAAGCCAGGTGATCTTGGTTTGGAGTCAGAAGTATCAGTGTGACTCACGTCACCTTAATAGATGTCCAACTAGATAGGCTTAGAGATAAACTTGGATGCGTGTTTATGCTGGGCCGCTGTGTGCTGAGTGTGTGTGCTGCCTGGCTCCCGCCTCTGAAAAGCCCGCAACCTCCACACCTGACCCACAGTGACCACATGTGCTAACCGGGTCTTGGTGTCTGAACATCATTCTCCACTATAAGGAATCAAGATTCCTTGAAGAAATGAATTCCTGGGCTGGGGCAGAGGAAATACATCTTGAATGCCAGAAGAATAAAGAGATATTCAAAGCGAAATAACTAAAAATGAGAACAAAACCAGATGAGGGAAAGTCAAACGGTGAGGAGGGGGGGTCAAGCTGGGCGACCTGCCAATGGCCAGAGCAGGAACAACACAAGTCACAAAGTAAACAGCAGTATCAGATGTTCATCCCCAAATAAAATACATATCCACGAAGCCACGTAAAGAAACATTTGAATGCACAAACGAAAGTGAGAGAAGGGATACGTCCTTGAAAAAGAATTCCAGTTAATAAATGTGGGAGGACTGAAGAAAACAGAAACCCACCAGTGGAGGAGCAGAGGAGTAGTACTGGGGCAGGCAAAATGCACCCACGAGTGCCGGAATCCAGAGGGGAAAGCTTAAGGGACAGCAGATTAGTTGCATCATTTCAAAATGCCTCTTCTAATATATTTATTAACTGGAAAGGAAGAGCAGTAACTTCACAGTGGAGAAGCTCAGTGAGCACCACGTTCTCCAGAAGACCAGGTTAAACGTCACCAGTGACAAGACAGATTGGTATCCCGACCCTAGGACATTGTGTGCTGAGAAGTGGTATTCTTCCTCAGAGTGTACAACCCCAATTTAATTATGAAAAACACTAGACAGGACCAAACTGGGTACATTCTATTAAACATACGGCAAGTACTTTCCAAACTCATTAAGGTCATTAAAAACAAACAAACAAACAAGGAAAGACTGAAGAACTGTGATGGTTAAAGATATACGACAAAAAATGCAATGTGAGACCCTGGGTTGGGTCCTGGAACAGGATAAGGATATTTTTTGAAACACTGATAAAACCCAAGTAAAATTTATACTAATAGTAGTACTCAATACTACCGTGCTGATGTCAATTCCTTGGTGTGGGTAAAGGCCTTGTGTTTATCTCAGATTATTGCCGTTAGGGAGAACTCAGTGGATGATATCTGAGGATTTTTTTGAACTACTTTGTAACTCTCCTGTATTTCGTATTTCAAAATAAAAATAACTAATCGAAAACTGTTTTTCCATCTTTAAATAGTTAGTGCAGTGCAGATATTAATCTATCAAACAGAAGCTTCAAAGGAGACACAACAGCTGACTTAAAAATTCTAAAGACATCCCACAGAAAGCAGAAATTCGGTTTGCTCTATAGAGGCACAAGAGATAGGAGTAGGACGGATTTTAGACACTAGCTGGAAATGGATTACAGCTCACTATGAAATATTATAACAGGCTGAATATTCCAAAGATGGACTGGGCCACCATGGGAGATGGTTTTGTGTGGCTGAAGTGCAGTGAGGGCTGGATGCACACTCTGCGGAACATTCTAGAGCCTTCTTCCAGCACCTTGCTTCTCACAGTGAGGACAGAGCCCAGCGTCACACACACCAGTGTCACCTGGGAGCCATAAGAAATTCAAGATGCAGAACGATCGGTTTCTGCAGACCTCCTAAGAAAGTATCTTTATTTTCACAATCTTTAGGGGATAGCGTCTAATGATACCGTCTTTGATTAAGATATGTATAATTATTGATCAAATTTTACTATTAAATATCTAACTTAAAAGTAATCCTGACTATTATAGCCTCGATCGTTCATGCTAATGCAAAAACCTGACAGCACCACCTCCTCACAGTAGTCATGGGTCTATCACATTATTTTTGTTATTATTCTTAAATTCTATACTGTATTTGTGCCTTTTCTCCATATACATATTTCCATTTCTCAAGGAAAATTCTTAATTAATGATGCATCATATACATAAATAGGAATAAAATACTGATTAGAACAGTAGGAGCTTCATGGAAAAGTTAATATTTCTTTTAAAAATCTATGCAAATATGAAATGTACTTGTAAAATTGTTACAAAATGTCATGCCACATAAGAAATAAATACAAATAACTTATATATTTCCTAATAATATTAAAAATTCAGAAAATACCTCCTGTGTTTCTTAAGCCATAATTTTTCCATATAGGACAGACTGTCTTCTTTAAATTCAATAGTAATTGGTTCCCTCCAAATTTTCAGATTAGTCTGTACTTCACATTCTTCCAAAGAGTCTATAAAATCAACACAATGTGTACAATTAATGCAACCAAATCTGTATACATCTTCTCTTAACTTACAGAGAACGCATCATTTTTGAGGCACATGTGCTTTGATATTTATCCATATAATCAATAGCCTAAGGTTTAAATAACACAAAATTGTTAAATATTGCTGATTTATGAAATAGTTGTATAGTCTCCTCAATAGTCAATTGAAATGAAAGGTGTTTTAAAGCAACTGATTCTTCAATATGAGAAAAAATACAGATTCATTCTATACACATAGGTTAAAAATGTAATATACAAAAACATAAAGTACTATAGTCACTGACATAATGTTTACCCATTATGATAAACAGAAAATAATTCGGAATGGCACCTGCAGGTGCCCGCTATCCTCATAAATTTATATCTACATGGTAATTTACTTCCAGATGCTTGAGATGTTTCTTAAGTACCAGTAAATTAAAATCACAAAGATATTTAAAACAGATGAAGGTTTTTGGGAAAGAAAGCAGTGTAAATCCAGGAATAAGTCTCTCCACCCTCCCATACATCATCCCTCTTTCCAAACTAAACAACATGGGGAGGAAACATCGGAGGGAAATAAAGGGAATAGTGAAGATGGGGAAATATTATTGCGGATATAAAATGAAAGGTGCCCAACCCCGTCCTGCAGACCCCAGTGATTTCCACAAACAGCCAGACACTGACAATGAAAACAAACCATGAGATGTGCCATCCCTCTTGATTTCTTCCCAAAGAACAGAGCAGTGTTAATAAAAGTTCTGAGAAGCTCCAAGTAGAATCTACTGAACTGAAAGAGCAGGGGTTACAGTGTGATATGAGCGAGTCAGGGGGTAGGGGGAGAGGGCTTCAGGAGAGTCATTCTCAAAAGGTTTCCTGACAAGACAGCCAAAAAAAAAAAAAAAAAATGGGGGGAAAAAAAGAAAGAAAAGGACTTACTTTCCTTTCTGCCTAGGTCACAGAGAAGAGCTTCCAAACCTAGAAGGATGATGGGGAGGAAGGGTCCAAGTACCTGGCGTGAGTCATTTTTCTCCCATTCCCAGGAAATAAAGATGGGAGGTGACCTGTGTTAACTCCCTTGTAGTAACTAGACCTTCCGGCCAACGGATCCGTGATATTCATGAAGAGGAGAATCTTCAGCTATCTGAGTACATTCAGCACACAGTCCTGGTTTAAAACTGCTTACAGTAAACAAATCTGGAATATACGGATTTATGTGTCGTGGCGCCCTAGAGAAAGGCGCTGATACTGAGTAACTTTGGTTCTGATCTGCTCCCTGTTTCATGGGTTGCTAGCTAACTTTTGTCAGAGTCTAAGATTCTCTACCACTCACAGTGATGGGTTGGTGGACACTGTCCTCAATACACAATACAGAAGTCCTAAGGGGAAATTGCCTGAAGAGTTTGGAGAACAGCCAGGAATCCAGAGTGGCTGAAATCGAGCAGGGTCCAGGGAGAGTAACAGGGCGAGATGTCACCCAGATAACGACATCAGACCACACAGAACCTTCTAGGCCGTTGAAAGCACCTGCCTGTCACACTGAAGGAAATGAGCCTTTACAATACTACAATAAAATCAACTTAGAAATAACTAGAAGACCTGGAAAGCCAAGGAGCACACCAAACTAAACGGTCAAGGAACTTACGAAAGGTGTTGAATGTCTTTGGTAATAAGAGCTACACAAATTCACCTCTATCAGACCAGGAACGTTTTTAAACCTCACGATATTATGTATTAATGGTAACAGGACGCCTATAAAATTCTTCCACACTGCAGCTGGGAATACAAATTGATACAAATTCTTTGGTAAATAATTCAGCTTTATCTGGTGTGACTGAGGACGTGCACTCCCAGACCCAGCCGCTCCACTCCCAGATACACACCTTCCTAGAAATACAGCACATTTGCACCAGGGCCCTGTGCAGGAAAATTCATAACAGCATCACTTGCCAATGTTGAAAATTGGAGACAGACCAACTAATCATTTAATAGCTAATAAATACATAATAAATAAATAACATTTAAAAGGCAAAAAAGCATATATTTGTATAAAGGAAGAGCATACACACACAACGTCAGGCACAATATCGATCATATATGTAATACTCTGGGGTAAAACATTTATACATTATTACATTAACAAAAGCCCTCACCTGCATTAGTTCTTCACAACCCCATCCTGCCACAACTTATCTCACAACTCTGTTTCCCATTGGTTTCACGATGATCCGCTTTGCCAGATCCCCTCCTACTTCCAGGCCGCTCCTTGCGTTCCCTGTAGGCTTGTCCCTCTCCTCCACCCACCACGTTTAATTCTTCTTACCTCTCCAGCCTCTTGTGCCTGGACACTCTCCCCTCCTCTCCGTGGTCCAGACACTCACATCTCTCTCCAGTTTCTACAAACACCACCTGCTCACCCCCTTCACCACAGACCTGGCACACACACCTGTTTCCTGTGTCCCTCCTCTGACCCATTTTCTAGATCCCAACTCAAACCTGATTTCTTAGAAAGCTGTTTTCTAAGCATCTTTATCAGTCAGAGACTTGGCTGGAAAAAGAATACTTAAAGGGGCAATTTTAAGAGAGTCAAATGAAAGGACTGACTTATAATCTTGCGGTGAATGCCCTCAGAGCCTAAAAATTGTGGGAAGCTGCTACCCACAACAAGATGCAGCAATTAACTGCCTGGCTGCGTGCTATGTCTCCTGTGTGGGGCTTCTCCAAGCCAGGGGGCTGATCATTTGATCCCTCGGGCTCCATCTGGATCAGGCTGGGGCTGCTTTTGCACACCGCATGGTCCCCGGGCTCCACCTGGATCAGGCTGGGGCTGCTTTTGCACACCGCATGGTCCCCGGGCTCCACCTGGATCAGGCTGGGGCTGCTTTTGCACACCACACGCTCCCCAACACAAAGTATGTGCTCAGGTCTCTGCTGATGAGATTCTTGTGAAAACAATGTTTTGTGCCTGTGATATTTGAAACACTGCATGTACCCAAATACTGACAAATCATAAAAACAAAAGATGTTGACAAAAAGTATAATGACTTTTCATGTAGTGCTGAAGATGCAGTTAAAATGATAATAATTTATTGTCAGTCAAACTGCCTAAAGTTAGAGAATTAGAAAGTATGGGGACATAGTCGTCTTACACCCTAACGTTAAGAGTGAAACTGACACAGTGATCTGTACAGAGGACAATTTGGCAACATGCATCAGAATTTCAACAGAGCAAAAGGCAACCCCTGAGATGCCATTTCTATATTCAGAAATTTACTTTGAGATAATTGTGTAAACACACTAACAGCCAAGATGGCCATCGTAACTTCCTTTATAATACTGAGATTTAAAAATAAAATATCCATTAACAAGCATCTGATTAAATCGTAATATCTAAAACACTAGGTGACTGTAACTAGTGATGATGGGTGTCTGTACTTCGATGGCATAATCTGTACATGACGGAATTTCGGTAAAAAATGAAATTAACTAATGGCAGACACGGCGTCATCCACTTTTCACTCCTGTGTGTGCACAACTGTGTCAATTAACAAACATGCACCAAAATGTTAATATGCTTTCTCTCTAGATGGTAGGAATGGACTATTTCCACTTCCCTCTTAGTAACTTGTTATAAATCTTCTAAAATAATCACTGTATTATTTTTTTATCACATAGCTATTACTACTATGAAAAATAAATTTTTTAAACAGGTTTGGATTTCTGACCTGGTGATTTCTCTTCCTCAGAATTGGTGTTATTTTAAACACTTTGCCTTCCAAAATAGATAATTAAGAAGGCACTTCTATAGAATATTTATTATCTTCCAGGGTTAATAAATAAAAAAAAAATGCATTGAAATATAAAATTGCAATTTAAAGCACAGAAAATAAAAAAGTCAGTGAGAGATGAGGTACAGAGAGAGAAGGGAGTGCGCAAATAAAGTCTTGAAAACATTAATGAAACCAGTGCGTATCATGAACGAATGCAGGGAAAGATATGTGAAGGACAGAGCATTTAGTAAAATAAAAAACAGAACATTCAGTAAAAAGTCCAATTACAGTAGTGGAAGGGGCTGGATGCTTTGATCTTAGGAATGATGCTGTGTCATAAAGGGGAAATGACCAGGAGCGCTCCCTCCCTGAAGAAGAGTGAAATGAAAACAGCAAACATTAGACCCTCTGCCAAGTAAAATACATGATTGAAATTTCTCCTCTAATGTTTTGAATTCAACGAAAAGCAACTGGAAGACACAGGAGCCCAAGCAATAAAATTAATAACCTGAATTCCCTAAATCCTTATGCTTTCCTCCAAGAGACAGGAGAGATTTGAGAGCAGAGACACAGAATATTTCAGTCGTCTAGCTCTTCAAAGTCTGGCATGTGGCAGTGAATATCGGCAAGAAGATATTAAACAATAGTTCTTCAAAAAGAAAGAAAAATGAAACACGAATCAATTTTCCTTCTGGAATTTGCCAGGGGCCTTGCCATCACGTTTTTGGAGGGATGTTTATTTTTTAAAATTTCTTTACTTCTCTGTCTCACAGATCCTCTCACTTCATAGGCTACAATTACAGCTCAGAAAAAGGAAATTTCAGTTCTGACAAAAATCTCCTGCTAAGAGAGTGGAGCTGAAAGAGCCCAATTAGCTGCTTGTTTGGCAGTTGGCGGTTGCACAGAGACCAGAGCAGGTGGCCTCGCGCCGAGGGAGGATGAAGCCACTTGCCAGCGGCCGCGCGCTGCTCCCCCCGTGAGGAGTTTAGCACACGGCAGCCGGATGTTTGCTGTTTGTGAACATTGTAATCCTATCCACAGAGAAGGGAAAGCCTTGGCTCCTGACGGTCTCCTTATAAAAGTGGCCATACCTGCTTCTGCTGCGAGTACGGCCTGCTCCTCGTTGGCCTGGGGCCGGCCAGTCCTCCACTGACTTAACACCTCCTGAAAGGACCGGGCGGAAGCTTCTTCATCGAAGGATCCTTCACCCAGGAGCCTCTCCTTTGGTTCTGTACATTCTGCTTTTTTTGTGGTTGTAATTTCTACCTAAACCAATGAGAAAGGATTCTAAGCATGCATTATTAAATGTCCTGCCTCTTTATAGGTAGGAATCAGTATTTGTCATTGTAAATCACACATTTTTAATCCTAGAATGTTTTTAAGATGTGCTTATATATGCTTTTCTGTTTTCTTTAAAACCCTATTAAGCAGTTATACATGGTCTCTTCAGAAATTATTAAAATGACAGCCTGCGGCATGGATGCCCGGCCATGAGGCTATTCACCAATGTTATCTCTACAGAGGCTTCACAGCCCCATATCTAGTCTTCCCAGTCTCCTGCTCCCTGCCACCTTCCCACATCAGGAAGAGCAGTTTTCTAAATGTGTTGATCGGATCACGTCACCCCTCCTTCAAAACTCTCTGCAGAGTCTCTATGAACCCCGAGTCCCTCCAAGACCGACCAGGCCCCTCCACAGCCTGTATTTGCTTTTCACTTCATCTCCTTCCACTCCCCGTCCGTGCACCTGTTCCAGCCAAACTCACCTTCTTACAGTTTGGGGAGCCCGTCAAGCACAGCCCCTCGTGGGGGCCCTCATGGGGGCTATACCAGTGCTGGGAGTGAAATATCTCCAAGTCTGCACAGAGCCGTTCCCCTCATTTCATTAGTCTCTGCTCAGAGAGTTAGAGCTTCATTGATGATCCTAAAAATAATAGTCCCCGTCCCCCCGTTTTATGATCCCTCATCTGCTTCATTTCCCTTCCCATTGCTTACCTCGCTGTGAATTTGTTCTACATATTTATGTGTTTATTGCCTGTCTCTTCTCATTAGAACAGATGAGATCAGAGATTTC
This sequence comes from Otolemur garnettii, assembly GCF_000181295.1. Classification (NCBI taxonomy): domain Eukaryota; kingdom Metazoa; phylum Chordata; class Mammalia; order Primates; family Galagidae; genus Otolemur; species Otolemur garnettii. The sequence goes on from NW_003852479.1 coordinate 5,001,003, forward strand.
GTCTTTTTTCTAAGTGCCAACAGCCATGCCTGGCCCAAATTAGGTGTTCGGTAAATGTCATGGACTGAATGAACGAGTTCATCAAGGCACGTGGGTGCCGCATGCCTCTCAGGAATGACGGGGAGGGGGACAAACTGAGTGCGAAATACACGTTCAGTCTGAACGCACAGAAGGAAATGAAGGTGGCACTTGACAGTTGTGCAGTAAGCCAGAGAAAAGGGCCACCAGAGAGAACTCAGCAGAGGAAAGCCAGGCCAGCGGCTGGGTCCCACGTGTGGACCACCACACTGCTCAGAGTGCTAACTCTCCGTGAGTAACTTTTAGGTGCCATAGTAGAAAATGCTCAGTTTTAACTGAGAAATGCACAGGCAGATTGCTGGAGTACAACTGAAAGTGTATTGTTAAAAATGCGTACACAACTTTTTAAGTATAAGCACAAAAATTCTGAGGCTCTCAGACACTATTCACCGGGCTAGCTGTTAACAAAAGAAGCACAGGTTAAGACGTCCCCAACAGGAACAGACACAGGAGCCAGTGTGACCCAGAGGAGGTGATCTATACTGAGTTTTGAAAGATAAAACAAGGATTCCATAAGCAAAAAGGGCTGTATTCCAGGGAGAGGGAAGCGGGGCTGGTAAGACCCAGAGGCGAGAATCAGGGCAGCATGGGACTGTGAGCAGTTTGCATGTTAGAGCCACAGAAATGGAGGCTGAGGAAACAGAATGGTAGAAAGGCAGCAGGACAGGCCGTGAGGGGCTGTGTCTGCTGTACAGAGGGGCTGGGGCTTCGACCTATTAGCAACGTAAAACCACTAAACCTCCCACACAGCAGCGTGCCAGAGGGAGGGAAATTGGGGAACAGTGAGTTTGAATCCAAGGAACCTGATTAAAATGGTTTGACGACATTGACTAGTATGTGGACATATATGAAATCTAATATATTCATCAACATTTTTGCCGTCAAAATATTTTTCACAATTATATGAGTACTTTACACTTTATATTGGCAAAAGACTAAAGGTGCATAAATGTTGATCAGTGGAAGGTACATTTTGAAAAATCTTTCACATCCAGTAAGTAATTTATAGCCACTACAGAGAATGAGAGGGCTATAGAACGTCCTCATATAGATATGAAAACTGCCTTGTTAAGTACAGAAAGCAAGTCTGCAGAGCAGTATAAAATGTCTATCAATGTTTATGTAAAGAAATACATACAGAAAACTGGAAGTGTTAACTGACCCTTGGAAGGGGAGAGAATGAAATGCACTTTCCACGTATAAATATTTTGTTCTTTAGGAAAAGCTAATTGCAGTGTCCACAATAGCAGTAAGAATAGAAGAAGTGACTCAACATTCGAGAGAGTTTTCAGCTGGTAGGCTGTGTGGGGCAGAGACTGTGATGGAATGAATTGAGTCTCCCCCCAAATTCATAGGTTAAAGCCCTGACCCCCGAGGTCTCTCTCTCCCTCTCTCTCCCTCTCTCTATCTCCGTCTCCCTCTCTGTCTCTCTCACACAGAGCAAGGAAAGGTCGTGTAAGAACATGGTGAGAACACCGGCATCTGCCCACCAAGAAGAAAAGCCTCATCAGAAACCGCGTCCACCAGCACCTGGATCTGGACGCTGCGTCCACAGCACTGTGAGGAGAGACATTTCTGCTGTCCGGGCCCCTCATCCACAGTGTCCGGCTCAGGCAGCCTGCGCAGACTAACACAGTGACTTCCTACCGTGCGCAGAGGGGAGAGAATCAACTGCAGAAAATAACCGTCCTGTTGGCTCGGAAAGCTAAAACAGGGCCTGCCGGTGGAAACATCTATCAGTTTTAGAAGAGAGGGATGAGTTTAGTTTGAAGACAGCAAGCTCAGGAGTAGGTGCGAAGGTGGTGGCAGCAGGATGTCACCGTGTCCGTGTCCCTGCACGAATGCTGCACCGTGAGGAAAGCTGCAAACCCAGAGGTTTAACACGGAGTGTGTGGGCAGCAGTCAGCCCAGCAGCTCTCCTGGGCAGCCCCTTTCATGCACCGAATCAGAAGGTGGAAGAAGTTTGCATCTTGAAGTTACGCCATTGGAATACCCACTTCCACATAGCTGTGGCAGCTTAAGAAAAAGCTAGCAGGTTGTACAGTCACTCTGAAATGGGTCATTTCTGCGGGAGCTAGGAGCTGGACAGAGCACCCAGAAAGCCAGGGTTCTACGTCCATTACTGACTAGGCCCACAAATCCAGGGTCGTATGTCCATTACTAAGCCCAGAAATCCAGTGTCATACGTCCATTACTGACTAAGCCCAGAAATCCAGGGTCGTATGTCCATTACTGACTAAGCCCAGAAATCCAG
>NW_003852479.1:5003691-5004376 GCF_000181295.1 Otolemur garnettii
CTGACTAAGCCCAGAAATCCAGTGTTGTACGTCCATTCTGACTAAGCCCAGAAATCCAGGGTCGTATGTCCATTACTGACTAAGCCCAGATATCCAGGGTCGTACATCCATTACTAAGCACGCGAAACCCTGCAAATGGGTCTTAATAGCCACGTTTCCAGAGGAGAGGACAGAGGTCCAAAGGGCTAAGTAAGTTGCCCAATACAAGCTATAAGGAAACCAGGGCCAGCATCTCAAACCCGGGTTTCAGCCAATAAAATGATCTCTTTCATGAACTGTTCCTCTTTCCAACATGCATTGGCTTGAATCCATTAAAAATGGTTTGAAACCTTTAAAAATGCCACGACACAGACATCAGCATCTGACAACTTTTTGACTGTTCTAGCCATTAGTGTTTCTTGGTAAGGCTAATTAAAAATCATACTCCTGAGCTCCAATCCATGTCTTTAAAAAAAAGAAAGAGTGAATGAAGTCAAAATTAGGGTGGCAGACTCAGGAATGACATTTTTTAACAAACTCACCCAGTGGTTCGGTTCTCATGGTTGGACAACCACTGCCCTTCAGTGTACAGGAATTCCGAGCCCTGGGGCTGTGTCTCTCTGCGGGGCCTGCCTGTGTGCACTGGTCCTTGTGCCTGAAGGGCTGTGGCCATGACTGTCCAACAAGAGCCCTGACCAGAACCACC
>NW_003852479.1:5004517-5012770 GCF_000181295.1 Otolemur garnettii
CAGGGAGCAGTCCACTCCATAGCCTGCTAGGAGGGACAGTTACTAACCTCTAGCCACCTTCTCATCTGTTAAATGGGGGTAAGAATAGCACGAAATATATCTGGTTATTGTCATTATTGGATAAGATAAGGCGAATGAAGCACAAGGCATGGTATTCAATGTTCAATAAGCATTAGCTGCTGATTTATTTTTGATGAGACAAATCAGATAAAACAGTCAGCGTCCGGGGAGCCTTTGCAGCTGGTGCCTCGGTGCAGTGGTATGCAGGTGAGGTGGAGCCACGGGCCTGAGCTCAACTCCATGTTCAATTATTAATGGTACATGGACAGTTCATAACAACTGTTGTCACTATTCTCTCTTTTGAAAGAAAAAGGGATAACTAATAAAAGAGGCAAAGAAAGATAATACACGTGAAATATTTACGGCTGTCTGATTGCCCTTATGTTATTATTGTAATTAGGAGGCTGCAGCTCATTCAGTGATTCTTTGAAAAACATCCCTGGGAGGTCTATTAGAAAATCAAATCCATGCAAAAGTGCCCCTTCTGGAAAACTGCAGCAGAGTTTCTTGCTGAAAAGAGGTTCCTGCAGCACAGAGCACGTTTTCTTTTAGGTCCTATGAGCTCAGAACTCAAAAGACTGAAGTTCAACCCAGACTTTGTCACCAAGTGACAAGCGGTGTGACTGGCCACGTTCTGAACTAGAGGGAGCAGGTGCTTGCCATCTGAAAGGATGAGGATCATAGCATCGGTAAATATGTTTGTTTCTTGCTAAATAATCAATACACGTCCACTACGAAAATACAGACACGAGCTGACGAAAGCTCGCCTCACACATCGCCAATCTGAAAAACTGCCAGAATTTGGTATAAATCTGGTTTTAAGTAACCAGGAAACTCCCTGTCCTGGATCTCCAGGCAAGGTTTTGTGCTTTGGGGTTCTCTGAGGTCCTCATGTAAAATTGTCATATTTCCCGGTGGCTTTTGTTTTAACATGTCCTCCAAATAAACATTCCAATCCTGACATGGTAAAAAAGTAAATAAATAAAGGATGAGACAGTCATATGGTCAAAAGATAGTACTTTAGCAAGATCAGTGTTGCAATTTCCTTTAAAAGATTATTACAGTCAAGGTGTAGTGAATAAAAATCAAATCCGTATTAAATAACAATGTGAGGAAATAACACGCAGAACTCGATAGCTCTGATAAAGCATCCGAACGGCACTGGCCATGGTCGCGTGAGACAGGAAAGTTCTGCTCTGGTTCCTCAGCTTACCTCAGAGCTGCTCCCCTGCGGGAGCAGAGACCTGGGCTCCTGCCGCCCGTCGCCGGCTTCTTCTGTAGAACTGGCCTCCCTTTTGGGTTCCTCTGGATGTGCTTCCTTTATGAACCGATGTGCCGCGTCCAGGACACTGGACAATATTTGAGATTTTGCCTGTTAACAAAGGAACGAAACATGACCCTTGAGCCCAGTGTGTCCCCTTGATTAATTCATATACATTACGTCATATTTTCTTTTTTCCATGACTCCTAAAATTCAATAAATTTTATTTAGTATTTATAAAGACATTTGTATCAACCAATATAATAATGACAGCTACCATTTACTGAGGGGGCCAGTTTGGCCTCAAACTCTGCTGACCATGTTATTAAATCCTAAAGGCAACTCTGAAACAACTGCTCTCACCTCTGTTTCAGGACCAAAGAAACTGAAGCTCAGAGAGTTTAACTGACTTGCTCTTGGTCACGTGGTGAGTGGGTGACAGAGCCGGGAAGTGACCCAGGTGTATATAATTGCAATGACTCACATTGTGTTATTTTGTGCACATAATGGCTAGAGGACTAAATATAGTGACTCTCGCAGGAGCCTGAATAAGCAGGAATGAGTATTCCTTGGTGATAAAACATCTTCAGAAAGTATTCACTAGAGGCGCACACCAGGAAGTGCCTCGCTCTGTAGCTCCCTGGTCAAGTGCAAGTTGTCGCTCATTTCATGCTTTTATTCACAGAGTTTCACTTTCCGGGAGCCTCTGCCAGCCACCATCACCTCTGCCTGGCAGGTACTTCTCCTCCTGGACTCATCTCAAGTTCCTTCTGGGGGTCTAAGGACCCTCCCCCACACTCTCCAGCACCCTGAGCTGTGCGGGCGTCCACTGACTTCACCGCTCGGCGTCCCCAGTGGGCCTCTGCCTGTCCTTACTACACCCACCTGATGGGTGTCTGTCCATCCCATCAGACCACACAAGCTCACAAAACAAAACACCGTGTGTTTCTAACTTTGTATGTGGACCACAGTACCTGGAAAACAGCCCGGAGTAAAAGTAAGGGGTGGGGGCCCAGAGGAGAAGAGTTATGGAATTAGAATAAGTGAGAAAAGGGAAGTTTAAAAACACCTTTCCACCTGCCGTTAGAGCAACTACAAGGGACAGACAGATGTTTGGGAAAGTCCTGTTCTCGGAAGGGTTTTCCATCAGCAGCTACCCCGGGTGCCCAAGGACACGGCAGGATTCTGGCCCCATCTAGGCTTGGGCTAAACTCCAGGGGAAGGAAGATGTGAGATCTTGGGGGCTCTGGGAGAACTGGCCTTAGGAAGACAGGAAGCAGGTCTTACTTCCCAGCAAAGTCTACAGTATAGGAAAACTTAGCAGAGAGAAAAAATCATGACTTTGCAGTCTCCCATGAAAATGCTCCTATTTTTAAGTTTTTGTCTAGTTACCCAATTTAAACAGCAAAGATTACATTGAAACTTTCCAGTTATGACCTTTTCTGGCTCTATTAAGATTCATTGCAGTCTGATACTGGAATACATCAGTGGACATCAAATTAACTCGTGTTATTTCACACTGAATTAATAAATTACCTATGAAAAATGACAAATGTGACCTATGCAAATGTATCACTGTCTATGTACAAACCTTTATCTCCTCCAAATTTTTCCAGTGATTATCAAAATGTGCAGACAGAGGCAAGTAGTCCTCCTATTTTTAATAGAAATTCAAGCCAATCTTAACTCTCCATTTTTGCAAGAATATTTGTAGTTTCACCAATATTTTTGAAACAGAGAAAGCCAAACTAAAACAGATTTTAAACTTTCTAGAATAGAGGTCTATAGACTTCAAAGGCAGTTACAATGTTTGGTTTTTATTTTATGCTTATAAAGTATAAAAAGTAATAGTATTAATTTTATACAGAATCAGTATTCAAATATATGTTAAAGTGACAGGATTAAATGCCCTGCTACTAATGTACCAATAAGTTTTATAACATTTTTAGGTAGCTCTGTATAGACTCTGATACAGCAAAGGAATGGTTGTTGCTTAAGTTAAATTTACTGGTAAAAATAAGATAAAACATCATGGATAATTGATGAAATTGAATTTCATATTTGCATATCTGTTAATTTAGTTATATAACTGAAATAAGTTAAATGTTAATAAATGGGAATGTTCTTTCCCAGAAAATTGTACACTTTAATACTGGTTTTTTTCTATAATAAGACTGTATATGGATACGGTTACAGAATACCGGGGCTTGATTTAGAACCCAGGTCTTCTTTATCTCAGCCTCATATATTTCCCTACTGAATTCATGTTAGCCGTCACATACAGAAAAGGTGCTTTATCTTTGACTTCCTAAAACTGAAAATATTAAATTTTATCTCTAATGTGAACTTTGCTCCTTTCTTAAAAAAAAAAAAAAATACTCCCCAAACTGTAATTCTGTAAATAATTGGTTATGCAAGGTTAGACAGTTAAGTGTTTTTTAGTTTGTTTTTAACTTATTTTACCTTTTTATTTTAAATCACAGCACATAAAATGTAAGCTATAGAGCTTGCTTCTAATTCATGAATAGTAAACCCCAGGGGTACCCGCTGTTAACAGTTTGGAATATCCCTGCACCCTTCTGTCTCTACGTAGAAGGCCACATCTAGAGTTCCAACACAAACACATCACCTTTCACTCATTCTAACAACTATCATTTGAATAACGGCCAATGGACAGGAATGTGAAGGCTGTTGTCATAAAATACTTAAATAACTATGACTATTAACTATCATAACACTGAACCATGTATTAACAAAGTATTCTCCAATTTTAAAACTCAACCTAGAGACGACTTTCTTTCCATTTTCTAAATATGAAAATGCAAATACGGCAATAGTATTAGGAGCAGCAGGAGGAGGGGGCAGCAAATGGATTCAACCACCCAGTTTCTCTGCATGTTGAACATGTCTTAAAATCAAACCAAAACAGCCTTTGGGCCACGTAGTAAATCATATGTGTCACTGCAGGATAGAAGCTTAAACCAGAGTCAAAAAAAATGCGATTTACCGTCAGCATTTCGGGACTCCCCTACATCCTTCCCCGCCCTGTGCGATGGCAGGATTTCATCTGATAACTGCTCTAAATTCTCACCTGAACTTTTTTTCCACCCCTAGAATGATATTATCTTTCAAATTACACCCTAGAGGAATTCATCACGCTGACAATGTGTCATTAATCAAAGTGAAGAAGGTGGATGCTTTACAGCATATTGGAAGGACAGCACCTTGTGGGCGTCAAGGTTCAAGAATGAAAGTTGGAGTGCAGTTAGAAAAATGATGCACTTTGCGGCAGTGTCAGTGCTCCAGACTCTGACTACCACCATCATCCCAAACCCTGGCTGTGCGGGCCATCAATATTAATCATCATGGGACACGGCTGTGTCTCCTTACGGGATCCAGAAGTTCCAGCTGAGGGAGGTTCAGACACAGTTCAGACCAATGTTGCTTTGCTAGTCTGGGGGGAGGAAGCAGAATATCTCCTCTCTCAGGGTTGACGGAATATCTACTCTCTTGGTTTTCCCACAGCAGAATTTTAGAAGACACTTATTACAGTTATAATCCTAAATTAGAAACCCACAAATCTAAGCTCTGCAGACTTCTGATATTGAACTTGGATTTGCTAGACCAAATAGAGAAGTAGAGGCAGAGATACATACACGTGCCTGCACACAGAAAGCCTGTTACGGCAGGACGCAAGACGTAAATTCAGTTCACAAGTCTCAGGGACTGTGCAGCGTGGTCAGCACCTGGATAGCTTTATTTCCAAAGGATCAAGTTACGTACGAATGGGATTTTAAAATTGTGATATGCACGCTGGCATATACAAAATTCTTTTTTTGACCTTGCTTTGAGAAAACACTCCTCTCTCCGAGTGGCACTCTATTCCTTGGTACGGTTTGTTCTGGTTCCTTTGATGTGAATTACCTCATGTGGTTGGTTAATGGGGGAAGGACATCACTATAACTCCAGAGTTTCACTGAATCTTTGGTTTTCCTTTTCTAATACATTTACTATTTTGAAACAACCAGGGGTCAGCTTCCTTAATTAAAGATCAAACCAGCAATATCTGGAGACTGGAGGCCAGAATGACGACCACCTGTGGAAACGTCTCCCCCAAGGCACGTCTCACAGTGTCAGTGGCTTGGTAACTGTGCATCCCACTAAATGGAAAACTAAAAATAAAACTTAAAAAACTCTGAGTGTAGATAATGAAGGTGTAAAGGATTCATTCTGATCTAGACAACGGATTAGATAAAGGAGGCTTTGCCTTGATTCAGATTTTTCGTTTTGATGTAATCATCTCTGTTAGGAGCAAATTGCCAGGATCGCTGTCCCCAAGAGGGAGGGACAGGTCCTCCAGACACACAGTAGGGGTTTGTTCTGTTCTGTTCTGTTTCATGCTTCATGTTTATGGGAATGTTTTTACTCTTCTTCTGTAGCATAGGACAATCACATTGTAACTGTGTCTTTTTTCCCTAAGAGTAACTTTCAGATCAAATTTGGAATTGGCCAGTAGGAATGTAAATGGAACATTTATTTCTACTAGACACAGAATTACATTTTAATCAACAGAACTGGGAGTGAGGACTCGTAGATTTTTCATGCCAACCCTGATTGCTCCTTGAGCCTTGTGAATTAGTCAAACGACTTTCCTGAATAGGAAATTTTTCAATAATCCTACATCATGTTATGGTAGCAACACATATACACTGGCGAATCACGCTTTTGTTTATCATAAAATAAACATTTTTTATTAAAAGCCATCAAAATATTTATTCTAGATTTACTTATCCAAACAAGCTTCTAAGGATAATTTCGCCAGCATATTTCTATCTATACAATATATTGAATATACTGCATTATTACAGTATGAGGATTGTGTTATCTAAATTAACAATAACAAATTAGACAAAATATCTGAGTTGGGAGCATCAAGGAAAAGAAGAAATACCAGCTACAAGCAGACAAATTCCTCTAATTATGTACCGAAGACAAGATGCAACAAGCTCATTAAATTTCCACTTAGTGAAAAGATCCTTGCAAAGTGGAAGCAACTTCTAAAAATATGTAATGTTGAATACCCTAATCCATTAAACCGGAATGAAAAAGATGAGCATTATATCCATTTTTTCATTATTGAAATATATCTTCTGTTTTGGAGTAAATTATTATTCTCCTTTTCTTATGGATCCGTCTTTACAGATAGTCTCAGCACACACTTATTCCCTAAAAACAGACTTTATCAATCAGCTCTGAATTTTCTATGAAAGATGAAGAAAAAATACATTTACAAATTATTTGATCAAGAGATCCTTTTCATCTATTATTGGCACCAGAAAAATAGAAAGAAAAAGACTTTAGGGCAGCTGGAAAAGGGAGAGAGCACAGGGAACAGACGTCTCTATAGCAGATCCCAGAAAAGAAGGACAGAAGCCGAGGGCAAGTCCTGACATAAATACACAAAGGAACGAAGAAAATGAAGCATTTACAGGGTGAAATAAAATTACGACAGAAGAACTCTGAGCAAAATCATGTTCCAAAATCCAGTTTTGCTCGTGATAATTCTAAGATCAGATGTGGAATTTGCACAAGCAGTAAGCAGTACAAAAATATCAACGATATAAAAAATTACTTAAAAGAAAGATAGAAATCACACCTTGGAAATATGAAATTCAGTGGATAAGGAGTACTGCTTACTCCAGGATCATGTAAGTGTAACTTTAAGCAGAACATACACGACCCTTAGTTCAACCTTTTCTCTAAAGATATCAGGTTTTATTAATCCATCAGTGAATTATGTATTATGACTTCTCCTGGGCGCATTAAGAGACGATAAAAATAAACAAGGACCTGGGCACGGGACCCTGATTATAAACACAGTTTATTATCCAATAGCTAGATGATGTCAAATTAAACTAATCTGGACTCCATCCTTACTACTTTCATAAAGCAACAGATAAAAAAATGATGAAATGAAATGCAACTAATCTCGTTAAAGTATTTTAAAATAAGGCAAGGTATAACTGTAACAGCTCAAAGAAGAAACATTGTCAAAAAGCTTTCAATGATCTGATCTGGTCTCAAGAAAAAGAACAACGTAAGATCTAAGTCTAAATAATTGTGCCTTTCAAATGCTATTACAACATTAAAAAAAAAAATTCTACTAGACATCAATATTGAAAAGGAGCCAGGATAGCAACAAGAAAATAACACGAAAATTTCACACCTGCAATCCCGCCTTTGATTCACAGTTTTGCTGACATATAATTATGCACTATATTAATTACCCTTGCAAGTACTTACAATTGTTTTCAGCTAATATTACATGTATAATTCATCCAGATGAGTTAGCTGCTTTTAGAAATTACTCATATCTGAGCTGTCTAAGGCACAAATGATTTATATGCAGGGATTCGAGGAACAATTTTAGGAAAAGCAAAATAAACTCACTAACAAATAGCAATGAATGATGTGCCACATTTATTATTTTTGAAATCATAACTCTTATTTTTGTCATAAGTGTGCTAGTAACATGACATAGTTTACAAACGGATTCTTTAGTACTTTCTTCTATGTGTCATGTTTATTTTTTTAAATATAGTATTGCTGGTATGTCCCGATTATATCCCATAAAGACCAATGAACATAAAACAAGGCAAACGAAAAAGTGCTGTAAACTATGGCAAACGACATGAAAAAAAAATCATTACATGGGTGGCACCTGCAAGTTATAGACGCCCCTCAAATATCAATGCCACTTTGACGGGTTAAAGGTTCAGACATGGGGTTAGAGACCTTTGCAATCCCCTCCAAAAATGGGATTCTACTACAGTCTGTCAGGGTATAGTAGAAGTCTGTCCTTTTTACATATACTCTGATATATATTTTTCACAGACGCCTAAAGCAGCCCTACTGCACGATGCCACGCTGGT
>NW_003852479.1:5013080-5014485 GCF_000181295.1 Otolemur garnettii
GGTGATGATGTAACAGGTATATACATGCGTCCAACCCCATCAAATTGCACACATTAAATAAATGCACGTTTGCATATCGATTAGATCTCAATAAAGACATAAAAAAAACCAACCCAGCCCAAACACACAAGTAACCTTTCCACTAATTCTTTGGACTCATTATCATTAATATTACTTTTTATGTAAGTAACATTTTACATAAAAGAATGTATATGTAATTTAAATGTAGACAGCACAGGGATGGGGTGGAATTTCTACTAATACTATATCTTAACTAAGAGACTCTAACAGATGGAACTCCTACTATGAGCATTATACTAATTTTGTATTTGTTGTCATCAATCTGTTTTAATCCGACTCTCACAGTAGTTCTGCAAAGCTCTAAGGCTGCACATATGAATTGTATCCTAAATACTTACTCTCCCTCTGAGACTGATTCCCACCATCTCCGTGTAAGCCCGGTGCCATAGCTACTCTCTCTGCGGTGTTGAATACTCTGTCTGTCACTTGCTCCTGTAATATTCGCCCTAAACCACTCCGGTTCTTCCAACTCTTCATTGATGGTAAATAATAATCAGAATCAGAATCAGAAATCCCTACCTTCCCTTCCTCCTGCCCTTTTCAATAACTCAATACACTTCCTTTCCCTTCCCCTGGCTTTCCTTAGTGCTGGCATCTAAAAGTCACCACAGACGTAATCTCACTCAAGTAGGAGCTATTAACCTGTCCCATGTCTGGGTCTTTTTAAAAATCCCTGCTGAAATTTCTCCAAAGAAGATATACAAGAGGCCACTAGCATCCCAGCACATGGGGAAATGTTCAGCGTCATTAGTCAACAAAGTGAAAATCAGACCCCAGGGGACGCTGCCTCATGCCCACTGGGAGGCTACGGTCAAAGACCAGAGCGGGTGTGAGCAGGAGGCAGAGTCAGAACCTTACACACAACCCTGGGAGTGCAAAATGCTGCGGGCACTTTGAACAACAATGAATCCGGCAGTTTCTAAAACAATTAAAAATGGAGTTCCCATTAGACCCAACAATTCCACGACCAGGGTTCCTGGCCAAGAGAAATGAAAACACGTCCCACAAAGACTTCACACAGATGTTCACAGGAACGTTATTCACAACAGCTCCCGGGGGCATGACACAAATCTGATGGACAGAGAAAGTGTCCTGCATCCACGCAATGGAGGGTCATTCAGGTGTGAAAATAAGTGAAACACTCCCACGGGGCACGACACGGATGGAACCTGAAAACACGGAGCAAGTGAAGGAAGTCGGTCCTGAGAGGCCCCCCTCACACTGCCCTGCTCACCTGAGTGCCCCCACAGGCTAGTCCAGGAAGAAGGTACATCAGGGCCCCCCTCACACTGCCCTGCTCACCTGGAGTGTCCCCCACAGGCTA
>NW_003852479.1:5014856-5017582 GCF_000181295.1 Otolemur garnettii
TTGTCAGGGGCTGGGGGATAACAGGAGGATGGGAGCAACAGCAAAGGGTACGAGCTTTCTTTCTGAGGTGGTAAAATATTCTAAAATACCTGTTCTGATAGGCACACATATCTACAGAGTGTATTAAAATCCATTGAATTACATACTTGAAATGCATGATTGTCTTATTTTGAATTATAGTTCAATAAAGCTGTTTTTAAAAATTTCTAGTCTATGATTCCTGGGCAAATGTTTTTTTATGTGTCTTTTGAGTATCCCACCTTTCTATTTTTTTTTTCAATTCTGATTAATGAGATACTTAAGTGCAATGCTCAGCAATGAGGCTGCCTGAGTTAACCAAACTTTCCGACTCTTCATTGAGACTGTCATCGAGTCACTCTTGACATCATCCTCTTCAGAAGATAAGGACGGGAACAAATGACAATTTGCCAGCAGGACGGCATCAGTTGTTACTTTTAGGTGGGAGTCAAGCGTAAGTGCAGGACAGGCAGGTGAGGGACACACTTGGCCTGGAAACCATGTTTTCCACCACAGCCAAGCCCAGCTCATGGCCTCCCGGGCCCCACGGTGGGGGAGCTCGCTGCACTCAGAGAGTTACAGCTGACGGTAAGTTGCATAGTTCCCCTGTTTAGCAAGTCCCCAAGGGTAAGATCAAGCTCCTAAACCAGCTCAGCAAATCACAATTTGCTGACCAGAGGTCATGTTTATTATAAGCATGCTGCCTAGGAGCACAGCTGGCGTTGCTCTCTTCATCTGTTTCCCAAGGAAGAGCTAGAACGTTAAAGGACAGATACACTTACGAGGAAAAGCTTTTGCTAACTCTTCATCCGCATAACACATTAACATGGCATACATTCTTGTAATTACCCAATCCCCAGTTAATGAATTCCTTGGCTTCCAAAATTCAGAGAAAAATAATATTTCCCCCTAGGATAAAGTGTTAACTTATTTCAGGAGCTTGATCACACCCTTGGGGACTCCGCCACATTTTACTCATTCAAAAATGGGTCTGTACGGGCGAGGTACAGTGGGAAGCAGGGGGGATACAGAGACAAACAGCAGGAAACCGTGTCTCTCACGGGGTTTAAAGTGTATCAGAAGACATGAATAGTAAATAGCAATAGAGTGTTAAAAAGTCTTTGATAGAGGAAGTGGAAGGGCAGTGAACACAGACTAATAGTAAAAAAGAATAAGCATCATTCACATTTAAGAAAAATGTTAAAAACATGACATGCTCACTTAGGAACGCTTTAAGCATTTTTTCCTAAGTGTGATATTAATTGATATTTGCAAACAGGAATCGTATATAATTTTAGCACATCCACGTAGCTTCTGCTACCACTGCCCTGTGGCCTCCAACACAGCTGAGAACTTACCACATGCTGGGCATTGCTGCGTGAATTTATGACCATTTCACTTTGGAGGGACATTTTCTTTCAATCTACATATTTCTGCCTTATTAGTAAGCTAAGGGGAAAGAACTGAGTGTGTTCACTCTGCCCCTTCTGAGGTTTCTGTTTAAGGGCACCCTGCCCAGAGAGGGGTCACTGCAATCCAGACATCCATTAAGGCTTTGAGAAGGCTCTGTCTTGCCAAAGGGAAATGTCTAAAAATTACAGGGAAAAAAAAAAACATTCAATTTTAGGAAGTATCAGGAAGCTGGTTCTGCCTTAACATTCAGTCCACAACCACTAATTTTGATCGTATCAGTAATAAAGTTGATATTTTGATTTCTACCTTCTGACTTAAATATCCATTTCTCAGTTGGTTCAGAATATGGAAAGCAAAGAGATGCTATGTACTGACCTTCAAAAATTTCATCATACTCTAAAATCAGGTCAACAATTATCCGTAATTTTACTCTGAATCCCACATTGCTGTGAGTCAGGTTCTCTGAGAAATAAATGCTGAGGTTTGCCTGCCTGAGTTTCAGGGGTGAAGACGCAGAGAAAAACACGTGTGGGTAAGTGGGAGAATTGAGCGAGGAGAACGGCTGAACTTCAACTCAAAAGAAAATCTCAAGAGGAGCTGTAACGGTCTCTCAGTATTGTCCCAAACCAAGGCAAGGGGGCCCCTGGGGACCAGAAGTTGGACGTGGGCTACCAGCTCCAGGAGGGGGGTGAGAGGGAAGGAGCTGAGTTCCTTTTGAGAACGGTGTTTGAAACTGGCCCTACAGGATCATTCCAGTATTCATGCTATAATCCTGCATTATTGGCAATGATCTGAAAATATCATTTAATTCTAAACATTAACGCAATCATATGCTAGCGTGAGTTTAAAAGCTGATATTGGTCATTGCCAATGAAAAGTTAAGAAAAGAATTTTCTTAACTACTGTAACGTTAGCACACATGAGCTTGTTGTGACAGGAACTGAGGTCCTGCCCAGTACTTATTTTCCTTCAAGTGTGTTCAGGCAAACACATCTCCCCACTCACGTTTGCCTGGGCCCCCGTCTTCGGAGATGAAGCTAAGGGGCTGGACATGGTTCTGTGCTGCGTAACGAGGTTTGAGGAACGGACTGTATAGACAGTGACCATACCCTGAGATGACAATGCTGTGTTTCACCGTTACCTTTCCTGTGTTTAGACCCAAGAGTACTGAGCGTCGCATGTCACCACCTACAGTAGTCAGTACAGAAACTCGCTCTCCGTGCTTTCAGCCCACGAGTGATAGTGGGCAGAGCCATTTAGTTCTCTGTGTGTGTGTGTGCGCTCCATAACGTCCA
>NW_003852479.1:5018071-5019403 GCF_000181295.1 Otolemur garnettii
TGGGCTGGATCCCTCACGGCTGGCGTAGTGCCCTTCCTGGGGTCTGGGGTGAGGTCTCTCTCTTGAGAGACGGGATTACTTCTGGCAGGAGTTCCCACAGACTGAGCTGCTGGGAAGCCAGGACGCCCCTGGGCTCTGCCTCTTGGCACAGACTGAGCTGCTGGGAAGCCAGGACGCCCCCGGGCTCTGCCTCTTGGCACAGACTGAGCTGCTGGGAAGCCAGGACGCCCCCGGGCTCTGCCTCTTGGCACAGACCCATTTCTCTTCTG
Organism: Otolemur garnettii; assembly: GCF_000181295.1. NCBI lineage: Eukaryota > Metazoa > Chordata > Mammalia > Primates > Galagidae > Otolemur > Otolemur garnettii. The sequence goes on from NW_003852479.1 coordinate 5,018,341, forward strand.
ACCTTTTCCTCTTGTTATGATGCAGCAGAACTCCTTTCCCCAGCAGCTGAGCAGATGCTGGCTTCATGCTTCCGGTACCTCCCAGCTACAAGGCTGTGAGCTAAGTAACCCTCCTTTCCTTAGAAACCGCCCCGCCTCAGGGGTGCCGTGACAGCAACAGCAACACCAAACTGACTGAGACAGGCTCATGCCAGACAACGTGGAGTCCTGCCTCAATAGTCTCTTCTTCCATAACTACCACCCTCCCTGTTCATGGTGTCTCCTTTTCGGTTAAGAAAATCGCCATCCCAGTTAAGCAAACACGCCTACCACGGTGTATTAGTGCCTGGCTTATTCTAACTCCCCTGCGCCCGACCTTCTCCCAGCAGACTGTCTCCTCTTTGCCTCCCCATCTCCTACCCTCTCTGATTAACCTCGTCTCTCCATCTGATCTTACGTTGTGGAGAGGAAATGGGAATGCCTGATGTGTTACAACCTCATTTTTCACTTGGAAAAAACTCTCCTTCAGCCCTCACTGCTGACAATCGTTCTATGTGGAGAAGCAGACTTCTCATCCTCAGTAATTCCCTTCCTGCACTTATCCTGTATTTTGCAGATAATTAACTATTTAACAGAGGTTGCAGGAGGCAAAGATACTTGAAGAGTTTTGAATGACTGCCAAGGATAAATTGATCATAAATCAAAAGAAAGGCCCTTTGAAATCATAATGTTAGTCAACATGTAAATAGAAATAACTTGCCTCCCATTTCTCAGGGTTTATCTCTTAAGTAAAATGAGATACGTTGGTTCAAAAAGCCCCGGGCTGACTGTGAACAGACAGGGCTCTCTGGGGTGCAGGGAGGGGCTGAAGAGCTTCTCAGCTATGAAATCTGACCACATTTGATAATAACTAGAAACAAGAGCATGGGTTAAAGAATACAAAGCAAACAGGCCTTAGCCTGGAATGATTATTTTATATATAGTAAAGCTTAATATTCATCTATCAGATGTCTGCCCTAACTTCTCTGATCAGGTGTGGAGTCCTAAGTCGACAAAGACCCATAACTGTGACAGTTCACAGGAC
>NW_003852479.1:5019724-5025058 GCF_000181295.1 Otolemur garnettii
CAGTGCGGCAGGACCCCCATTACTGTGATAGTTCACAGGATAGTGAGGCCCTGACAGTGCGGCAGGACCCCCATAACTGTGACAGTTCACAGAGCAGTGAGGCCCCGAGAGTGTGGCAGGACCTGTCAGTGAGGGCTGAGCAGAGACAGATAGACCTTCACTGCTGACCTTGGGCACTGGACAGGGAAAGAGACGAGAGAATGAGGGAGACAAGGAGAGAAACAGAAAGCGACTGGAGAACACTGAAAGGCCACACAGAGGATGGAAATAGGAGAGCAGCGGATACCACAGGGACAACTGATTCAAGGCAGGAAGTGTCGGCAGGGCCAGGACACTGGGGAACATGACGTACTAACCAGAACAACAGCCCTCCTAAAAGGAACGTACAACTGTGCAGACTGCGTGAGCTATCTGAAGACTCTTTCTTATTAAGTGTGACAATAAAGGGGTCATTATGACAGGTGTGAGTCACAAATATATAGGAAAACTATATTCACTGTGCTGTATTTAGAGGTGGAAATAGGTATTACATTTTGATACAGTTTCCATCAAAAAACTTATATATATATATATAAAAGAGAGAGAATATTTAAAGTATAAAACCTGGTGTTTGGCACGCATGTACATGCATGTGATATAACACGTGCACAGTGGAAGTACAGTCGAGATTGTTAACACACACATTGCTTCATGGAGCTTCTCTCTCTGTGTGGTGGGAACACCTATATACAGACATACAATAGAACATCATTCTGCCTTTATAAAGAAGATACTGTCAAGTTTGACGACATGGATGAACCCGGAGGACAGCATGAAAAGTGAAATAAGCAGGACACACACAAAAAAAATATTGTATGATCTCAGTTATATGCAGAATCTAAATTTAAAAAGCCCCAGAACTTTTAGTTTAAAACTATTATTTTTTGAATGCACATATTTACTTGAATTACCTTTAAAAAATTATCACTTTCATTTAATGCAATCCCCACTAAATTATCAACAGCATGCTTTCACGAACCAGAATAAGTAATTCTTCACTGTGTATGGAACAAAGGCAATTTGTTATAATAAAAACAAAGCTGGAGGCATCACTTTACCGGATTTCAGGCTATATTACAAGTCCACAGGCATCAAAACAGCATGGTAATGGCACAAAAATAAAGACTTAGACATACTGAACAAAATAGAAAACCAAGAGATGAAAGCAATCTCTACTTGCCATCTGACCTTTGATAGACCAAACAAAAGTATATACCTGAAAAAGAATCTCTATCAGCAAATGGTGCTGGGAGAACTGGATAACTACATCTAAAAGATGGAAACTCCACCCACACATTTCACCACTTTCAAAAATTAACTCAGTAGAATAAAAAAATTAAATCTAAGACACAAAATCATACAAATTCTAGAAGAAAGTATGGGGAAAACTCTTATGGATATTGTCCTGGGGAAAGATTTTATGAAGACGACTTTAGTGGCAATTGTAACAACCACCAAAATAAACAAATGGAACTTAATTAAGCTGAAAAGCTTCCATACAGCTAAGGACACAAGTAAAGCACATAGACAACCTTCAGAATGGGAAAAGATATTTGCATGTTACAAATCTGGCAAAGGCTTGATAAGTAGAATTATAGAGAACTCAAGTTAATCAACAAAATAAAGAACAAACAATACTATCTACCACTGTCTTAAGAGATACCAACAGAACCTTCTCTGAGGAAGACGGACAAATGGCTAACAAACATATGAAAAATGCTCATCGTCCTTAATCATTGGAGAAATGCAAATCAAACCACCCTGAAATAGCACCTAAGCTCCATGAGAACAGCCCACATCACAGAGTCCCCAAGTTGCAGATGCTGGCACAGGTGTGGAAAGAAGGGAACACTTTCACAATTATTGGTGGGCCTGCAACCTAATACAGCCTCTTTGGAAAGAAGTATGGAGAATCCTCAAAGAATCCAAAATAGACCTCCCATTTGATCCCACAATCCCATTACGAGGCAAGTACACAAAAGAAAAAGTCATTTTACCATAGGGACACTTGTACTAGATTGTTTATTACAGCTCAATTTACAATCACCACGATGCAGAAGCACCCTAAATGCATTGGATTGGATTCATTGGATCCAATGAATCCAATATGTCACAGTTCATTAATCTAGGAATGGATTAACAAGCTGTGGCATATGAATACCATGGAATACAATTCAACTATTAAAAAAGATGGAGACTTTACATCTTTTGTATTAACCTGAATAGAGCTGAAACACATTCTTCTCAGTAAAGTATCACGAGAATGAAAAACCAAATATCCCATGTACTCAATACTAATGTGAAGCCAGGAGATGATCTGATACAGGCCCAGACACGAGAAAAACTCAATTCAATCCAAGATGGGAAAAGGGCAAAGAAGGGAGGGGCTGAAGAGGAGGAGAGAGAGGGACTGGAGGTCTCCCCGTTACTGGGCACAATGTGAGGTGCACGGCACACCTCCTGGGTGTGGACTCAACTACAAAAGGGACTCTACGTGACCAATTCAAATAGTGTGGCCTGGTTGTTTATATCTCAAATTAACCTGAAATTAAAAAATATATATATTATCGCCTTCAAAATATTTCATCCCTTAGCAATCCCATAGGTGAGATAATGTTATATAAAAAGAGAGTAACAGAACTATACAAAATTTACTCCCCATACAGAAGGCCCATGTGTGCTGCGTGCTAAGGGCCAACCTCTCACTTCCACCTCTGGAGTGGACAGCGCTTCCCAGGTCTCTCCGGCATTAACACTCGCTCTCCACAGAGTAGAGGACAATACAAACTATTATTTAACTGTAATTTTATAGACATGGAAGAGTTCCTGCATTTGAAGAAACATTTCAAGGATTCGCGGTTCCCTGCCGTGTTCTTTGCCTGGGATATGTTTTATGAAATCCATTCACAGTAACTCTCAGAGATAAACAAGTATTCTACAATTTGAGGTTCACTATGACTTAAATACCCTTTTACTATTTCTGGCTTATCACCCTTTCCTCCCTTGCAGCCCAGATCAGGAAATGTGATGCTGGAAGTATCTTAAGTATTCTTATCACAGACAGAAAAAGAAAAAAGACAGGAAGGAAGAACAGAAAGAAAGAAAGAAAGGAGGGAGGGAGATGGAGACGTGATGTGCTGTGCTGCAAATGTGCCCTCGCTTAACTTTGGGGAGCGTCGGACATTCATTAGCATTACAACATCAAATTTTACACCTCGAATATACACACTTTTTATTTGCCAATTATATCTTAACAAAGATGGGGGAGAAGTCTGGAGGTTGTCATAACATGTAAATATTCCACACAAAAGCAGTATCTTACTTGAATGCAGTTGTACACAAGAAACAATAACACGCTTTTCAACTACAAAAAGAGCGTCTGACATGAAGCATCTATTCAGTAAATACTTTCTCACTTCTCCATTCAAATGTGTATTTGAAATTTTATAATACCTTAATCTGCAAGGCTCACTTTTCTTCCATGTGAACACATAAGATTCATGCACTTGGATAGTATTAAAGCAATAGGAGGCTGCTCAATGTTTAGAAAACACACTCTGTCGTGCTGCTTTAGTGAGCACCATTTAACCCAGGCCATGCCTGTGTCTGGATAACATTAAGCCACGTCACAGCAAAATCCATCTCTCTTTTGAAATTATTTGTGTGTGTGTGTGTGTGAGAGAGAGAGAGAGAATGGAGAAGGGGGTGGGGTAGGAGGAAAAATGAGAGAGAAGAGAATCAGCCCTAGGTAACTGTCCAAGCTCAAAGGCTGAAGGAAAGGAGCCGTGTCCCATTCTTCCTGCTATCCTCCGTATCAGCTAGCGAAGTGCTTAAATTCAGAGTGATAACTTGGAAAATGTGTTCAATAAATCATTTAGTGAGAAATTCCTAACATGGACTCATGATGGGGTCCCTATATTATTGTATCTACCTCCAAAGCACAGAGCCTTTAGAGCACTCTATTATGTATAGACTAATAATTATATAAATATTATTTATATATAAATTCTGTATTATTTATATATGAATGATTCAACTCACTTTTATATAGATTAATTTTCACTCTCATGACAATCTTGATTACAATATAGTCAAAGAATTAAGTAGCAGGTTTTTGCCCCATCATTTCTGCCCAGAAGCACTAAACGTTGCGTGTCTTTAGTATTTACAAGTTAGGTCAATTTTATGTTTTGTCTTTATCATAACTTGGGTCATCACTGCCCCTCACAGATACCAATACTCGTATATGAGGTGACACGTAAATTTTGAAATCTACTAGTATCTTTCTACACTCAGGTCTGATCATCTCCTTGCCTTTGCCTATGAGATAATATTTTAACCCTTAACCTTTTATACAAGCTTCCAGCTCTCATTCTTATGTCCAGGCCTCAGTATTAGAATCTACATACGCTCACTGCCTAGCGCAGACCCTGCTTCCTAGAAGGTACTCAACAAACTCCTGTCAAATACATTAGTGCAACATAAATGAAGGATAGGACAAACCAAAACATCACTTAACGTCACAGTGTAATCTCATGTCTCTAGCTAACCATATTTTCTGTTTAAGTATCAGAAGTTTAAATACCTGACCTGGTGGCTTTAGGCATTTCAAAAACCAATGAGTATGTAAGGATAAATAAAAGGCCCTCATACGTAGAAAGACAGGGAGAAACCTGAGAGAGAAACTGATCTGAATGAAAATGAGTGAAGATAGATTAAAAACTAGTCTAAAATAAACACAAAAAGAAAAATGAGAGGTTTCTGTATATAACTACATAGAAACAATATTTAAAATAATCCATGTGTTCATTTGAAATCACAATAGATAAAAATATTCTCTAATTCTTTAAGTGCCAAGTTCACAGATGGAATGCATAATCTGAAGACTCCCACCAAGCTGAGCACTGCAGCAGCTACTATTAAAACAGACTTTAACTACCAAAATGCAATCTAGATGCGTGTTCACAAAATAATTTTAAGACATATGTTAGGACCGTACATAATGCAATTTTATAAATTAATGTAAATCATCCTGAGTTCCAGATAATTACATATGTTTCAAATATCTTTATGTTCAAGCGTTTTACACACACACTGCCCTGGAAGCATTTGGAGTCCTACCTGCAGGAGAGTCGTTCTGTGGAGTCTTAGCGCCCCCTTCTGGTGGATTTTAGCAAAACATCCGGAACAGTAATCCTCTCCACATTCAAGGCACACCTTCAAAGATAATTTTTTCAAAAAAACTTATAATATGATTTTGAGAAAATGTTTACATAAAAATGTCATTGTTATCAT
>NW_003852479.1:5025261-5029707 GCF_000181295.1 Otolemur garnettii
ATGCATATTTGTATGTACAATTTTTGAATAACCCATAAAACAACCAGTAGCCCAAATCAAATTTCTTGACCTGGTAAAAGCTAAATGTCGTTATCTCTGGGTAAAAAAAACGCCTTCAGTTTTACGAGTTTGTCTGTCTTTCCACATAGGTTAACACGGCACAGGCAGTTGCAAATGCACTGTTTGCCTCCCCAAATCCTCATTCATTTCCCTGAAAGGTACTTCTTCACTGACAGCTCCCAAAGTAAGGCTTTTAAAGGACATTCTTAGAAGAGTCCCCAAAGGGGGGGAAAAAAAGTTAAAAAATCTTACACTTTTCAGGCAGAACTACATGACCATGCCAGCAACATTTATGACTAATTGTGGGGAAAATTTATATTTACTTTCCAATTCTTTATGATGCTAAAATGTAATTTTTCAAATGTGCAGGTGAGGTGAATAATGTAACATACCTGAACCTCTGATGGGGCCGGGCAAGAGGGAAAGGAAGAGGAGGAAACAATGGAGTTTTACTACAAATGAGATTCCTACAGCTGCTCTGAGGCTCAGCACCCTTGACGGTGAGACCAACCGTAGTGCAAAAGGCTCAGAGCCCTCACTTTCCCCAGGTCGGCCGCGGAGAAGAATGAAGGAACATTGGCTCAAATAAGAAAGCTGGAGGGTTTGGAGAGTCGGAGTGTCTCCATCCAGGCGACCACAGCTCCTTCCACCTCTCATTCCCCTTCCCAGTGCCCACCACCATTCCCCTCTCTCTTCCTTTCCTCTTCTCTTTATAATACGTATGAAGCAGATGGGTTAGGTTGGCAAGAGTTCATCCGAGCTCTGCTGCCTTGTACTGGTGCACAGCGCACTGAACTGTGTGCAGGGGAAGCTCCTGTGATTGCAACGTGCCTGTGAGTCACTGGGGACTCTGTCAGCCCCGGCTCTGCTCCATAGGTCTGGAGCGGGACCCCAGGTCCTGGATGCTAACAAGTCCTCATGTGGTGCCCGTGCTGGGGCCACACATAGCACAAGTTTTGATTAACAAGGCACTGGGATTCAAATGACTTTCATGTTAAAAACTTAAGAAGAGGCTTTTGTGTCCACTAATTTTTAAAAATTGTGCTATAAGTCTCTGTGTAATGACACGGCTTCCTACAATAAAGTAGCCAGTTTCATCAAATGTAAAATGACAAGGACACTAAAAAAATGTTTAAAAGTATAAAAAAATTATGTAACTAAAAGAAACTTTAAAAGAAGGCTAGAATAAATATAAATAACAATATCTACAGTGCTTTGTGGGCACCTCCTCCCCATTTAAGGAGCACAGTGAGATGTGACCCTCCATTGCGTGGAACCCTCACGCCAACCCTGTCACAGTACAGTGATCACTGTGTCTTCATCCCCAAGATGAAATAACAAGGGAACATGATTGAGAATTCATCCACAGTCATACAGGCTAATGCTGGGCAGACAGGCATTCAGCCCCACAGCCTCGCTAAAAGCTCAAGCCCTTAACCAAGACACACATTACTACTCATCAAATTAACCGTCGGCCGTTCACCGAGACACTAACCATTTACAGATCCTCCTTGACTTACAGTGAGATTATTGCCCCCCAAATCGACCACACAACTAACCTACCAAACATCCTAGCTTAGCCCAGCCTGACTTAAACATGCTTAAAATACTTACATTAGCCTAAAATTGCACAAAATCATCTAACTCCTTCTTTACAATAACGTGCTAAGCATCTCGTGTTTTTTTAACCCTCATGATCACACAGTTGACAGAGAATTTGTGGCTTGCTGCCGTCACCCAGAAACACAGTTATCATGCTTCAGTTCACCAGCCCAAGAAAAATCAAAATTCAAAACTTGGAGGATGATTTGTATTGAATGCATATCACTTTGCACCGTCATAAATTCATATTGGAACCATGGTAAGCTGGGCGCCATCTGTATTGAAAAATCTTGATAAGGTCTGCAACAAAAATAAAACCTAACATGCCAAGTGACTGCCTGGTCTGGCATTGACCAAAATCCAAACACAACCAAAATATTTGGGCCCCCATAGTATTCTGAAGTTTATAAAAGGAAAAGGAAAAGTTTGCCAACTCCCCCAATTCAAAATACATTTATTTTGAATGTGATTAGCCATACAGACTGAATTATTTATTCAAGCCAAAGGAAAATACTCACTATCCCTAGAACTGTGAACTGACTAGTCCTACCCTTTTAACTGTTATTCAAGAGCTTACTTACATCTTTTAGAGAAATGGAATAAAAACGTTATTCAAAACCCACAATTTTAAGAATAAAACCCATTTAAATACTATAATTTTACACAAATATATGCTTGCTATATTGATATGGATTTCAAAATGTATTCTGAATAATTTTTACTTGACATATCTGCTATTCTTTTAATGAATTTCTCATAAATATTTGGCACTGTTTTTACAATATAACATAGAAAACTGAAAATCAGTTTGTGCATATAATCCGAAGCCAAGTTATTTGTTAACAACAGGCTTTTAATGAATGCAGCCAGAAGGATATTTGCAGACTGGAGCAGCAAAGCTGGAGATGCAGCGTAAGCTTCTATATTTTGTGATACAAGCATATTTGGATTTAAATTGGGTTAAAATGACCGCCAACTGGAAAATCTTTTCAGGCAGTTTGTGTAACTGGCAGAAACGTGTTAAAATGTAAATAAGGACTCCATCCCACCGCAGATGCTTCTTCAAAGATGGAATACCCGAGTGCAGTTTTAACACATATCTTGTTAATTTGATGAATGCCAAATCAGTTGGGCGAAGCCTTCAGGAATCATTGGAGTTTAATAAAATAATCCACACTTGCCAGATTAATATATAAGAAATCTGGAATTTGGGTACTTTATCTTTGCCATCAGTGTAAGTGAAGACATCTGCTCATAGAGAATTGCCAACAATAAAAATACAATGTAGTATCTTTTCTCTGTGTGCTGGGCGGGGTGATGGATGCGTTAACTCACGTGTCCGCAACAACCTGGAGGGAGGCACTGTTACTCTACCCTAACTTATAAATGGGAAACAGAAATGTAGAGACGTTAAATCATCTGCTAACAGTCACGTACCTATCAACAGGGAAAGCTGAGATTAAAACAATTTAATCTGTAGTGCATGTACACACACATACTTCTATGCACATTTTAATATGTTTTATGCATAAAACACCCACGTGTGTGAGTGTGCATGTGTGTGTGTGTGTGTGTATATACAAATTTACTCCAATTCTCCAGTCCTCAGAATCACTTCATGTGATGATAGCCTGAGTGTGACCACACGAGGGCCTACTGCGTTAGAGCTGACCAACTTGGAGTTACAAGCAGCTCCTTGTGTTTTTGACAACTATCGTGGAATATTATTTTTATTTCAAATCAAGGAACACACTTTCTTAAAATCTTAGCAAAATTCCTTGCAATTTAGGCCTACACCCTGGCTTCTGCCTGTACAAGATTCAGGCACATCAGCTGTCCTACAACTGGACCTACCGTCCCTCTCGTCTGCTCTCCAGTCAAGGCGAATGCTCATCATCCTGTCCAGGATACACCTCTTCTTTCCTCGCCTTCTCTCTGGAATCACAGCTCCTTTATCTCCAGGTCAAGCCCCACCCACTGGGTCACGCTGCTCAGGCTCCACGTCCTTTGCAAAGTGCCCCCCTCAAAGTGGGACTCACAGGAAACAGTGCTCCGCACATAGTTCCCACGTTAATGCTGTTCAGATCACCGACAGCCAGTCCCAACAATTCAATTAAGCCAGTAAGTTCCTTTGAGCTCTCATAATTCCAACTCAAGGAATGTTAGCATTTGTTCGTATTTTTTACGCATTTCTGAATAGTTGTAGTTTGTTAAGATTCTGTAAATTATTGTCTACCAATGTATCAAACAAGAAAATAATATGATGTAATAAAAATAGCATGATACTACCAAGAGCCATGTTTGACTTCTGCTATTCCAAGAGATACGAGGCACCACAGGCAAGATAAGGAATGTTATGGATGTGTGTGAGCAGGGGGCATCCAAGGTACATGCTGTATCCGTCCACTCATGCGAAGTTCAACACCAGGCACCACTAAACCAACGGTGTTCAAAATCAGAAGTGCAGTTGCCTTTGTGGTGGGGATTGACTGGAAGAGGCGCCCAGGGCCTCTCTGGAGTGGAAGTCACGTCCTGTGTCTTGGAGGGGCACAGGCTTGCCACCTACCATCTGATTGTGTACTAGACCCATTTCACAGAAAGCAAATTACCTCTCAGTTAAAAAGTGGACAACAACAGCAAGCGTGGACAGCTCTCCAGGAGAGTTTTATGGTAACGGGGTCAGACAGAGATTTGGAGGTTCCAAAAGAGAATTTTTAGTGGAGTTTGGGTTTTAGTTTTACACAGGAGGCCTGCAGCAGGCGTGTGCACTAACAGGCATGGGCC
>NW_003852479.1:5030177-5032392 GCF_000181295.1 Otolemur garnettii
TGAACTCACGCGCAATTAAATCCAAATTCCTTAACCACTCAGAATTAAATGTGTTTATCTTTCAGAAAAGTGTATTTTTCCTTTGGATGACTACAAATTCAAATTATATTTTTGGTTTTTGTTATTGTGAAATAATTTATTAAAATATGAGATGGTCATAAAGTTCTTGTGCAATTTAAAATTCCATAAGACCTTTATGGCCAACCTGTATAAACCAATTTTTCAATACTCTTTTAATTTCCTAGAGTGAAAGTTCAATTTATTTCAATTAAATAAAATTGATTTTGAAAATTATCATAATTTAGGGGTTTAGAATCTTCATACAGCATGAACAATTATAGTACTTTATTTTTATGTGTAACTCAAATATAAAAGAAAAAAATTGTATCTTTAACATCTAATAATATTCTGGTAAACTATTTACCTTGAATCTGGTCTTTCAGCAATTTTAATTTCACTTTTCCGGCAGAAACCTGTATTCATAAAACAGATAATATTTGTCAGGTATACAATCTCTTACTCAACAAAAGTTTAATTAGGTTATTAACAAAAATATTAGAAGACTGTACCATATTTTGGTGTATCTTGAACAAAATTGTTTTTGAAAGACTGATCTAAATTAATAGGAGATCATCATTAAAGCCTCTATAGACCTTTTAAGAAATTGTAAAGAGAAATTTATAGAAAGGAAAATAAATTTTGGAAATATATATGAACCGGTTTTTCAAAACCATAAATTATTTTTAAACAAAAGCCATATGTCATCACAAAATGATTTTGAGGAAAAAAAAGTGCTAGTATTCCAACACTGTAAAGGTTCAATAATTCTTTCCCAAATTTCTGCTCTTCCTCAAACACACAAAGTCTAATATTTGTATAGACTAAATCCACACTGAACTGTGACTGAGCAATTCTGATCACACAGCTGTTGGAACCAACAGCATTATCTTATTTGCCCACTACAGAGAAACACGCGTGAGCGTCACAGACCCACTGACCTTCAGATATAGTATTTGTGGTCCTTGATTTCCCTGTGTTGCAGACCCTCCCCCAGAAAGAGTAAATAAGATCCACTACTAGGCATTTCAAATAGATAATCACTTAAAATCCTTGCATCTTAACATTGTGGGAGATGAAGCAGACTTCCACTTGAATAGACTTGCGCTGATCTTATTGAAGGCAACGTTTACCGTGCACACAGGAGCGTGGAGGACGGTGCACACTGATGTCCACACTGTCAACTCCTGCCTAGTTTTCAATTTGCAATTTGCAAGCTCAATTGCCTGATTTGTACTTGAGAGTGTGAGAACAATGGCTGCCTCTCTCTCTGTGGCCGTAACAACCGCAGTCATCTTTGGAAATTCAGGCCTAATTATTCTCAGTGAATTTGGCTGGTGGCTTTGCTGCAGAGGGGCACTTACTGTTCACATGCTCTGAAGTAGCTGGCCAGATGCTGCGTACCAAACACGGCAGAGAGAAAATAGGATGGAAGTAATCAGTTTTTATATGAGTCACATTTTTATTTTTAAACTGGTAATGTTATACAAGTTACAGATAATTTAATTTCATTTTTCATATCCAAATGACCCAGTATGATTACCTCAATGCTACATCGGAATGGAAACCTCACCAGTGCGGTTGTAGGCTGCCCTGGACAGCACGGGCAGACAGGCCAAGGCAAAATGAGCCCGATATTAGGAAATGTTTATGGTTTGTTTTTATTACTGTGAATATTTGTCTGCTGCATGAATATCACCCTATTTACTTCAAATGATTCAAACTGCATAAAATATTTCAATGAAACAATTCCTGGCTGCTATTTTTAGACAAACAGAATTTTCTGAGAAGTCTGATTTTTTTGTCTGGGAAAGGTTTGGGAGGTAGAGTAAGTTTGGACCAAGTCTGCACATATGTGCACACACACATACAGATCTCTGCACATGTGTGTATGTGTGTGTATCCAAAACATCACAGACCTGACAGACTTAAACCTTATTAACCCACTTCTGCCTTCACCAGCAGGTGTCAAAGGGAGGCTGTCAGGGCCAGGACAGCTCCATGGGTCCAGCCCACGTCTGAGCCAGTGGGGTCAGACTACAGCTGCAGTCAGGTTCCGGCCTTCCCCAGTGTCTCCGGACTCTCACCAGCGCCGTTACTGCCACGCTGGGCCCAAACTGCCCCTACAAGCCACTTCCACAGACACTCACATTCTCAG
>NW_003852479.1:5032447-5051076 GCF_000181295.1 Otolemur garnettii
CCCAGAGAGCCGCCACTGAGAAGCCACTCGCCTACCTTATGTTTTAAACCTTTCCTGAAAGTGTTTGATCCAAGTTTACATCTATGGAAAATCAGCTTTCCTTAGACACAACCTTGACCAAACACAGAGGAGCCAGCTCCCAGCCCACTGCCTTTCATTCACAGGAGAGAAGAAAATTCTCCTTCTTATCTTCTCCTCTCTGCTGCTCCCAGAGTGTTGCTGCCCTGTCCTCATCCAGCACGGTCACCTCTAGGAAGGTCTCCCCCATCAGTTTAATGCCCGTACCAACATCTAGGATCCTCTTCCGCCTGCACTCCAGCCATCTGCCCGTGCCTCTCCCTCACATTTCTGACATACTCCAGGGCTCACGCTCTCCCAGCAGCCTGGCCCTGAAGACCCTCCAGCATGCCGGCTACTGGGCACACCTAAAGGCCTTTTTTTGCAGGCATTATGACCAAACCCTGCCCCTCAGCAGCCACACCTTCAAACCCCAAACCCAGAGGTCTCTCAGTGCTGACCTCAGCCCCCCGGCTCCTCCTCTTAGGCCCCCACGTCCACTGACCATTGTGAAGGAATAATACCATTGGGTCTCATACGAATCCACACTGAGTAACCCTAGTGGGCCCTGGTGGCTTTTTAGCAATTCATTTATTCATTTGCAGCTACACCCCAATTGTGATTCCCACAGCGGCTGCTAAGAACCTGCTCCTTCCAGTCCCAAGAACCCACATTCATCCTGTATCCCTTCTTCCCACTGAGCAGATGACACTGCCTTCATGTCAAACTCTCCCAGAACAACTTCCCAATGTCCCAGCTCACCACCTATCCAGCACCACCTCTAAAATTTACTTTCATAGAGAATGCTTTTTTCTTCCACATTTCCTGTCACAGAAAAAACAAAAACAAAAACCCAGCATCCTCCTTTCCTTGGTGAAGGCCTCTCTAATGAACCATCTCTTCCAAGGCCACACACTTAGCGACTGGCACCCCTCACCTTCGACTTCAATCCTTCCTCTACTAGAATGTCCATCCCTCAGCCTACAAACCATCACATGTCCCCTCACCAATTCTAAAAAGAACCAAAGTACAGTAAAGTCTTCCCTCGCCGGGCTGAACTCTAGCCGGGTCACCCTCTGTTCTCACGTTTGCTGCAAAGATCATCTCACTGCCTCCTGCCCTTTTGGGCGCCTAAAACCTCCTTTCACATCTAATATGACCCAATCACCCTGCTCAGGTTTTTAATTCTCATTCTCCAGAAATAGACATTTTAACGTGATGACATAATATCACATGATATGTGGTGTCACGTGTATTTGTTCAAAGCTCTGTGGAGTATTCAGCAGGTGTCACTCTGCATCTTGACACGTGATCTAATACAGGCTCAAAAGCTGCAGTGACTTGTTTAAGACCACAGTTTGATGAAAGGAGAATTTCAGAATTTTGATCTATCTATGCTAATCCAGGGTCTCTCCCCCTTACCACTACTGACATTCAGGGCCAAACAGTTTCCTGTTGGAGGCGCTGCCCAGGATGTGGCAGGACGTCTATCAGCAACCTTGGCCTGGACTCGCTGCAAATCTTTAGAAAAAAAAGGGAAACCCTCTCTGTGAGAGCAACTGAAAATGTTCCCAGATATTGCCAAATGTCTTCTGGAAAGCAAAATTACTCCCTTGAGAAAAACTGGTCTAAAGCGACACCAGAAGCTTCTCTCACCACACAGCGCACTGGACAACAGTGACACAAACACACCCCCGCCCCGCAGTTCTGAAAATGCCTTCCTTTACTTCCGTGCTCCACAAAACTGCACGACTTGGATTCCACTCCCGCTACCCTCGCTCTTCTCAGGCCCTCGTCAATGAAGAGTTAGCAAACTGTGTCCCAACAAGCCTGAGAGCTCGCATCCTAAATCTGGGCCCCAATGTTTCACCTTGAGCAATTTATTTAACTTCTTCGAGATGAAGTGGCTTCATCTGTCAGAGCGTAATGATAACAACTGCCTCGTAGGAGTGAAATAAGCACTTAATGAAGAAAAAAAACAAAAGCAGCTACACCCTGGACTGTGGACTCGGGTTAACACAGACCAAGTAAATACCAACGTTCCCTTTGCCCACACCTTTCACTCTCCGCCTTGCCTTTAGTTTTATTCTTCACACTTCCCTACTTTTTTACAAATTCGTAGGGAGCACATTGACTCCCTCAGAAGAAACCTCTATGTGTCTTTAAGTTACTGCATCCTTGTCTAATTCTCATAGTTTGTTTTACAGTGTACACAATATATTAGTAAGTTAGTAACTAACTGAATTCTCCTGGGAAGTAAGTAGGAGTTCCCAGTAGGAAGTCTGTGCTCAAACTACACATAAGATTGTCTGATGTGTTGCAGGATTCAACAGTTTGGAGACCACCTGGCTCTATAATCACAGTCCAGATGTAACAGATAGCTCAGTTAGATTGGCCGTCACCAAGGATTAACCTTACCACCCTCCTACCCAAAAACCGTTAGAGAATTCCATTCACCCAGAGAAAGCATTAAGACTCCTGAGCCTGGAATGTGAGGCCTTCTGCTTTCCTACCAAATTTCACTCTCTGGACCCACATTTCATAGCTCCCACCCCCCACATTCCTGTACCTCCAACTTAAGATGAAAGTGGGGACGGAGACATCGGTGGGCACAGAGGTGGCGATTCATTCACCACTTTCCCCTTCAGAATATACCTCGTTTACTCTCAAATACGTGTAGAACTAAACTATTATTTCTCAAGCACATATTGTTCATATACTAACTGTTTATAACAAAAACTACGTGTTGAATTTTAATATAAATATTGGTAAGCACTGCATCTTTCACAGTGGACGAGGACCTCCTGGCAAATGAGGACAATTTAATATGAAACAAAGAAAACATTTATTAAATGCAATTAAGTAAATATGTCAAAAGAGTCTGCATTTTTAATACATTATATTTACAATGGTTAAAAGCCATCTGAAAAAGACAGTGAATTATAAAAATTTTAACACAAAGATTAATAAACCTATTTCGCTCAGGGATGACACTACAGAATGAAACGCCTTTTGAAGCCAAAAAGTTTAGAAATCTCGAGTAAGATGTTCGCAGACGCCAAGCGACCCGATGAAAGTTTAATGACAGGGACATAAAAAATAAAAAGTCGTGAAAGTTAATGCTTACAAAGTCACGGGTCCAGACTTGGGACAAAGAGTCCAGAAGCAAAACTCTTCTTTGCATAAAGACACTTACCTACTTACAATCTGGGTATTATATAATGTTAAACATTATGAATGTAGTACAAATAAAGCAATTTTATGGCTGGGATACTGGAATGGTACCTTTTGGGAGCTATTTGCACACATGGAATCAATAATATTTGAGTAATAAATTATTCATGCAGAATGTAAAATCATTAAACAAATGCAATATAACACAAAGGTAGAAATAGAGACTGCCGTGGGTGATATCAAGTAGCATCAGCCTGCACCTTCATATGGAACAAACACAGCTCTATTTCCACATTTTAAAACAGAACCAGACTAAGTGGAAAACTTCAATTTTGGTATTTGGAAAAAAATAAGAATGGAAAAACTCACACTGACGTAAATTTTTTAAAAATCAACTTGTAGATGAAAAACAAAAACATAACTGAATGATGGAAGTTGCATATTAACCTACCAAAAATCAGCAAAAATCTGATAATATGCAAAGTGGTTGAAATAAGAGAAGAAAATTCCTGAGTTTGGCAGGAAATGCGAGACCCCCCAAAAAAAGAATTTGCGTCTCTTGCTCAGAAAATCGCCTGGGAATCGAACGGCATCTTCTTACCTTAATGACATTTCCTTTGCTTTGAGACACCGTGTGTGATTGATTCCCCACTTTCCCCACTTTTCCAGATTTCCAGTGATATCCACTTGACCTTCAGCACATATAAACAAAACAGAAACACAATCACTAAATACATCTCTCCTTTTAATGAAAACAAATATAGTTTCCCTGCTTGGAAACTCAGTTGTTAACATGTAACAAACAAGCAGAAAATGAAAATAAAACATGAGTAATGCCTCATCTCTTCAGCAACTTTAAAATATGGCTCCACCATATTTGTTACTTTTGTGGAAGAAATGAATAAAAGTGAAATACCCCAACTCAAACGGAGAATTCCATTTTTTATATTGAAAATGACTAAAGATGGCTGTACTGATTTACAGGGCACCTCACAGGTTGCCGTGTAGTTTTGGAAGCGCGTGTCTGCAGATGGAGAGAGTGAAAGCCAGCAAACCAACACCCCAAAATATTCAGCATCACTAGTAAGTGACGGATTCCTTATTAAGACCCCACACGAGCTCGCACACTGAAACGTAATAGAGATTGCAGAGAAGGCATGCTTTAGTTGTATAGTTTTCAAAGCTCCTTTATTTCAGCCTCATCTGATTTTTCTGAAGTGAACAGGGCAGGGAGTCCAATTCCCATTTTAAAAATAATGAGACTACAACTTGCCACGTGCCACGCAGGCGATAAATAATTAAGATGAGAACACTGACCTTCTGGTCAGCAAGTGGCAGGATCTCATCCTCGCTGTGACTCTAAGTCTCTGTGAGATCTTAGAAGAGAATTTAACTATTCTGAAGACCAAAACATCATGTTTCCCTGAAAATAAGACCTACCCAAAAAATAAGCCCTAGCAAGATTTCTAAGCATTTGTTAAATATAAGCCCTACCCTGATGATAATAAGACCTAGTGATGGCTCCATGCATTTCAACAGGGAGTGGTAAGGAAGACTGGAATACCTTTATCTGCCACAGCTCCTTTCTCTGAGCTGTTCGTACTTGCGGGGGTGAGCATCTGATAACTGCAGTCGCAGGCATCCTACCACACACGTGCGACTGACTAGGGGAAAAGGGTTCGCGCATCACGAGAGCCAGCCCCACCAACAAGGTCGGCTCCCCTGTCAGGTTCCAGAAGAAGATGACTTAACTATATTTGAATAAATGTAGATTGTTGTACTATACTTAAAAATAAGACATCCCCTGAAAATAAGCCATCATGTGTCTTCTTGAGAAAAAATAAATATAAGACAGTGTCTTATTTTCGGGGAAACATGGCACATCTAGAAAAGTTTCCACTGCTAAGGAGAACTAACTCATGGAGGCTGATTGTCAGTAATGACCACAACCCATTGAGAAGCACAAATGAAGTCCCCATCAGGGAAGGCAGAAGGACCAGCCAGGGCACCGCAGGACAGAAGCACCAGAACGCACAGTAAACTGTCACCAGGGATGACGGACGGACGACACAAGATCCTCAATGCTCAGCCTATTAGAGAGGGTCTGTGCACACGCCCTGCATGCTTTTTCAAAGAATTGGACTTTGAAGATGAATACAGCTGAGACTATTAAACATATTTGAGTTTTCCTTAATGGTTCAAGAGGTACCTCATAGGCATTTAATGGTTATCACTTTGAGGACCTTTGTCTGGCAAAATTAAATTTGCTACAGAAAGAGTCTGGTAGTGTTTGGTACCAGCAAAGGCACATGAAACGTGCACTCTAATCTCTGTAGAAGAAGGTTATAAACTTTAGAAGCTTGTTTGGAAAACAATTTCTCAGTGTCTACCACAATGTAGATGCGCATACACTCTGACCTAAAATTACAGAAGCAGGAATTCATCCCACCACACCCTTGCATACGTAAGCAGGGCTACATGTAGAAGCCTGGTCAGGACAGTATTTATAATCACAACATGCTGAAAGCTTAATAAAGATCCGAAACAATGCTATTGTTTCTGCACAAAGAAATATTATGTCACCACTAAGAGAATGAGACAGATTAATGTGTGCTGATGTGAGGAGACGCTGACGTATATTCAGTATAATAGTAGGATTTGGAGTAATTCCCCTATTTTCATAGATGGTATCATTTCTGTAAACTTTAGAGAGAAGACACATCAGATAGAGACACTGACAACACACTCATGCACACACGTGTGTACACTGACATACAAAGACCAATTTCTGGGAAGAAAATTTTAATCACTAAAAGTGGTACGAGGCAATGAGAGTGAGCCTCGCTCTAAAAGGAGATCATTTCATCATATAATTCTCAGTTCTATTTGACTGAGTCATAGTAAAACAACAGTCTCAGTAAAATGAGTACAAATACTACGTATGCAAGAATAATATTACAGATAGTATTAGAGAGATCTCCATAAAATTTCAGCTAACTTGCATTTGCTAAAAATATTTCAAATACACTTTCAAACACACAAAATCCTGACCCCCACAAGCCTTTTAATATATAAGAACAGGGTCTATCTCACGGGGTGCATTCTTCCTCTTCTGCCCTTGGACAACTCCGGGCACTCTGGACGTAACACCAGAGGCCCCCGGGCTCTCGGGCCTTTGGCAGAGACATTGGCTTCTGTGGATCTGGGGCCTTTGGACTGAGTCATGCTACCTGCACCCCAGGGTCTTGGCAGCAGGTGGCCTGCAGTGGTGCTTCTCAGCCTCCCTAGTCACATCTGCCAACCCCATCACTCAGCAAAGGTGCCTGCAAGGACAAACAGGCCCAGAACCCGGGGCCTGTCCATCAGCTCACATAAGCTTCAAATGGCATTTTGGTTTTTAGTGTCATTCCCTCAGTGAAATAGGTCTCCTAATGCTGGTGTTAAAATCTTTATAATTCCCTCTCTTCATGCCAATTATCTTTTATAAAACACTTCCTATAAATTGAAAGGGGAAGAGGACAAAAGAAACCATTGAAAAGTGAGCACCTACTGTATACCAGGCCTACAGTGAGCACCTACTGTATACCAGGTACCCAAGAGATACCTTGTCTTTACCATTTCATCTCCAAACCAGCCTGTAAGGAAGGTGGAATCAGAGATAAGAGGACACTGGGGAGGTAGAGCAGCCTCCAGGAGCACACTTGTTCCCAGCGGGAAGTGCACTCCACAGAAACAGACTAGAGACGGCTACTGGAACAAAAATCACAAGTAGCTGCCGAGAAGTCATGTATAACAGCTTTCTGGAGGTAGGACTAGGCGAGGTACAATGTCCCATGGGCTGTTGCCTCCAGTAGTCTTTGGGAAAATAAAGAGCATTGGAAAAAAAATAGAAACACATTGTTATTTCCCAACCGTCCCTAACAAGTTCCAAGTTCACAGTCAGTAGCAACTTGTGAATCCAGGTGTTCCACTGTGCAGAGCTGGCTGGGTTGCCTTTGTCCTCACCCATAATAAGGTGGGCAGAGTTCATAAATCTCCCCGAGGCAGGTGGCTTTGAACCCAATTACTGACATCAAGACAAGTGTCATATTCGATAGGCAAACTTGCTGATCAGATTTTGAGTCAGTGTTCCACAACCATTGCTGATAAGATTTTGAGTCACTGTTCCACAACCAAAAAGCACCTGGCCTGCCCTAGGGAATACCCAGGTTTAAGAAATATATACTGGTCTACAAACCTATGTATATATGTGTAATACACACACACACACACATATATATACACACACACACACATATATACACTCACACATACACACACACATATACACACACACATATATACACACACATACACACACATATATACACACACACATATACACACACACATATATACACACACACATACACACACACATATACACACACACACACATATATACACACACAGATACACACACACATATACACACACATATACATACTCATCTATAATATACATGTCTGTATATTCAATATATACATGTATTTATTTGAAACCAGATCAACAAAGCTGTCCCTAGCCATGTACTGGGGTTCACTCCCTGTGGATGGCAGTCACCTCTCTTGAAAAGCAAGAGAGCAAAGGGCAAAGTCTGCATTGCTGTCCTAAATACCCCAGACCATAAATTACGGAAAAGCACAAAGTAAAAAGACAAACAAGAAAGGATAAGACCAAATAAAGTTCAGAAGAAACAAAAGTAACAGTAATTTAAAAAATCAACACACCTATAAAACACAAAGGGGGATTGAACATTGCCTGTTGCTCGGGGAAGCCAGAACTGACCCGTCTGCTAGATTTTTTTATGGGAGTTACAGCAGCCTATGAAGCAGATCTGCCCGTAACCCAGTTTACTCCTCTGAAGCTCTCCAGAACTTCCACCCACCCTATCTCTTCCTTCTCTTTGCTCCTCGTGGACCGGAATTCCTGCAGCTTCTGGGCCATCTCCTGGGTCTCCAGCTCCAGCCGCACTTTCTCCATTCGCAATTCTCGGGCATTTCTGAGGACATAAGATTTAGATGCAAAATGGTCAGTTGGACAAAACAAAATGGTAAACAAAAGAACCCAAGGCAAAATAACTTTATATGATCTATTGCCGCTAAAGGAAAAGTATGAATAATCAATAAATCATGAACTATTTCAGCTACTTTGTACTTCTCTTGCCTCCGATTAATATTATGTTTAAGCAAGCTATCTCTTCAAATGCTGGATTTTTACTTTACCTAATTCATGGCTAGAGGTTCAAATCATGTTTACCTTCAGACAGGAGCCATGTTTTAAACATGAACAAATATCTATGACACACAAATAGAAAAAAGAAGAAAAATTATTTTCTAATTTTCATGACGTCTTGCCTCTAACATTTAAGTCATTTCAAGTACAAAATTTAAGGTGATAGTTTTTTATATATACAGGCAAAATACACATTTTGGCTAAGCTAATCATCCTGGAACCCTCAAATAAATCTCTCCCTTTCCATCATGTTTGTATTAAGTGTGTGGAGACAGAACATGTTTAAAGCCTATTGAGAAGAAAGCCGCTAAGGTTTCGATAAAGGAGATTCCTGTGCAAGAAATGTTGACAGTAATATCTCAAGCTCACGAAGTTTTTGCCCCAAGCTATCTTCTTCCTTTTACAATTCTAACCTCTTATCAGCATTAGTCATTGACTCTCTTGCTTAGAACCAACCCCCCAACTAATTCTTTGATTATTAATCATGAATTTAACGCTCTTCCTCCATTATTTCGAGAACGAAGTGTTTTTCGAGAACGAAGCAGCTTGGGCCCCAGGCATGCTACAGCATAGAACCACACAAAGGAATAATGCAGATCAGACAGGGAACAAATTTACAGGGATGGTGAGCAGTCAGCACAGAGCAGGTGTGCCAAGGACACGTCCTCACAGACACAATTCAGGGAGATTTGTGGAAGGTGATATGAGACAAAGGCTGTCGGAAGATTTCAGAGAAGCCGGCCAAGATGTAGGAGGAGAGGCTTTATTTTAATTATGTGTATGCCACAAGGAATAACTCAGTTCCCAGTGCAAATTACGTTGTGATGGGTGGGAGGATATGAGGAGTAATGGACCCTCCAGTTCAGTGAGGAACACAGACAAGCATGAGGATGGCTGCAGCTCAGTGTGACGGGGCTCTCGGGGGAGCGTGGGGCTCCCGGCCAGGAAGAGCGGCACCTGCTCCGGCCCGCGGACTGGACTACAGGGGCAGCTCCTGGAGAAAGTGAAGCCTGAGCTGAGACACAGCCAGTCACAGCTGGGTGATTAGAGCAGTGTTCTGGGCAGAAAGGAGCGTGGGTACAGGCAGGAAAGAACGGTGTGTGAGCCAGGGAACTAGAAGCTGCCTGTGACCAGACGTCAAGTGCAGGATGGGAAACATGGCAACAGTGGTCAGGTCACGAGGAGCCTCATGTGTCCAGGGATTGGTGTTTGTATTCTATGAATAATGAGGATCATTACAGGGGTTAAGAGAATGGATCAGACTTGCATTTTGACCAATCACTCAAGCTGTAACACTGAAAACTCAATTAGAAGGTACACGACTGAGAGAGAGACTATTCCGGTAATCTGGACAATTGACGGAGATTATGCTGGTCTGCCGGAGGGGAAAATGGGAGCTTTTCAGAAAAAATAAGAAAACACAATTAACTACTTGGACACAGACCAAGATAGGTGACTGACCCCAGAGGGGACAGGAAAGGATTCTAAGTCTGAAGGACATTGGTGCTGTTTTCTGCACTAGGTTATGACGGGGTGAGCTGGGGACACAATTCAGGACCAGTCCCCCAGCTGTTCTGTCTGAAGTCTCAGCAGCCCACAACACTTTGCACTGTGCTCACGGAGGAAGATTTCAGAAACACAATTGTACAAGATCACACCTGCCACCATGCACTCACGGTGGCAGCACTTTACAAACAGCTCAGAAGGCTTCACGGCCTGGGTCCATCCATGTGTCCAGCTGCGTCCATGTGGACGTGTGGCGGTGTCTTGCTGAGTGGTGTTCATGACTGTCGTTGCATGTTTTTGTGTGACATTGAGGCAGTGTCAGAGCTCAAATTAGAGCAATGAACAAACATTCGTAAATTTCTTGTTAAACTTGGAAGTGGAAGTGAAACCAAGACCATGTTAGTCCAAGTTTATGGTGATAATGCCTTGCAGAAAACGGCAGTGTACAAATGGATTAAACTCTTCTGTCACTGATGAAAAGGGGCCAGGGTGGTTGGCAACAAGCAGAACTGATGAAAACACTGCAAAAAGTCATTGAATTGTGTGTCAAAATCACACTGTGAGAAGCACAGCGGAGTATCAACAGAGAAACAGGAAAATCTTCATTGACAACTTTGGCATGAGAAAGGTGTCTGAAAAAATGGTCCTGAAAGAGCTCACTGATGAGAAAAAAGCACCAGCACTGGCTTTGAGGGAGTTTTTTAGTTAACAAATAACTGTGTTGGAACACCCACCCTTCTCACCCTGTCTGGCCCCAAATGACTTTTTTCTTTACCTGAAAATAAATATTGAAAGGAAGACATTCTGATGACGTTCAGGACACCAAGGGGACAATGACAGGTCTGATGGCCATCCCAGAAAAGGAGTTTCCAAAATTGCTTTGAAGGGTGGATGAGGTGCTGGTGTCGGTGCTCAGCTCCCCGAGGGAATAGGTTGAAGGTGGCCATAGCAATATTCAGCAACGGGGTGTGTTTCTAGGCTGACTTCATGAACTTTATTGCCAGACCTCATATGAATAACTGTGTCCTTGACTTGTTTAGAAGACATTCAGTGTTTCTGAAATCTCACACAGGTAGAGAAAAGGAGCAGGACTAAAGAAAGGACTGTCCTGCTGACCAAGTGGTCAAGCTTCATGTCTGGATTCTGAGGACAGAGGATGAAGATGACACTGGACACAGAGCCAGAGGGCGGGTCAGGCCACTGAGGACAGCTAAGGCTAGAGGGCGGGCCAGCCCACTGAGGAGAGCTAAATTTGGCTTTATTTATTTATTTCAAAATTTATAAAATAATTAATATATTTAATTAAGAGATTTAATTAAGATATCCAAAATGGCCATTTCAGCAAAAATGTATATTTTACCTATAGAAAAAAAATAAATTTTATGCTTCAAGCTATTTGAATATGTTAGAAGCAAGACAGTATAAAAACGAGAAAATAATTTCTATTCAACACATCAAATCCAAAAGCCAGAAATAAGAGTCAGATGGGTTGGAGCTGGAAATAAGGTACGGAGTAGAAGGCACCAAACTGTCAAATAATGTGAAGGTGATTTGGACCATGTCGGAGGGACAGCTCAGACAAGGAAGGGGAGAACGGGAACTTCACAGCAGCTGCCACGGGGCTGGGGGGGTGTCCAGTGGGTCTGGGGATCACAGGTGGGTCAGGAAGACGCACAGGCCCAGGAATCTGTTTCACATTCCTTTCTAAGATCAATTCCAAATTTCTTGCCAAGGCCTACAAGTTAGTTATCATGTAAACTCTGCCCTTTTCTCTCACCTTGTTCTTAGTCACTGTCTGAAAAGTTTCCAAACTATGTGGTCTCTGCACCTGTGCACAAGTTTCTCCCAGAAACTACCCAACTGACTCCATCTCTCAGGCACAACTGAGATTCACTCCTCCCCTCTTCTGCCCTGCCACATCAGGCTGTGTTCTCCCAGAGCTCTGTGTGTGTTACACGTCAGTGTGACTTTACTTGTTCACGTCCTCTGCAAGCGTCCTGAGTGCAAAGACTTTGACTCCTGCGTGTACAGCTTACCCTTCCAGCTGGCACATCATGTACAATATACACATTTAGTAAATGCCTGCTGGATGAATGTTTATAGGTGTAGACACATAGGCTGAAAAACCTCACTTAAATCCAACAATTCATAACCCTTTCTCTTTTTTCTACTTAAAAAAAAAAAATGGTAGCACTAACCAGGCACAGTGGCTCACACCTATAACTCCAGTACTCTAGGAAGCTGAGGTGGGTGGACCACTTTGAGCTCAGGAGTTCCAGGCCATCCTGAGCAAAAGCACTACACCAACTCTACTAAAAATAGAAAAAATAGCCAGTGTGATGTCTGGCGCTTGTACTGCCAGCTCCTCAAGAAGCTAAGGCAAGAAGATCACTGGAAGCCAAGAGTCCGAGTTTGCTGGGAGCTATGACACCACAGCATTCTAGCCAGTGTGAGCCCATGTTTCAAGAAATGCTGGTACTAGCAATTAGATAGCCCCTCCCCACCAAAAAAAATCTAATAATTGCATAAATTTGTATAATTTTCCAGTTTACAGATATAACTAGCTTCTCAAAAGTGTAAAGAGCATTAGAAAAGCTCGGAAGACACTAAGTGACCACAGAATTCCTGGTCTGCAGCACTAGAGAGTAAGTTGTCACTGTGTCATCATCCCAGACTGACCACCTCTCAGTGACATTTAAGAGGAAGGCCCTGAGTATCTCCAGAGACTCCCTGTGGTCTCAAAGGGAAACAAAGAGTTGAACCTTCCCAAACACCTGCAGTGTCATGAAGTTCCCAGGATGCCCAGAATTATCTGGCTCTGGAGGAACGCATCTCCTAGTCAGACTATGACAGAAGGTAAATTCAACCCATCCTTTAACTATGCAAAGGGCTGGGGGGACGTGTCACTTTCTATTCCCCGTTTAAAGATTTCTCACCCTAATATTCTCCCTTAATCTTAATTTCTCCCTAAATTTCAGGGTTATTCTTTTTTAAGCTTGAATAAGGGTCATAAAAACACTTTAAACTTTCTATTAGAATGCTTTTATAGGTAATGAGCCCAACATTTATTTATAACTTGTCATGTTGATTCTTGTGGAATATTTTAATCCCTGTTCCAAACTGTTACAGACATAGTATTTCAAATTTACTTTGCTATAGATTGAAAGTATAGTAATATGAAAAAATGGAAATAAGAATTCACAATATTTGAATTCAATTTTAAACAGTCTCATGGAAAAAGAACAGTTTATACAGAAAATTGGCAGCAATTTCTACTTAAGAAACATATTAATAAATATAAATGTACTTACTTATATTTTAGCTTTATGGAATTTCCAGGTTTTCCCCATGGAAGAACTACAAAATCTTTGGTGTTCATGATTACTGCTTTACTATTTTCTAAAACTTGTTCTGATTTGTATAAATTTCTGAAAAAGTAACAAAGACAAAAGATGTCAGAATGAAGCAGTGTAAATTACAATTTCAAAATTCAGTGTAAATCAGGAAAATTTTTTAAACAAAAATATGCATGAGGGAAAAATCAAACAGCAAAAAATACTATGCAGCCATTAAGAAAGATGGAGACTTTACCTCCTTCATGTTTACATGGATGGAGCTAGAAAATATTCTTCTTAGCAAAGTATCCCAAGAATGGAAGAAAAAGTATCCAATGTACTCAGTCCTACTATGAAACTAATTTATAGTTTTCATAGGAAAGCTATAACCCAATTTTAGCCCTGGAAATGGGGAGAGGGGAGAGGGAGGGGAGGGGTGGGATCAAGCCTATGGTTCATCCTATAAGGGTACATGTGAATCTCTCTAAATATAGAATATAAATGTCTTAACACAATAACTAAGAAAAAGACATGGAGACTATGTTAACCAGTTGGATGAAAGTATTTCAAATTGTATATAGAAACAGTACACTGTACCCCATGATAGTATTAATGTACATCGCTATGATTTAATAAAAAAAAATTATTGTAAGTGGGTCATTACAAAAGTTTAGAGATATGAAATCAAAAACATAAAATTGGTGTGGATGGAGACAAATGAAGCAACCCCAATAAAGCTGAGTTAAGCTGACCCTTGCAGGGATGAATCAGAAAGGGCCCTGTGGACTGTGTTTCTAGAAAGTGACATAATGGACCAGAACACTGTCTATCTCAAAACTTTCGTAGTCACCCATGTACACAGCTGACCATTCATGTTCACAGGATTTTCAGCCATATGTTCAACCAACAGAGTATCAAAAATACTCAAGAAAAAACAATTAACAACAATAGAAAATAATACAAGTATATAGGATAACAACTATTTGCACAGTAATTCCATTATCTTAGGTATTAAAAGTAATCTAGAGATGATTTAAAGCAGCACTCCACAACCATTTTGGCAACAAGCACTGGTTTCATGGAAGATGATTTTTTTCCATGGACCCAGGAGGTGGAGAGGGCATCTGACAGCAGGTGGGGCCCGGGCAGTGATGCAGTGACGGGAGTGCTGTAAATACAGATGGAGCCTCACCTGCCTGCCACCCACCCCTGCTGTGGGCCCAGCTCCCAACAGGTTTGCAGCCTGAGGTTTCAACGCCTCCGATTTAAATTATATGGGAGGGTGTGCAGGGGAGGGTGTGCAGGGGAGGGTGTGCACAGGAGGCTGTGCACAGGGGTGTGCACGGGGGTGTGCATGGGAGGATGTGCACAGGAGGCTGTGCACAGGGGTGTGTGCACCGGAGGCTGTGCACAGGGGTGTGCACGGGGGTGTGCATGGGAGGGTGTGCACAGGTTATGTGCAAACATTGTGTCATTTTATACAAGGGACACGAGCATCCTCATATTTTGGAATGAACAGGTGGGCGGCAGGTATTGGAACCAATCCCCTACCAATACCTAGGGATGACTGTATGTTAAATACTTTGCAGGGTACGTTAATACTTACTTATAAAGTTACAAAGATAACATCTGATGGGACTGAAATTTCACTAATATTTATATATAGTTGACCTCTGAATAATCCAGGAGTTAGGAGAACCAATCCCCCATGTGGTCAAAAATCCACATACAACTTTTAACCGCCCAAACGTAACCACTGATAGCCTGCTGGTGACGAGAGGCCTTACTGATGACATAAACCGCCGATTAGGACACATTTCGTATGCTCTGTGTATCCTATGCTGCGTTCTCACAGTAAAGCAGGGTAGAGAAAAGAAAAATGATGAAAAGAAAAATTCTCTTCCTTATGGTTATTTAAAAAATCATAAGGGAAAGAAAATATATTTATCATTCATTAACTAGACCATCATAATGGACTTTTAAATTTTATTTTTTAATTTCAAAATATGAAGGGGGTGTAGTTGTTTTTGATACAGGGCTTGAATCAAGGCTATAAATGTGCCCATCACCTGAATAGGAACAGCACACACTGAATGTGCCGTCTAGTAAATTGGAACTAACCCTGGGGCACCCGCACCCGAGTGAAGGTTTCCATCCTCTCTGACTGCAGTGAGTAGGCTGGTGGGGGGAGCGGAGAGAGGGGGTTGGGTTGCTGTCTGGGTTTGGGGGTGGCAGGAGGGAGGAGGTGGAGAGGGCAGAAGGGAGACAGGGCAAGGCACACACATTCCATGCAACTTCTAATTGAAAAAAATCCACCTGGAAGTGGATCCATCCAGTTCAAACCCTCGTAGTTCAAGAGTCAACTGTATAGCAAAAACTTAGAACAGTCAACTAAAGTGAGGAATGCATTCAGCAGGACAAAACGCAGCACATACTCTGGGTCTCTGTGTGGGTCAGGTTATGGAAGTGTATATCCACATACACACACATATATACCAAGCAGGTATGTATTCCCATCTAAAAACAATATCCACAGCTACACAGAGAAAAATGAAACGAACCTTTGGGATAAAAATTACAAACCCTTTTTTTTTTTACATATATGACAATGTAAAATAAGAATTCAGGTGTGTGATAATTACCCAGAGGTATTCTAATATCCTCATTTATCAAAGAAAATTTTTATGATGCTCTCTGGCTAAGGTCAGAACTTATTGTATTTTAGGAAGAACTTTTCAACACAAAATGAAACAAAAAGGATTTTCTGCTTAACTCTGACTCAACTAGAAAATTAAATTATTCAGAACACCCTGTTTTCCAAGTATCCCAATTATTCATGGTTCTATGATAATTTACTCTGCAATGCTGAATTACTGAATCACATACTCAACTATTAAATTTTTGTATGAATATAATTTCCACATTGCAAAAGCCCTGAAAGAAATATGAGCCAGTATGATCGTGGCCACAGCACTAAATGCCCAAACCACTCAATGCTGTTGGTTTATGTATGTGCTGCTGGGTGTCATAACCCCAATACATATTTAATACGGGCAACTAGGTGCGGTGTGCTGGGCTGGGGCACGGAGAATCAAGGCCCACAGAGATTTGTTTTCTGGGCTCAAACAGGTTTGAATCAAATAGGGCATATAAGACTTCTATATAAAAGCCATAACCAAGGTAGAATGTATGAGGGCCGTAAAATTTATAGACGTAATAATACAGGAAATGAAAGAAAAGAGAGAATTCAAGCTGGCTAGCATTTAAGTGAAGACTGAGGGAGAAAGACAGATTTAAAGAGATGAAATGGACATTTGTTACTGGGAACTGAACAGCTCTTGAGTGTGGACTCATGGCTGGTTCCACTTGCTCAATACGGAGGCTGCATGCCAGGGACAGGTAAGCACATGTCTAGATATGGAGGCTGTGGTACAATACTGGGCAGATCAAATCTATTCTGTAATGAGTAAGAGCCCAATGTGTCTAACAGGTGTCCTCAAACTACAGCCCGCAGGCCACATGCAGCCTGCTGAGGACATTTATCCAGCCCGCCAGGTGTTTTTGCTGCCACTGCCTGTCCTGCTTAGCAGCTGACTCATCCCGAGGCCCGCAGTCCGACCCTCCAACGGCCTGAGGGACAGTGAACTGGCCCCCTGTTTAAAAAGTTTGAGGACCCCCGCTAGAAACTACGCTCTAAGACGTGAGTGTGGCCAGCACCAAAACCAGTGAAAACACAGGCTGTGACATCCAAGTCTGCACAACCAGCCCAGTACCTCTGCAGCGCTGTCCCCCTTGGGGACTATCTTACCATTTCAATGATGCAGCCACCCTGATGTTTTTGGAATTCCTCTTTAAAATTGTCTCGGGTCCATTATACAGCCAACAAACACAAATCCATTTTGTTTTACTTCATTTAAAACTAACAATAGGGTAATAGAAGCAACTTACTTTGTTCACTGAGACCTAGTTCCAATTGGTATAGACTACCTCCACAAATCAAATATGACCTGAAAAAGTAGATTCACCACCTGGAGGAAAATTCTGGAGGAATTCATTCTCTGAGGACAATTGCAAAATAAAATTACACAAATAATTTTTACCTCCTCAGTGATGTAGTGGTTGCCTCAAGGGACTAAGTATTTTCTATCTTTGATCCACATGTATGTAGCTATTCCTCTGTGGCCCCTATTGCAGGTAGTAAAGTCACCACAATGTCAATTGAGACAGTGTCTTTCTTCCCTTGAGGACCTTGTAATTGAGTGGAAATCCATGCAGGGAGTTATAATATCACAGGACATCTGACGGAAGGAAACGTCCCCAGAAGGCATCCCACAGGCTCATTTGTCAACCACGGAGGCCGGTCTCTTAAAGCTACAATGTGTCAAAGACAACTAAAAACGCCACAGGAATAGAAACTAAGATCTGGCTCCCTGTGAGAGGAGGAGGTAGCAGCATTTTCAGATGGAGCTCTCTTATGGCCCCACACCCTTAGTAACCATCATTGTAGGTAGAACCATAGTCTTGCTTATATCAAACAGACTACGAAAGGTTCTCTTAAAAAAGCTCCAGGGCAGCTCCTGTGGCTCAGTGAGTAGGGTGCCGGCCTCATATACCAAGTGTGGCAGCTTCAAACCCAGCCCTGGCCAAACTGCAACAAAAAAATAGCTGGGCATTGTGGCAGGCGCCTGTAGTCCCAGCTACTCGGGAGGCTGAGGCAAGAGTAGCTGTGAGCTATGACACCATGGTACTCTACCGAGGGTAATAAAGTGAGACTCTATCTCTAAAAAAAAAAAAAAGAAAGAAAGAAAAAAGCTCCAGGAATAATCCTACTCAGTAACACAGAGTCTGTATCACTGACTGATCTGAGTCAGGAATTCCCACCGCTGGACTCTCGTCTGCCGACTGGAGGTAACTTTTTCACGAGAAGTTCCGTCATGTTGTTGTTACAATTAAAAAGATAAAAGAATGTCTGATGTTAATTTGTTGGATTAATAAAAAATAATATAAATTGTTCTCATTTTATTTATCATGGATGTATATGATTTTACATGTATGTACATACGCATAAATCAATAATGATGGACGAATGGTTTTATCTATACCAAGAATGAAAGAAAAGTCTGTAAATCTCATTCGAATGAGATGATTTCAGATTTACAGCCCTGATGATAATGTTATGTAACCAATAAATGGTCTTATTCAAGGGGCATTTCACTTCACTGAATGCAATTAGTCAGGCTCAATTAAATTTTTATCAAGTCACACACGTAAGCCGATTTACTT
>NW_003852479.1:5051171-5052762 GCF_000181295.1 Otolemur garnettii
GCAATGTCAGTAGCAAGAATAGCAGAGCACACAAGTTAGTCACCTCATAAAGCCGGAGGAATACAGACCTCAGAGGTCCCTATGCCTTTTGTCGTTCAGTTGGTTTTTTTTAATTAAGTAACTACCAAAAGTTGAGTAATGATTTGGAAAATTTTCTAGTTCCCTGGTTTCATCACGTCATTTTTCTCTCCCCAGTCTCATTTCTCCCACACACGTACACACAACCTGACCCTAAATCGTCCACGGTGGTCCAATCACCCTTCTACACGTGTTCCTGTTTGAGAAAGCTACCCAAGCGTCACAGCCTACTGCCTCAGAACGGAAAAAAGGAACTTAGGTTAATCTATAAAGCTAAAAACTCGGAGCATTCCACAAGAGGTGTCCCAGGTTCATGGGAGGTTTGGGAAACCACTGCATTTAAGAAGGGCCACATTTTGTAATTGAAAACATATCTAAAATCAGTTAATAACTCAGAATATTCTAGGCCCCAAACTTAAGAACCATAAATAAGGCCAACTGTGGTGGCCACACCTGTAATCCCAGCACTCCAGGAGGGCAAGGCAGGTAGATTGCTTGAGCTCAGGAGATTGAGACCAGCCTAAGCAACAGTGAGACCCCTTCTCTATGAAAAATAGAAAAACTAGCTGGGCATTGTGGCTGGCGCCTGTAGTCCCAGCTACTTGGGAGGCAGAGGCAAGAGGATTGTTTAAAAACAGGAGTCTGAAAAAAAATAAAATAAAATAAAATAAAAAACAAAAACAGGAGTCTGAGGGGGTAACGCCTGTGGCTCAATGGCGCCGGCCCCATATGCTGGAGATGGCGGGTTCAAACCCAGGCCAGGCCAAAAACTGCAAAAAAAAAAAAAACCAGGAGTCTGAGATTGCTATGAGCTATGATACCATGGTACTCTACCTAGAGCAACTGAGTGAAACTGTCTAAAAACAAAAAAAAACAACACATAAATAAGACTTGATTCCTTTGCTTTAGCACATATTTTAAAAGGGTCTACTTAGCAAGGTCCATCGAGTGAGCTAAGATATTTGGGCCATTTAGTGCTATAGTACTTAGAAATCAAACACCAAGCAAGAAATGGTAAATGAAAATGAATTTAAAATAAATGCTTTAAACAACTAAAAGAATTTAACATTTCCTCTGACATTACCCTTTTCCCGACATATATATAAGATATATGTAAGTATTTTAAAATCTTAAAAATATCTCAGGAACTAGCTGGTAACACAGCACCCCGCATAGCGTGTCTTGTGCTTTTGAGTGGTCTACTAAGGAAATATTTGCCATTTTATCCTGGCCAGGCCCTCCAAGTAAATCAGGTATTGACTTCAAGCTGCATCAGTGTTTCAGCCCACTAAGATATCCAATAATAAGATCCTGCTTCAGAGCGATAGTGGCACCCAAGCTGCCTGATTTTACTCTCTATATGTAAGTTCCCCTGAGAATAACTAGGAAGATCTGATGTTAGCTGTCAGGGGGCAAGGGGCCTTTTAAAAATACTTCCAAATTTAAAATAATAAGCAACATTAAAATATACTAAGTTTAAGGTCAGAGGACCTTACATGTCCTCAGTGTCCTA
>NW_003852479.1:5053455-5057460 GCF_000181295.1 Otolemur garnettii
GCATCTCAGGAATGGAAAATCCAATAACATAATACACTCTGTGATAACTGGGAGCTAATTCCTGGGCACACACAGGCACAAGGAGATGTACAGTTCATAGGAAATGAAGAAGGGGGAGGGGACAGGGAGGCAGGGTAAGAACCTGCTAGCTGGGTACAACCAGCACTGTTTGGATGATGGGCACACTGAAATCTTAGACAGAGCATTATAAACGGCATCCATGCAACAAAAACATTTGTACTCCTAACAAAAGAAGAACATCGCGTTGAACTTGTGCTGTTATGTGCTGCTTTGTGTAGTTTTTTGTCTCTTTGCTTAAATAATTTAGGTGTTGCTGTTTGCCTAAGTAGCCCCAATGTTTGAGGCCAGCCCTACCTTTGATATTTGAATGCCCAGTAACTAGTATAGTTCCTGCACACTGGGGAGTGCTGATAATTACGTGCTAAGTTTTAAGTATGTAACGTTTTCTGTTGCTTTCAGATTATTGCACAATCTGCTCTATGGTTAAAATATATATATATATATATATCTCCATCTTCTTTCCCACTTCAGGTCTTTTTTCCACGTCTCCTACCAGACGGTAATGAGCAATCAACAGATAGACACTGAACACATCCTCTGTGCCGGCTATTAGGTCGCCAACTGAGGAACAGGGCCAGCCAGTTGTGTGTGTGTGTTTGATACCAATCTTCACCGAATTTACACGCCAGTGAAGGAAGTCAAAAAAATGAAAAAACAAAGAAAATAATTGCAAGAAATATTGCATGTCTTATGGGAAGTAAAGGAGCTCCTCGCAGGTAATTCATGGTAATACAGTGAGTGGGTAAAGTTCTGGGAGGTCCCGAGGCCGTCTGTGCAGCCCGTCAGGGAAGGTGGGCTGAGAGAGGCGCAAGGAGCTGTTAGATTGCCACAAACCCTCGTAGCTTCAACTTTACAAGACTTTTTGTAATGAGCCTGGCTAACCTTAGATTTAAAAAGCCAAGGTATAAAAAGTCTCTACCTGAAGCTGTAGCCCTGAGTGCCTCTACTGACCTGGGAGAAACAAAACCTGCCCAACTCGGGTTCCCGAGGAACCAGGCCGCCCCCCCGCCCACAGCCGGGACTCAGGAGGGGACGAAGGAGCGCGCGGACGGACGCGCGGGCAGGAGAAAGGGCAGCACCGGGTGGGGGTGGGGGTGGGGGGTGCGCTGTGGTCTCTCGGGTCCCCAGAGCCGTCCTAAGGCGCATTCTGACCCTAAGATAAAAGAGCCTAGCTAGTTTGAAACGGTGGGTCGCGGAAAGGGTACAGAGGTGAAGTCCTTCGTGTGGCTGAGTTCGCCCCATTCCTTCCTCCATTAGCATCGCGGCTGGAAAGTCTTTTACCGACACCAGGGCTTCCAGCTCCGGAGGCCTGGCCGCGTCCTGCCGTCCGCGGGCCTGGCCGGGCGCCCGGGGCTCAGCAGACACCTGCCGGCCCCGCCAGCTCCCCCGAGCGGAGCGTCCGTTCCCGCCGGCCGGCCCCGCTGCCCGCACCGCCCGGCCCGGGGCTCGCTGCCCACCGCCTCCCTCCGCGGCCGCCACCCACCTGCGGACCCGCAGGCCCGGCCTTCGCGTCACCACGGCCGGCCGCGGCCAGCAGCCAGGAGCTTCCGCCGCCGTCTCCTTGGTTACCGCGTTACCTCGGTACCCATAGCAACCAGAAAGCCTGGTCCCTGCCACCGTCCACCAGCAGAGGGAGCAAGGGAGCCCGCGACCCGAGAGAGAAGGGGCGGTCCGGGAAGGAAGGGCCGAGAAATGCCGCAGGTGTGTTCGCTCCAGAGGGTTCTGGGCGGTTAGGGACCTGCCCGCCGGGCCCTGCTGGTTCCAACCCTAGTCAAAGAGCCTGGGGGGATATTTGATTCATCCTCATAGCAACTCAATTTCTAGCTGAGAAAACTAAGGCCCAGAAATTTGATTAACTTAACCCCAAATTACCAAGCTACCAAATGGCCCAGCTGAACTTTAATGCAAGTAATTAGTCTCAGAACTCCCACGTGTAAGCTCTGTTGGAGCGCTCAGCGGAGGCGGCCACAGGCAAGGTCCAGAAGAGAGTCCAGGTCTCTTGGTAACCCCAGAACTCTTTTTTAATGCCAAATATAGGAGCCATAGTGTGTGTATTATATATGTTTATTATATATATATAGAGAGAGAGAGAGATGAAAAACAAAAACAAATACACACGTTCAGTTCATCTCAAACTCGGGCTGCTCCGAGTAGGCAGCCCCTGTGATGAACTTTTTTTTTTTTTAATCTTCGACTTTTGCCTCTGTTTTTATACACTGCAGGCAGGACGTGTGGTTGGTCCTGTGGTTACTGTGCTTCCCCACTTTGTGTCTATTTTGGTGCTGGACCAATAAACGTAACTATTATAGTTAATATACTGTAGCACCATTGCTTTCTACATTAACATGCAGGCCAGCACCCCCTTAAGACAACCTTTAATGATTTCTTGAGGCAGATTCAATGGTGAAACTTTATAATCAACATGGATAAGAGCAGGCAATGACAGTCTTCAGGTTATGAGTATGGATTTGGGCGTCAGACAAACTGATTTTGAGTCCCAGTCCCACTGCGCTAATCTGCTGTGTGACCTTGGGTGAGTTAACCAGTTTAATTGGTTAAACGGGAGAACAGTACACCGAGTCCAAACACGAGGTAGCCTGGAGGAGTAGATCAGACAAGGCATAGTAAGTCATCAGCTCTAAGCCAGGCCCACAGTAAGTGGTTAACATTAATGAATGATTGGAAATGGTGACAGGGGCTGAGGTGTGGCTGTGTCAGTTGCTACCACAGCACTCAGGGTATAATCTCACCAGGCCCTTCCTTTAAATCAATACAAGGACAAGTTTCAATAGATGTGTAATAAATACTGCAATTAATACTTTTCTTGTGCAGATGCAGACTGCATTCCGGATATAGGTAAGATCTTCAACTTATCAGGAGAGATATTTTCAGAATTCATCCATTTGTTCATTTGTCTATTTATTTATTCAACCATATTTATTGAAAGTTAATTGTTGTAGGCCCCAGAAATGCCGCAGAGAAAAAACAAAGCTCTTCCTGTTTTCAAAATTGCATGTTAATAGGGGCAAAAAGGCAATTAAAATAAATAAATACATATCGATGAAGAAAATATATAAATACCTATCAATGAAGAAAAATAAATCAGAATAAATAAAAAGGAAATAATTAAGAATTCTATTTTTGATTATATGGCCAGGGACAGAGAAAGACATGGGGCAATTTGGGAAAGAAAATTCCAGATGGGAGATAGTAAACAAACTCCAATTCTATCCCAGCAAAGAGCAGTATTTTGCATAAAACTTCTCATCACTTCTTCAAAAAATAATTTCTGAATTGACTCAGTGTTTTGAGGGGTTACTATTTTTTTGGCGGGGGTGAACCATTAGAATTTGTGTTAAGATAAGAAAAAAGAATTTCTGCAACGCCTTTACTTGCACAATAAAAAATTTAAACTCATAAAAATATGTATAAAAGAGTCCAGCACTTTTAGGAAGCATTAAAAGAACATTATCTTATTTCTATTTAGAAAAATAGCTTATGCACAGTTAGAAAAAAATAAAGGCAAAATTTAAGCCCATGCCAAGTCACACAGTAAAATAAAATGTATGAAGTGCTCATCTTTCAGGACCAAGATTAGAGACAAAATGAAACGTGAACAAGGAAAGCTCTGGAGAGATGTGCTCGCTCCACAGAAGCCAAGTGCATTTAACTGACATGCGGCGATTCCACAAATAGTTCACCACAGCTCTATGGGAAGCACAGTGCGTCTGAGGATTTTTGCAAAATCATGCTTCTTTGTGGCACTGTGAAGACAGGACTTGAAGGCAAGTTTTCTGAACTAGGGATATTCAATTTAAAAAGAGATAAAATTACCCACAAATGCAGACACTTATACAAGGACTTGCTGCACTCAAAGAATAGCAAGGATAGCTGCAAGGTCACGCTTAAAAAGATACATTGTCT
>NW_003852479.1:5057676-5061508 GCF_000181295.1 Otolemur garnettii
CACACAGGCACTTCAACTGAGCAAGCTCAGCTCACTAAGTAATTTTATTTTAGATTTGGTGGAGTGATGCCTGATAGACAATGATGGCAGAACCCAGGCCATTTCTGGTCACTTTCAGGTAATAATTTTTAGATGAGTAGGCAAAATATCCTTTCATGTAAGTGTCAACATTGTACATTTAAACATCACAATTTTTTCCCTTTTGCATAGATGGGCCTACTGAAGGAATAAAAGCCTTAAGTCAAGAACTTGTTGAAAAGGTTTCTGTTTCTAGTCCTCTTGGTTCATTCTTGTTTCTATCTTATTAATTGGCTTCATTACAATCTCAAGAGGGATAAGGACCAAGGCAGCCAAGTTCTGACTTGACTGGCGCTGAGCTTAGCAGGTGTTTAAAGCGGCTTGTTCTCCAGAGTGAGCTCTCCCATGTCCGGGGGACCTCTCACCGACATGCCTTCAGACACAGGTGGTTATTCTCCTACGACCTTCAGTTCCTGAGCCCGTGGATACCCAGTGATTATTCTTACTTCCTACTCGGCCTTCCCAGACGGGATTTGTCATGAGCCGCTTTCTCTCACATTCTCACATGTTCTGTAAGTGACTTGCACCTTAACACTTGCTCTTCTGAAAACTCAGCTGAGAGTCAAAAACCAACACCCTGTGTCCCCAACTGTGGGGACCCATTGATACACATCTTAGTAGGTGTGAAATGAGGGTCAGAGCAGGTCAGCAAGTATTATCCAAAGCTTAGAAATAAAGGAAATCTACTACAAGCCCATTCAATGCTGTGCTAGAACACTGCCCAAGACAACCCGAAGGGGGCCTGATTGTCTAAGAAAATGTTTCTTTGGTAACTACTTACGTTGATATGGGCTCTGATTTTGTAATGTTCTACGCTTATTTGTCAATGTTTTTCACCTGCATCTTTCATATCATTTATATTTAGACATGTAAATAGTATCTGTTTCCTAAAATAATTCCAAAGGTGACTATTTAGTGCACTGTAGAACTTTAACCAGTTTTGTCATTACCCTAGAAATCTGATTTTTACCCTCAATGTCCACGTACATTCAGTCTACCAAATGTTCTTTGACCTGGATTTACTTGCTATTCTGCTAAGTCCTTCACTAATGAATTAAATAAACTGTGGCATATGCATAAATCATGTTTTTAATTGTTGAAGTTACATTTCAGTGGTACCTTACCTCCCCATGTTGGCAGGAAATGGGACACACGTCATGTGAACAGCATTCTGAAAGTGCTCTGGATGTCCATCCACTGCTTATTCCTTAAATTATTTTACAGGCAGATGTGAGTGGTCAGTTCAGGAGAGAAAAACAAGTCTCCTACTGTGTCCTTTTTTACAAGCCCTGAAATGCAGTTTTAATTTTACACAGTGAGTCTACTTCCTTTATGCCTCTGCAGACACTAAATATAAAATCCCATTACATATGTCTGGGGTTCTTCAACTCGTCAAGGATAACTGAGCTTTAGAGGCAACATAAAATAACAAAAAAGATTTCTCAAAAACTGAAATTAGTATGTTATAAATATATTTCAATGCATCTGAATCACTGAACTTAAAGAAGAACAAAGAAGAAACTTATAGTTAAGAGGTGATATTGTCCTTTTATAATTTTTCTCAGCTCTGTAATTTCTGCCTGTCATCCACGACACAGAATTTTTGAACAAATAAATTTCCATAACACAAGGCAATTTCTGCTGACGTTTCACAAGTGGAAGAGAAGTATCAGGACATAGGACACAGTTTCAATTCTCCCAATGTACAAGGTATTCTGACTTGAAAAATCAATGTATAGAATTGTGGAATGCGCATAGCTTCATATAATCAACACTTACTCAACACCCGTTCCATTTTAGGCCCTTCTCTAAGATGGACACAGAGGTGAACAAAGACAGCATCTCGGTCCTTGAGAAAACTGAGAGTTTACAAATGATTAACTTGAGATGTTTTAACCAGCATGTTGAAAAAGAATTGGAACATTACATTACACATTTGTGGCGTGGCCACAGTTTCTGTGTAGTTCAGACAAACTGTATGTGGCACGGAGATAAGAATGAAGAGTGTGCCAGGATCACAGCAGAAAGCACGCTGGACCTCAGCCGCTCCACTGGGGAAACTCCAGATGGTTTTTAAGGCAGATTTTCAAGCATTTTAGTTTGTCTACAGCAGCATCTTTCAAAGGTAATTCTGCTAGCAATGTAAAGGTTTAGCAAAGGAATAAATGGAGACAAAGAGACAGGCTTAAAGCATGACTATATTAGTCCAAGACAGAAGAGAGAAGTCTGAATACATCAAAGCAGGGTCACCAGACTACGTGATGTAGATTCAAAGGATTTTGTAAACTCCTAAGGAATTCCTTTCTCCCAAAGACATGTGGTTTCTTTGTTCCTTCCTCAGGACTGTTGATCCCTGGAGTTGATCGCCTGGTTAATTGAGTGAATGGTACTGATACCCAATGGGGGCCGCTGAACAAGTCTGCCCCAGCTCATGTGGAGCTCATGCCTGTGACCCCAATGACTGTGCAGTCAGTTATAATTGCAAGTAGCTCTCCAGCCTGGGCAACACGGCAAGGCCCTGTCCTTAAAGCACAGAAACAGAGAAACAGCAAGTTCACAGAGGGTGGGACCCAGGAGG
Organism: Otolemur garnettii; assembly: GCF_000181295.1. NCBI lineage: Eukaryota > Metazoa > Chordata > Mammalia > Primates > Galagidae > Otolemur > Otolemur garnettii. Next base: position 5,060,333 of record NW_003852479.1, read on the forward strand.
CAGGGCAGAAGTATGCTCAGTTTGAAGTTTTAATTTTGTGATAGGTTATTAGGGGCATGATAGGAGTTGGCCATACATATTAGGTTACCATCAGCATATAGATGGTCACCAGGGCTAAAGGAAGAGTAGGAATTGTCCCAGGAGCCTTCAAAAGAGCCTTGGGAGAGACCGTCTGAGACCTCTATCACTATTCCTAAAAAAGACCTGTCAGAAACCCAAATTGGCCTTCTTTATCCAGCCACCTCACTGCAGGGTCCTCACGAACGAGGCTGACGATCTGAGTGAGGGTTTCACTGTCATCCTCACATCTTTTCCGTGTCATTTATACATTTACTTGCAGACAAGCACCCATGCCACTGAGGGGTAAGAAAGAAGAATTGGCCCGGGTCCCCACGCTGGTCTCACCAAGGCCACCACTCCTGTGAAACTTTTGAATTGTTCTTGTCACTGGACCCAGAGAGACAGAATTCACGTGGCGAGGTTTTTTAAAAGTCAGATTTATTTGAATGTAAGCAGCACTCTTTTCTCTCATTTTCACCAGAGCCTCTAGTTTCACACAGTCACGCATTGCTTAATGACAGGGATGTGCTCTGCCCAGAGCATTGTCTGTGAAGCAGACCTCACAGAGTAGCTTGCAGGTCCTAGATGGTATCGTCTGCGCACCCTCAGGGACAAACTTGCTCAGAGGGCCACTGTACTGACTTCTGTAGGTAGCTGTAGCCCAATGGTACGTGTTTACCTAAACTCATCTAAAGGCAGAAACTATGGTCAAAGTACATATTGATTTACTTATCATTAGAAGGTCAATAACAGGGGAGAGGAGAAGCCTGAAGAGTTTTAGTGAGCTGGAGCTGCTGGAGTAATGGAGGGGAGTACCAGTCCCAGCTCTGAGAAGAGATGAGCTAAGGAAGAAGCTGTAGACCCCCCAAGAGAGCCGACAGAGACCCCCCAACAGAGCTGAGAGAGACCCCAACAGAGTCAACGGAGACCCCCCAACAGAGCCGATGGAGACCCCCCAACAGAGCCGACGGAGACCCCCCAACAGAGCTGACAGAGACCCCCCAACAGAGCTGACAGAGACCCCCCAACAAGCCGACGGAGAGCCCCCAACAGAGCCGACGGAGACCCCCCCAACAGAGCCAACGGAGACCCCACAACAGAGCCGATGGAGACCCC
>NW_003852479.1:5062261-5067714 GCF_000181295.1 Otolemur garnettii
GATGGAGACCCCCCAACAGAGCCAATGGAGACCCCCCAACAGAGCCGACGGAGACCCCCCTAGAGCCTACAGAGACCCCCCAACAGAGACCTCCAAGTTTGGGTTTACCACGTATGGTCAGACAGCAAGGAAAGCATCAGCTGCATCCATCAACCTTGGGTCAAGGAAGCCTGAAGAGACTGTTCCAACTCTTGCTCCAAAAACGCTTTCAGTAGCGGCAGCTTTTAATGAAGATGAAGATGGTGACCCAGGAGAAACACCTCCAGAAGCAAAGATGAGAATGAAGAATATTGGAAGGGATACACCAGCATCAGCTGGACTAAACTCATTCCATAAAGGAAAGCCTGGGTTTCTGATTGATAACCAGAAGCTATGGGAACAAAATATAAAATCTCATCTTGAAAATATCCATGACCAAGACGATTAAATGATGTGTTTTGAAATTAGGGGTGTGCAGTGGGTATAAAGTTACAAGGAACAGTTTCCTTTTTTAAAGAATGGTATATTTTCCTTTTTTTTTTTTTTTTAGAGGCAGAATCTTACTCTGTTGTCCTTGGTGGAGTGTCATGGCATCACAGCTCACAGCAACCTCCAGCTCTTGGGCTTAGGAGATTCTCTTGCCTCAGCCTCATGAGTAGCTGGGACTACAGGCGCCCACCACAACGCCCAGATATTTTTTTGTTGCAGTTTGGCCAGGGCTGGGTTTGAACCCACCACCCTCAGTATATGGGGCTGGTGCCCTACTCACTGAGCCACAGGTGCTACCCCTTCCCCCCCCCCTTTTTTTTTTCCTTTTTAAAGATTGAGTGGTACACTAATAAATGAGAGTTTGAAATTAGAGGTAATTTATGTTTTATATACAGATTTGAAGACATTTGCTAATTTTGTAGTTTCATGTGATTAGTTTCCAAAGGTTACAGATAATAAAGAAATCAGAAATGGTACCTCTCTAAGAATTGAGTATTTTTTAGACACAACTATTAGCACATTGAGAGGGCAGCAAACGTTATTGTCTGTTTAAAACTGCAAGCAGCTAGTCTCCTAAGTCCCTCAGCACCTACAGGGTCTGGCTCCCAGGAACAGCCTTACAGAGACAGGGAGTGTGGTATTGGGAGGGAAATGTTACTGAATATTGACTGAAAGTAAATTGAGATGAAATCAAAATACAGCTTTTTTTCCCTTAAAAACAAAACAAAAGATTAATAACAACTCTTCTATAGTTACTTACCGGGAATGGGGTGCGCGGGACTGGAAGTCACTCTGGTGAACCACTGAGTACTGTAGACTTTATAAATACCGTATACTTAGGCAACAACAAATTTATAAAAAAAATTAAAAAAATAAACTAACCCTAGCTTTCTAATGTTTTTACTTGATAAAACTTTTATTTTTTTAACTGTTTAACTCTTTCATAATAACACACAGTGCAACTGTATGAAAATATTGCCCTTCTTAACATGAATACATTGCACAACTGTATGAAAACATTGCCCTTCCTTATACCCTTCTCTGAGCTTTTTTTCTGTTTTTAAATCTTTAATTTTTTAATTTTTAAACTTGTTAGTTAAAAACTAAGGCAGAAGCACACACGTTAGCCTGGGCCTACATAGCATCGGATCACCACCAAGATGTCCCCAGGCGATAGGAATTTTTCAGCTTCATCACCAGCCTATGGGACCATTGCCCTTGGCCGTGGTTTGCCCTTGACTGAAACACTATTACCTGCCACACGACTGTAGAAGGTCAGTATTTCTTAGTTCCACCTCAGGATCATGAGTCTTGGCAACCGTGTTTTACTACTGGACCCAGCCTGTGCTTACAATGGTTTGTTGGATAAGAGTCCAGACTGGACCAGCCAGATTCTCTCTCATGAGAATGTCTAATTGAGACTGAGAAAGACACTTGGGACAGCAGGATTCTCCTATGTGAACAAAAGAAAGGAAAAAAGCAGAAAGGATAAAAGCATAAAATAAAAAGAGGGAAAAGAGAGAGACAGGTGGGCATGGAGGCAAAGACCAGAGACTCATTGTCCAGATGGCTCTTCTGAAGATTAGCTGCATTCCACATGGTCTGCTCCTGTGTCTTTAGGACAAATTCCCCTTTGTCACATAAACTAGCAGGAGGTGGTTTGACAGTGCAGAAGAAAGAACCTTGACTAAAATGACCCACCAGAAGAATCACAAAGTAGAAATGAAGTCACTTTGTTTATAAGGCAAGTCCAAAGTACAGATTCCAGGGAGTTCTTCTAAACAACAGTAGAACACCAATCTATGACTCTCCTGCCTTTAAATTAATATTCCTCCATAGACATAGACAGGAAAGTCATTCTGTATGCCTTTGAAGCCATTTCCTCAAGAAAGCTAAAACTTCCTCTTTATTTTTTAATCAGTTCAGTTTCTTAGTTTATTTGCTTTAAGTTTAGCTGTGCCAGCTTTGCTAGCAGATAATTATTTATAATTGATACAGCTTCAGAGTAAAGCTAATCTTTAAAAAAAAAAAAAAAAGCTGGCGTTTCAGAGAAAAACTCATTCATTTCAGATCCTTGCCAAGTTTTAATAAGTGTATCCTACTGTCTTCTAGAGATTCATGCACTGTTAGCTGCACTTCATTTGGAAAATTTGCGTTTTTTCTCTTAAGCACTCAAGCTGGGAGGCACAAAACAGGAGTTACAAGGCTTGTCTGACGGGCGATGTCGAACAGTAATTTGTTTTCCTCGACTTTATTCTCCTACGGTTCTGATCCCCATGAGCAGATTTTTCATTAGATTTTGTGAACTATTTTATGACAGTCTTATCTTTGCAGAAGGTACTTCCAAAATATTCCAGAGCAGCCGTGACAACTCCCTCCACCACAGAACAAACTGGAGATGCCATTCTGATTCCCACTGTGGTTAACATACTCATGTACCCATTTTCACATAAATTCAGAAAATTATAATGTAGCTCATTCACATCTCATGTAGCTACCTTTGGTGAAGGTGATTCTTATTCAGACATTCACCAAATACTTATTAAAGACACACTATGCTTTAGTTGTTCTTATAGATAATGCCTAGAACCTTAAACAAGACACATTTGTACTTTGTACTTGTGGTAGATATAATCACAATAGGTGATACTGGTGAGAATTCAGAATACTAACAGCCAAAACTGAGACCATGGTCAGAGAGAGGAAGGCCAGTAGCTCAACAGTTGGGGTTCAAGAGAATCCCCTCCCATTAGTGATGTTCAGTCTGGGTGAGAGCGCCAGACGGGTTTAGGGGGTGGGTGAAATCAGTAAGTGTTCCGGATAGGAAAAAAAGAGCATATACAAACTTCCTTGCAGGGTGCTAAAATGGTACCATAGTTCAGAGAATCTAAAACTTTCTCGAATTACTAAAAATGCAAGGGACTCGGGAGAAGTGGAGAAAGAGGGAAGAGAAGAGGTGAAAGGTAATCTCACAGCTCAGAAAATGGGGAGATTGATTAAAGGGCTGTCGTCACAGGTAGGAGATGCTACAGCCTAGGCCGAGACAGAGGGGCAAGGCTGAAGGACAGTGAAAGGAGACATTACTGATATGTCAAAGTTATTCGGTAGACTTGGAATTGATTAGTGGAGAGGCCGAGGAATAAGACATGAGCCACCAGTATTTATGGGGCTAAAGACAGGATAAACAGTTATATAAACTACATTAAGTCAAGGGGACTATTCCTATGGCCATTTAAACACATTACTGAGTGCCTACAACGTGCCAGCTACTGTTTTGAGGGGGTTAGAACATCTTTTAATCAATGTTTGTGTCCAGGTTTCTGCTATAAATATTTCTGTTTCGTTTCAGTAATACTTTTATCTCTCTTGAGTTAATATCCAGTAGTGGAATCTCTGGGTTGTGTGATAAGTTCATATTGAACTTGATAAGAGATTGCTGAACTGTTTTCAAAGCCTCCCTCCCACCACTGCATGACAGTTCTAGTTTCTGCTCTCCCTTTATTCCGGTGCCATCTGGAAGCTGTGTGTGACTTCAGCCAGGTCCAGTAGACGGGACTTAGTCACTTGACCACACCCGCCTGCAAGGGAGGCTAAAAATATGGGCTGGGGCTGGGATGCCACACTCTGCTCTGAAATGCAAGTTTCCTATTGCGTAATAAAAAAAGACAACTGGGAAATATCAGGGATTGACCTCAAGTGGAGAAATTAAGACCAGATTTTAGATTTGGGGTGGATGTTGGTGCCGTTAACTGATTTGACAAGTGAAATTGGAGATGTTCCCCATCTACGTAGAGAAGGGATTTGTCACTATACCAATCTGCAGTTCAAGTGGGAACCAAAGCTGGAAACGGTATAACGTGGGCAACTTTGAGAATCATTATTATAGGGAAGTAAGCTAAAGCCCTGGGATGGGATGAGACCAACTGGATAGTCAACGTAAGATACTGATTCCATCCAATAATTTCACAAACTATTATGAAGACCCAGCTAGAACTAGAAGAATGCTAGCTAGCCTAAAACAAAACAAAACAAAAAACCATTTTCACCCATTTCCCCTGGGCAATACAATAGATCAAATTCCCCACCCTCTGTTATAGCAAGGGGCAGCTGTACAAATAAATTCATAACAATAGAGTTTGAATGACATAGTCTCCCTGACAGCCTGGATGTTCCTCTTCAGTTAGACTCTCAGATAAAAGGAAAAATTAACTTTTCTCTTATTTTTAGCCACTTTATTTGGATTTTTTTTTTTAGCAGCTGAACTGACTTAGGAAGTATGTACAGTTATTTCTTATGCTTAAACAACAAACTTCGTTGCTAATTATTTTATTCATCTTTATTGATTTTTATCTCAATTTTGTTTATTTTTTAGCCTTGCTTATTTTTCAAAAAGTGTTAGGCTGCTGGCATCTCTAAACTGCTGCAAGAAATAAAGAAAGTTATCTTGCAGAATGTTCATGAATATTTTCCCCAAACTTGTGATTCTTTCCTGTCCTTGCCTCAAGTAGTTCTCGATGCCGGGGTGAAAGCAGAAGGCAGCGTGGTTGTCTGCGTCTCACTGAAGAGCAACCCAAGTGGAGATATTAAATGACTTGCCCATAATAGCAAACCCAGTTAACGGACAATGCAATTATCACGCTCCTGTTTCTATCGAACTATTGGATCGCAAGTCACAACTAATTACAAACATGATCCAAGAGCTAACGCAGCACAACCTTTCATCATGGAGATGCCCCAAAATCTGCCTTCAGCACTTTGCAAGATGCTTCCTGTTGATGTTTTTGTCTTTGTTCCACAAAGTTTAGACATAAAAATATAGATAATAGGTGGACAAGGTGTGGAAACGACTTTAAAAATAGAAAATATATTTACTCCAAGTTTCCCCGACCTATCTGTCTATATCTGGATATATTTCTTCCAGCCCTTTCTTTTACCTTTCATATAATTGTAACCAGGGAAGTACAAATTCAGGAGCCATTTATTAC
>NW_003852479.1:5068232-5069496 GCF_000181295.1 Otolemur garnettii
AAGCATGCATGAATATCTAGGACCCAGTCCTGGACATTCTGGCTTCATCCAGCCAAGTGGACCTCAAGAATCTGTACATTTCATAAGCACCTGCTCCACCACGTCAGAAGGACAGAGCAGATGGGAATCCTGCCGTCAGCTGAATCTCGGACTCAGGAGCCATGGCAGGAAACAGACATCAAAACGGCCTGGGCTTCCATTGTGTCTCCAACTCTAATTTATTCCACCTGTGAGATGAGGCCTCAAATGTCCTTCTTTCCTCCTTAGGCCTCCTCCTGTGCCCCTTTCCAAAATGTAACAGTTGTTTACTACACTGGAAAGATGAAGGCCAAGGTTGTGATGAAAACATGAGGAGATGTGGGGATCTGCAGATTATACGGGCTGAGTGTTTTCTTTAACTTCTAAAGAACAACTGAAGTGATTTCTTAGAAGGAGATGATGTCTGTGAATATGTCAAGGTTTGGTCTCAAGTTTTGTGCATAACTGTAGTCGCAGGGCCAGCTGGTTCTACATGCAAAGGCTGATCTTTTGATGTGGAAAGGAGGCCGGGCATTTCTCCTCTGCTGGGTGACCAGTGACGACAGACAGAGTCCTGGGTTGGAGAGGCCACCTGGTGCTACAGACGGGTCACAGAGGAAACCTTCTGGGCTCTGAAGTGCAGTCTTGACCCCACACGTTTACATGAGTGACCAAAGGGCAGATTTAACACGCATGAATTTCACATGTATAAAATATTAATAACAGTGCCTTACAACATTATCAGGCTGTGATGAGCTTCACAAAAGACCCAAATGAAAATGCTTAGTAAACTGTGAAGTGTTTGGATAATCGCAACAATCTCATCTCTGACATTGCACTCTCCCTTCCAAGTCCTAAGGAAAAGGCCTCCCACTGAAAACCACGCGTATGGATGGAGGGCCAAGAATATCCTTCAGTTCCGTCCTATTTTGCCTTTTCTCCCATAGTTGCCGTAAGTTAACGAGTTTGGAGGAGCTGATGCAGAGTGGCCTTAAGAGAGGAGGCCACGGACCCGCTTGGGTCTGAGGGTGGCTTACTTGGCACGTAAGGAAACCTCCCAGTGGTGCACCCCAGCGCACGGGAGGCTACTTTAAGGCCTGGGTCCCCTCCTCCTTTATTTCGTTTTGTCCACTTTCACATCTTACTCAAAAAATGACGTGAAGAGGAAGAGAGTTGTCACGGCGTGATATTGGAACTCATTGTTCTCCTGACAAAAATTCTCCTCAACAGAACCCACTCTCATCCA
>NW_003852479.1:5069545-5070428 GCF_000181295.1 Otolemur garnettii
CCCTCAGATCTTTCTTCTCTATCTACTCGATGCTGTCAGCCAGAGGGGCAGACTGCTGTAGGACGCATTTTCCTGGATCTCAGTCAGCTGCTCCAGCCTGGGTGGTGGTGTTGAGTACAGATGATGTAAGCCGGGGTGATGAGAGAATCAGGACTGCTGTAATGTACAACCCAGAGGCACCATTTGCCCTGCAGCGTATCTGAATGGTGCTTAACAGAGTTATACAGAATGTAGCTTGTGTGGACATTTTCAAGGCAGAAGGCTTCTAGCCCTGGAACAGAGCAGTGTTTTTCAACCTTTTTTATCTCACAGCAGACTTGAACCTATAGTTAACATCCGTGGCATACTTAAATTTTGTCCAACAAAAAAGAAAAAAAGCTTAAAAAAAAAAGGAATATACTGTGCTTGTAACGTTTTTGAACTAATTTAATTTATGATCTTTAAATATTTTCACAGCACACTAGTTGAAAATCACTGGCAGAGAATAAAATGCAAAAACAAGAAAGTGTGTTGACTATGACAACCTTGTAGGCAGAGTGGAGTAGTAGAGAGTAGGAAGGACTGGATCAGAATTGGAAAAGCCACAAGTATTAATATTGGGGTGATAGGGGAAAATCATGGATAAAATCCCTGAGGAAAAAATATGTATTAAAATACAACAGAGGTAAGTTTGAACTTAGGAAAGGCTAACGGCCAGAAATGTCAGGGGAAATCAGTAAAGGAAATTCAGACGGGGAGATGAGCGGCTCAGTACCCTGAGAGTCAAGGAAGAAAAAAATACAAGTTGGCGCAACAGGTGGAGAGAATGGGGGACATCACCTGGGGCGAGATGACGATGATGCCTGGACAGTTGAAGTAACTGTGAGAAAAAAGGCCTTGTGCT
>NW_003852479.1:5071476-5075930 GCF_000181295.1 Otolemur garnettii
CACTGGGCACTTCCTAAATAACCTGTGGTTTAGGAATGAGAGTGTGCAAATGACTAAGTAAAAACAAACTTTTAAGATAAACACGGTGATGCTGATACATGAGAGACAGTGAGGTATTTCAAAGTTCTGTCGATGAACATTTTAATTAAAAAATTGGAGAAACTACCTTAGCCATTTCCTTGCTCTTTCTTCCTAAGGACAAAGCGTGAGAAAGACTGAGATATAGTGAGATTACTTCAGGGCTATTTTATTTAAGTCCTATGAAAAGCAGAGACCACTGGTGACTCCTTTAAAAAAAAAATCACCACTTACCTCTGCTGGTCACAGTCCTTACATTAAATACAATTCACCCGGGTGTCAGTTCTGGTGTCCTTACTCCTGTTGGACACGGCCAGCGCGACTTTGCTTACCTGGTTACTAAGTCCTTGAGTATTTCACTTACAAACATGAAGAGCTCAACCACTCTCCTGCAGAACTGCTAAAATATTAGTGAAGAATAAGTGATTCTTGGAAGTAAAAATCTTATTTCTTCCACAAATGTTTTCTTCTGCGTCCAACTTGTCCTCCCAACCCCCCCCCCCTTGTGTATCTGTGGGCCGACAGCCACCAGCTGAACTGCTAAGTTTTGCTTGGATAAGGAACAGCCCCACTCTGGATTTGCAAATGAATGGAAGTTCCCTCATGTCCAGCATGGGGACGGCCGTGATGTTCTTACAAAAATGAGCGACTTACCTGCTGCCCCGTTCCAACATACGTGCAGGCACAAGCACACACTTTCTTCCTCGTGCCAATGTCGGAATGTGTTACTGCCTCACTTTATTAATATTTCATTCCCAAATGTAACACGTCCGAGAAGAGAGCTGTGTTGACCAGAAAGAAGTCGGGGGTAGGAAATTTCTCTGCTTGCAGGAAAACAATTGTCAGAGCAGTCGTCAGTTAATAAGAAGGAGAGGCAGGAGAGAGCCTTAATGCCGAGAGAAACGCACACGGTAACAAAACTTCTACGGCAAAGAAAATACAAATCATCTTCAGGAGGACTTTCACTTGAAATGGCTTTGCTTTTCAAAAGGAAAAGCGTCCTGCCGAATCAGCAGCATTTGGGGGGAAATGTTCTGATTTTCAAAATACTAAACAGACTCCCTGACAACAAAAAAATAGGTTGCATGTGTTTGCCAGTAAAATAAGTTGAAGCTCAGCAAATTGAAAATTACAAGAGAGGACAATCAAGCAGATGGGATGAGGAGGAAACAAAGCCCGTCTGGGCTGGCAGCGTCCTGACATGGGAAAGAAAAACGCACGTCACCAGTGCCGTGCACATTCCGTGCGGCACTTTGTTCAAGGTGACCAGATTTTAACATTGGTAAAGCAGGACGCCATTGATGGGGGTTGGGTTTCTGAATTAAAAATTTGGTCTATATGGAGCAACAAAAATGTTCATAGAGCACAAAAATAGTATTGTAATATATATTTTTAATTTCAACATAAGTACAATTTACAAATATAATACATTAAAAAAAAATTATGTATAGGGCAGCACCTGTGGCTCAAAGGAGTAGGGCGCCAGTCCACCTGGGCAACCTCGCCCAGGAGGGGAGCAGGGAGTTTACATTAGCCTTTTCATTTCCAAATGAAGTTACTTTAACCTCTTCATTCCCAAGTGGAGTTACATTAACCTTTTCAGCAGCTGACAGTATATTCCCTTCCTGTTGTCCCGCTGTTCCCTAGCTTGTCGTGCATTCTTTCCAAAAATCGGGACTTTTTTAAAACACTGCATGACAGGGGATGAATTGTTAAAAATCAGGACTGTCCCGCCAAAAGCAGGACGTCTGGTCACCTTAACTTTGTTTCAAGAATATGTTTCAGGGAAAGAGAAAAAATATGAATGAGCTCTAATTCCTGTTCAGTCACAGAGCTGTTCAGTCAAGCAAGATAAGAGAGAATGAATGTCTACAGTGAAAAATGGATTGTGGGTTCTCCGATTCTTCACTTCGTTTTTGTTTCAGGAATGTGTAGATGTGTTGGGATGTCTTACTGGGGTTTTTCTCAATATTTTATCACAGCAGAAATGGATGGCTTGATGATAACTGTGAAATGTAAATATATTTCATCTTGAAGTCTTGGATGTATTATTGTCAGCCTACAACAAACATAAAAATGGAATAAGATATTCTGAAGGGCCAGAACGTGCTTCTCCTATGGAAAATTAAAAATTTCCAATCTCTCCTAAGAGTATTTGGTGTCTATTATTTTTTTTTTTTTTGAGACAGAGTCTCACTCTGTCACCCTGGGTAGAGTGCTGTGGCATTCCAGCTCACAGCAACCTCAAACTGTTGGTCTCAAGAGATCCTCCAGCCTCAGCCTTCCAAGCAACTAGGGCTACAGGCATCTGACTTAACACCTGGCTAATTTTTCTGTTTTTAGTAGATATGGGGTCTCACTCTAACCCACGCTGGTCTCAAACTCCTGAGCTCAAGTCAATCACCTGCCTCAGCCTCCCAGAGAGCTGGGATTACAGGTTGACCCACCACAACCGGCCTGGTGTATATTTTTATAAACTTTAGAACTATAGACCTTATATTATGATGTGTCTATTCTATTTGCTAGATAATATTGCCTATACTTAGTGAATATTATTATGTAATATATTTAAACCTAGTGTGTAATGGTTTAATGAGTATTTATTATCAGTAATTGGTTGGAATTTTTTTTTTGGCTTAAGGATTTATGACAGTGCATGAAAAAGTCTTAGAGATCAGATATTCGCAAACTTTTAGCAAAAATCGAGGACCTGTGTAACAACAGAAATAAACTGCTCTTAAAAGGGCAGGATATTATCAGAAAATGCTATGGTATAAATATTTGCCCCTCTAAAATGCAGGTTGAAATTTAACCAATGTGGGAGTACCCAGATGTGAGACCAGACCTTTATGAGGTGGTTGGGTCCTGAAGATCCCACCTTCATAAACATGTTAATCTGATCATCTGTTCAAGATTAATGGATCAAGGGGCCCCTGCTAATCATGACATGGAAGGAGGGCTTTAGGGGAAGAGGAGGAGAGGGCTGAGCGAGCCGGCACACTGATGAGATCCTCATTTCTCCTCGTGCCCCTCAGGACTCTGCAGGTCCCACAGGCAAGGAGGCTCTCACCAAATGTGGTCCCTTGACCTCAAACTTAACAACCTTCATAGCTGTAGGAAATAAATTCCCTTTCTTCACCAATTGCCCAGTCCCAGCTATTCTGTCATAAGCAAGAGAAAGCAATCCAAGACACAGGCCAGCACGGCTGCAGGGAGAGCCCTGCGGAGGAGCCGCTCATCCAGAGCACTGTTGAGATGACGCCAGTGGGCGAGCCTCAGGTACAGGGAAAAGCAGTTTGCAGGGGGGATCCAGGCAAAGCCGCAGAATGTGGAATGGTACCATTACAGCCACTGTTCATGCTCTCACTCATTCGCTAAGTATGTTGTGAGTACTTGGTAAAGCGTAATAATCACTGCCGTTTATAGAGTATCGATTACGTGTCAGGCACTGTGCCTTTGCAGTCTCAGAAAATGTAAAAATCTTGTTAAAGATTTCAGAGCTGTTAAGTACAAACCCAACCCATTTAAAGCACAGGGCATCTGAAACTGAAACTGAGGAACGGACTTCCAACCCCTCTAAGCTGCATCCCATCCGCTACCTTCCGTGGCTCACACCTGCGCTGGAGGGAGTAAGGCGCACAGTTAAAATGCCACATACTGTAGTGGGACAGGTGCTCTGAAGGAGGATCAGGAAATTGGACCACAAAGAGCTTCGCTGAGCTGAATGTTTAAGTACCTGGAATCTGGTGTTTCCCACGTAAAGGAAGGTGAAGGAATTTCCAGTGAAGGAGGAAAAGCCTCGGCAGGTGTCAGGTCGTGGCGGTGAGAGCACAGGCTGCGTTCAGCAGTGCTTCTCAGGAACCTGTGGGGATGCGGGACATACACTATGTTGTTACCTGCACCAAGTGGATGAATAAAATGCAGCCCTTGGATTCAAATATCTTGTTATCTTATAGAAGAAAAAATTCTGAAGTAACACAGAGGATACTGCAGGATTGTACAGGGGTCAGGACAGAAGAATCATGAGAACTTCAGTGAAGACTTCTAAGAAGTCACAATTGAACCGAGCCTCAAAAAACTATTTAAAAGCTCACTAGGCACTTTCTGTTTCCAATTAGGGCACAAAAGACCTCATCTACCCTGGGAACACACACACACACACACAATCTGGATAATATAAAGGTCACACTTACGTATGGGTCTATCAGAGAATAGACCAGTGGAGGCAAAGAAGGCTTCATGAACTGATTTCTGAGAGAGGAGCCCTTGACAGGTGAGCAGGAATCAGCATGTCTGGGTGCTCAAGACCCAGGGCTTTCCTGGGTGGAGGTGGAGGCGGCTGAGCCCTTGGCCACGGTGGGGTTGGAGGTGTAGGC
>NW_003852479.1:5076035-5076784 GCF_000181295.1 Otolemur garnettii
GAGCCCTTGGCCACGGTGGGGTTGGAGGTGTAGGCAGCCGGGGCCTGGGCCACAGTGGGGTGGTGCATTGCCTCAGCAGCTTGCCTCAGTGCCAAGCTCGATGGTTTTCTCAGCACGGCAATCTTCTCTACCCTATCCAAAATGTGCTGAGAAAAATGGAAATGAGGTCAGAACTGATTAGCAGAAAGAATTCATTAAATCTGCCACATTCCCCCAGTACTTGAAATTTAAGAATTCAAAGGTGTTACATGGAATCCCAAACCAAATCTTGATAATAACAATAAGAGCAAATCTTCCTCAAAAAACTGAAAAAAAAAAATAGAGGTTTTCAGTTTTCTGGGCTAGCCAGAGGTGAGATTCAGCTCAATTCCAGATTAAATAAACCCTTGGTGAAGTTGAAATAATCATCCCTTCCTCACTTTATCAACAGATAACAGAATAACTTAGATTTGGGGGGTGGGGGTGGGGAACACATTCCTCTACCCCCATTTTTCCTCTATGCATCATTTCCAAGATGCAACTGTGAATTATAAAACCTCTGAAGAGGCAGAAAAAGGACTCACCAGCAAGAAAAAACATCAGCAAGAGCAAACACCAATTGATCTGGATACTGGTGTTAGCAGAAAAGAATTTAAAACATTTAATTTAAATAGGAAAAGATGAGAAGAGTAGATGGGTAATCTCAGCAGAAAAAGGAAAAACGTGAGAAAAAACAAAAGCATATATCTGAAAAACACAAATGTGAAAAG
>NW_003852479.1:5076804-5077086 GCF_000181295.1 Otolemur garnettii
GTAAATCAGAGAAAAAAAAGAAAAGAAAAAACCCAACAAGCAGAGAATCAGTTGACCTGTGGGGCTTCAAACATTAGATATTCACGTAATAACATGAGAACAGGGCAGGGGGTGGGGTCAGGGGCCAACTGGGAGAAATTCGGACAAATCCCAGAAGCTCAGTGACTCTGTGGTGTACAAACTTCATAGAAAGTGAACCAACCACGTATCGTGGTCAAGGTGAAGCCGGAGGAGAAAGGGGAAAGTCCTCGGAGGAGCCACAGTCAGAAAGGTATCCTGGGC
>NW_003852479.1:5077240-5089128 GCF_000181295.1 Otolemur garnettii
ATGAGGACAAAACACAGGTCCTCAGATAAATGAATAGGTAACAGAGGAAACTGGGCAATCTGTTGTCCTCAGACCTGCCTTACAAGAAAGGCTAAAAGGGCATCAGTCTGAAGAAAAATGATACCAGCTGGAAATCCAGGTCTGTAGGAGAAAGCTGAAAAGAGTACATAGTAAAGTAAATATGCAAGCCGCGTTTTCTCCTAATTTCTTTGTAAGTCATTTGACTATTTGAAATGAAATATTTCCATTATGGGGTAAATAACATGTGTAAAAGTAAAATACTTAAAAGTAGTAAAAAGCATGAAATGAAAATAAAAGAATTATAATTTGGTGAATTTACCACATTGTGTATATATAAAGTAGAATAATATCGACTCGGGATAAAATGTGATAGTTTAAATGTGCACACAGTAATCCCTAAAGCAACTGCTTGAAAAATAAAATAAAAGTAGAAATCTAGCAAATTATATGGACTAGAGTGGTCTAAATACTTACTACTACTCTATATATTAAGTAGTTAGTATTAATAGAATACTTAATACTATTTTAAATTAATGTTAGATTATTTTAAAATAAAGTTAGATTATTTTAAAATAAAGTAGATTAATAAAGTAGACTAATGTTAGGTTAATTTAAAATAAAGTAGAAAAATAATATCAAAAGAACAGCAAAAAGAGAGGAAATATGGGGGAAATAAAATTCAGAGATTACCCTTCAAGCTCACCATATCAATAATTCCATTAAATTTAAAATGACTAAATATTCTGAAGGAAAAGAAATTGTCAGAGAGGATTGAATAAAGCCAGTACATTAATAATACGCTCTCTACAGGAAGTGCATTTTAAAAGCCACATCGATAGGTTTCATCCCCCATCAATAATTAACAATATTTTATTATGGAAATAATGTGATCAGAGTTCCACTTTTTTACTCAGGTGACATTGTCAGAAAGGTATAGAGGGAAGGAGGAAAGGGGCGGTGAAGAGTGAGACCAGATGGTGACCTTGATTAAAGCAGAAACCGTGGAGAGAGGGGTGCCAATGGTCTGGAGATGTTTCTGTGTCTAAACTCAGCAGAAACTGGTCACTTGTTAGACATGTGGTGAAGTGGGAGGTGGCAGGAGGAAGACATCTAAAATTTACCAGGATCCTGCTGGCGGATTGGGTGGACACTTAGAGCGCTGTGAAGGAGGAGAATCACATCTGAGAAGAATGGCGCTGAGTCTTCTTGGGGACACTTGCAAGATGCATGTGAGGCATTGTTGGAAATGTCCAGCAGGTGACCGTGGCTGGGATAGCGGCAGGGTTCTGAGGCCCCTGGGAGGGATGGAATGCCCCAGTGAGAACAGCTGGAAGGCCAAAGCAAGGGGGCCTGGAACTGACGCAGACAGAGCAGGCGGACGCAGAAAGACACAAAGGGCACAGGAAAGATAGGGATGGGATGGTAAGATGATGAGACAGTGACCAGAACAGGCATGTCATTACAACCAAAAAGAGATAAGAATTCATGAAGGTGACCTCCAAGCAAGCTGAGGGCTGCAGAGAGGGAAGCCTGTGACGGTTCTACTCTACACCTTTGCCTTTTCAAGGTTGCTCCCAACTCCCACAGTTTTTCTGAAGATGGGGTGAGCACCTGACAGCCCTGAACTGGAGACTTAATGAGAGATGAAGGTGGAAAAGGACAGGATAGGTTACTCTTCAAGGGGCTTAACTTTCACTAAATAGGAAGTCTTGACCTGAAAGTAACAATTGAAGAAGTTATTCTTGGTGAGTTAGTGTCACCAGTAATTTAAAAGTCTACTACTGGGGTTGTGAGAATGAAACAATAGATGCTTTCTTCACTTTAATCAACCAAAATTGCTTCCAGGATGGAGGGTAGAATGGATTTTTGTTTTGCTGATTTTCAACCTAAGTGACATCTTCAGAGAGGATTACCCTTTCTTTCTCCAGATTTATTTAGTTGCTTTCATGTAACCTAAAAATTTGTGCCTCATATGAATTTGAAAGGGTTACCCTTTAATAACATGTTTTTATGTGTAGCGCTGTGTGTGAACGGCAAAAGTCACACGCCTATAAAGAAGAATGTGATAAGGCAATTTGGGCAAAAACCAACTTATATTTTCACCACAAACAGCAAATGATAAGGTTTGGCAATTTGTACAACTGGAGACACTCTCCAGGGAAGTCATTAGATTAACAGTTGTGTGGAAAAACTCTAGATGACAGAGATCTCTAAATCACAGTCCTGTAAATGATATATTTCTCCTTAGGGTAACTCCTAATTTGGACAGCACGGGCACATCCTGGAGGGCGTTTTACAACTCACCTTGCTCTGCAAACTGTGAGTGTCTCTGGGTTCTCTGCTGTGACATCTGAAAAAGAAGATGGAGAGAGTTGGGAAGGACCCTGGGGGGTGGCAAGGAGCCAAATCTTAATTCTGTTCCTGAAAATCAGGGAAGGAATGGAAATTATGCAAGCTGGGAAATTTTTTAATTCATAGGATTTGGCATTTGAAAAATAATGATCTAACGCAAAAGATGCATATTCTCCTAGTCGCTCCTGAATAGCCTCGCCAGCTGCTGACGCCCACCAGGAGGACAGCTACCCCTGGGAGGACGGCCACACCCCCTCTGCCCGGCCCTGCCTGCCCATTCTCTCCTCTTCACCTGTTCCGAGTGGCTGCAAAGCCAATGCTCATTCTGTCCGCTGGGTGGCGCCAGATTATCACAGAATCCCAGCAGCATCAACTATTTCAAAAACCTCGAATGAATAAGGGTAAGTGTATGCTTGGGATCCTCACTCTATATCTTATATATTTTCTAACAAAAGCCCAATAAAGATACCAAAAATAAAAATTATGAAGTATTTTTAATATAAATACACTAATTTAAAATGATATTTTCTGAAATTAGTGCATAATTTCGGGGGGGGGTGTGCAGGGCTGGGTTTGAACCCACCACGTCCAGTATATTTTGGCTGATGCCCTACTCCTTTGAGCCACAGGCACCACCCTAATGCATTAATTTTTATATATTGAAATTCCCAGAGCTAATGTCTATACCTGGAGGACTTTTCCAGTCATAGAGACACGGATAAGTATCATTGTTTGTGAAACTGAAGATCTGAATGCAGCTGACCCTTGAACAATGTGGGGGTCAGGGACACCAATCCCCTACACACTCAAAAATTTCCATGTGAGTTTAACTCCTCTGAACCTCGACTACTGATAGCCAACTACTGACCAGAAACCTTACCAATAACAAATTGTCAACTAACACATATTTTGTGTTTTGTGTGTACAGGTATGTAGTAAGTACTGTTTTTTTATACTCAAGTAAGTTAGGGAAAATAAAATGTTTTAAGAAAATCACAAAGGCACACATGTTTCAGGACCTCTTGAGGCCATGTGTTCTGGGCTGGTCACACACATTCAGCTCAAAATAAAATAAATTTAAAAAATCATAAGGAAGAAAAAATATATTATTCATTAAATGGAAGTGATCACGATAAAAGTTTTCATCTTCGTCCTCTTAGTGTGGAGTAGCCTGAGAGGGAGGAATTGGTCTCGCTGTCTCTGGTGTGGCAGAGGAAATAAAATCTACATGTAGGAGGACCTGCACCATCAAACCCCAGTCATTGGAGGGTCAACTGTATTCTAATTACAAATGTGCTCACAAACAGTTCTAAGATGACCTTGACCTTGTCATTATCACGTTGCTCCAAGGTGATCCCTGTGCTGCCTCCAAGTTTATCTTTGATTAACCACCTTCTCCTCCAAACTGATCTCAGACACCTGATATCCACTGTGCACCCACCTGACAACCAGGCCCAGCTATCCTGCAGAGCACTTATCTACTCCAGGCCCCATTAAAAATATTCCTATTCTATGTCCAACAACTTCAACATTTTACTAAAACAATAGTTACTTTATGGATGGACTGTGCAGAAAATGCTGAAACATCGAGTGATTCTGTGGTGGAGATTCCTAGCTGTCTATCGAAAGACACACTTCTATTTTTCCAGAACAGTGAAGTTCAGACTGGGTTATGTGGCCACCCAACTGGAGCTACATTTTTCCAGACTCCTTTGCAGCTGCCACTGGCATGTGACTTAGTTATCACCAAGGGAATACGTACGGAAGTGGTAAGTGCAACTCCTGTTTCATTGGTTTAAAAAAAAATGACTTTCCCTCAGTGTCTGCTCCGCTCCCTGCCTTACGGCAGAACATGCAGGAACACGTCTTCAGCATTGACTGTGCAGAAGGAAACCCTTCCTAGGACAGTAAAAAATCTCTTAAAAATCAATGTATTTAGAACCTGCTTTCTTTTTTTACAGCAGTTTAGTCTTTACCCAACTAATACAGATGTTAATAGACCAGTGGGTTCGTCTCCCACGTTGGCATTTTTAGCACACACGGTCCACGGAGACCTAGTTACTTAATGACAGGAGGCCTCTTAACGACAAGAATTCTCCACACAGTGGCAAGCCATCCGTGTCCACTAATCTCACAGAGCTAATGACCTGGGAGGCAAACCCCGTGTCTGCCTAGCTCTGCCAGGTAGCACAGGCTTTAGTACAATGAGGGGAAGATGAGATGTTTAAAAATATTAGCACTAGAAAAGGTTTGCAGCCACTGAAATCAGGGCACAGAAGTAGCCACCTCTCTTGCCTACACACAGGGGGAGTTTTATGAGCACTGACTGTGTAGCTAGATATAATACTGAGCTTGAAAGTACACCACACGGCTAATGCTTAAACCTCTGACCTGCCAAAAAAAGTAGCAGTTTGTTAGAAGCTCAGCGGTGAGTAGCACTGATGGTGTTAGCTTTATTGAAATCTGAATAGTGCCTTAATATCAGGTGTCATAAAATTATATGAATAGTGAGATAACTAAAAGTTTAATTAAAAAAAAAACAAAGAGAAGATGACTGTGGGATTAACTTAACAGATGAAGGAGAACAGGAAAGGTGAATCTGTATCATTCGTGGCGCGCTGTGGATGTCGGGCCCAGTGAGGCCGAGCACAGGGAGGCCAGCTCTGCCTGCCCCGTCATCTCAGGCTGTGTCTGCACCAGTCAGGGCACACACCACATGAGCCAACATTGACCTTGCTGAAGTCAGGTCTGACCCAGCTGCCCGGCCCTGCTGTGAGCACAATAATCTCAGCTGTAGCCGAACTGTGCCCCGTTGTTACAGATATGTAACTGTAATAACCCTCCACAAAGATTTTGGTCCTGGATACAGTTGCAACAGCAAAATGATTCATGGAAGAAAGAACTCCCAGCCTATAGCTTTTTTACCCAAATGAATGCCTCAACAAACACTAATAATGCCTTAGTGATGATGGTTCATGCCCCTTCACTAAGAAACCATAGCTGAGTGCAGACACAGAAACATCTTATCAGGACGGGGAGGTCGCGGGGAAAGGAACCCTGCCGTGCGTGACTTGTGTCTGCTTTTCTCAGTGGGAATCTTTTCTCCTCTCCTCACCTCATGGCAGGCATTTTTTAGATTTACCTTATTTTGCTTTGAAGATAAAATAGGGAAAAAATGTAGGTCTGTGTGTGGCAGCATGTAAACGAGCCCCCGTGGCTGGTGCCCTCCGCTGGACGCCGTCCCGTCATGAGCCAGAGAATTGTGTTTCTGTCTTTCCCCTTCACTTCCATCTACGAGACAAATACTTTAGAGTTAGGGTAAATGGCTTTTTATAAATAAAGTATTTGAATTTTTCCAACAATCCTGAGAATCTAGTCAGGCTGACTTCCAACACTGGGTCCACGCATGGTGTCTGAGTATTTAAAAGCTATAAATCAAACCAAAATTCTAAAAGAAATGGGTCTTTTCTTCTCCTTCAATAAATATATCTTCCTAAGAACCTATAAGGCCAAGTTTGAATTTAGAATTCTTTCATTCGTTGGGTTTTAGTGCAGGAGAAACAGCCCCTAGTCCCAGAGGGGAACAGCCTGGTCCTTTGTCTTCTACCTTGACCTCCACCCACACAGGAGGGCTGTGTCCAGCCCAGCCAGCAACCCACCTCTGCCCTGAAAACACCAGTCGTCGGGCACCTCCTGGGTCAGGAGTGGCCTTCGCTCAGTGCCGTGTTTCCTAAAGATGATGGTCTCCAGGAAGGGCCCAACACAGACCTTGGAAGCAGGCTGGGGACGCCGTGGGAAGCAAATTTTAGAGTTTCAGGTACCCAAAGCATGGTTTGGATAGAGTCCCAAGAGTTCCGTGCTCCAGATGGAAACAATCCTCTTGGCTTTGCAGACTTCTTGCTTCTTAGAGAGGACAGGGCCAGAGGAGGGCCAGGACATGTGGGAGGTGAGACACCAGCTGGCTTCCCGTGTTGTGAGGGTGGCCCTGGGTGCAGCGGCTGTGCCTCCGGGAGCCCTCAGCGTTGGCTTCTGGTCTCGTTCCCGTTACTGCCGCTGTCTTCCCACATTTGACACAGTGTTTGTGTACACCAGTTGTTTGCTGTATTATACAATGGCATGGATATCTGTCCCATCTGATCAGGTCTCCAGGATCTGGGAAAGAACAGGACGGTACGATTTCTGGGCACAGCTATAAGGGTTGAGAATGTGGATTTCAAATGAATTGATCTTAAAAAAAAAAAAAAAATCTATGACTATAACATACGTGGTATCGCCCTGGCCACTAAATTAGCCTAATAAAGATCAACTTTCTAGTTGCAAGAATGGTGCTACATAAACACCATTTTCCCCTTTGAGAAAGTGAGTAACAACAGAGGCACACAAGTCTACAGCTACTCATAACACACTGGCGAGCTTCATTGCCACTTCCAATTTCTCCCCTTACCTGGGGGATAAAAGACATGGTGCATGGCCAGAAAAAGAACAGGTACTGCATTTCCTCAGCATTCTCCAGGCAGAGTGGAAGGAGAGTTGAGCACATTTACAAGAAAACAGGTCCATCATTCGGCTGTTCCATCAAAGGTCTGTTGTCACCTGTCACAACAGGTGGTGTGTGGCTCGTGGCTCAGCCTGCCAGGGGCGATGGCATGTAGGCCTTCTGTTGTGTGGGCGTAATTGGTCATAGTTATAAAATACCAGTACTGATTGGGCCTCAGATAAGAACATTCTGGACTCAGAATATTTAAACATTTATGCTAATTTCATTTAATTTATTTAAAATGTATCCTAATGCAGAGCCATTTACACACTTGCACTGCGGGTAAACACGTGTCCTTACATCCACATATCTCAGGTCGCACCGCCCTGTTCATATAAAGCTCATGATTGATTTAGATGACAGCATGGTGCCCAAATAGAGAAACGTAACCACAATGTGGTCCTCGCTTAGATAGCCCAAGCCTCATAGGATGGATCGTCCAGGGTGCTTCCATCAAGAAAGTTACCCAGAATTATATGGAAAGAGAGTGTTCACAAGAATTACTAAAGCTGCAGGGACTGTGTGCTGAAATTCGGATTGGCTGGACTCCTGGGCAGGGAAACCAGTTGCCTACAGCTGGGTAGAAATGCGCTGGGTGTATTTACACACCCCTTACTGCTAGTGACACACAGTGTTTGTCCAACTCAGAAATCACTTCTCTGAGAACTTACATATTCCGTCTTGAACTTCAGCTCTCAAATGGCACTAGGCAATAAATAACTACTTTCATCAGGGCAGAAAACATCCCCCTAAATTAGGATAATAAGGTGATTCTAAGCATTTGGATTGGAACTCAGTGATACTGTTCAGACTCTGCTGGTGAATCTGCTGTAGACAAGGGCACTCTCCTCGGATTTGGCCATATGCGTGGGGCAGACACACCAAACCATGGCATAGAGTCTTTTCCTTTGAGAAATCTGTAGAATTTTATAATAATAAAAATAATTTTATTTTGCACACGTTTTATTATACCAGTAGGTATAATAAAGCCAGTCTACACAGGCTAATGAGTTTAACAGAATCCCGGAGAAAAGCAAAAATTTGAAAAAAAAAAATAGAGTTCCATAAAGAAGGACAATAATTTAATAGCCTTCTCAGGCCCTCCAGGTTCCAATCCCTTCTGAATCTTGGTTGCTCTTAAACCCTTGATAATAAAATATCTCTGCATCTTCAAATGAATTCCTTTTTCCTGTTTAAGCACAGGTGAGTTTCTGAACCAAAAAGCCTTGGCTAAACATTACTGGAATTTCTAATTTTCCCCGGAAAGATCTGTGTAAACACTGGGAGAATGAAATGAGTCTTGCTCTTCTCTCAATACTGTTCTGTAAAGACGATTTCTGTGCTTTTATGTTCCCTCAAGAAAAAAATATATATTTTCTTTAAATTTGCATTGATTCTCAGTGGCCCCCTCTGTGGCTATATTCTGCTCTCCCCCATCTGTCCTGTAGATGTATAAAAGATTTCATATCTATTCCGCCTTCTTTTCTGATGTGAGAAAGAAACGTTTGGGGTGTTAAAGCCCCTGATGTAGTCGTGCTCCCCGCGCAGGTGCCTTTGTTCCCAACGTGCCGCTTCCCGCCAGGCACTGCTGGTTTCCCAGATACTTGCTTCCACTTCCCGTCCCATTAGATTTTTTTTTTTTTTTGTAGTGCTTAACTGTATGATGTCAACTGGCCTATATAAATATGCACCAGGGTTTTGCAAACCTTTTGGTCTGAAAATACCTTTCCACACTTAACAATCATGGAGCAGGCAGAAGAGTTAGCTATTTGTCATTCTAGAAAATCAGAGCAGACCAACAGCTCACGCCTGTAATCCCAGCACTTTGAGAAGCCAGGATGGGAGGATTGCTTGAGGCCAGGAGTTGAAACTAGCCTGGGCAACTTAGTGAAACCCTATATCTTATAAATAAATAAACAAAAATTACCTTGGGGTGGTGGTATAAACCTGTGGTCCCACCTACTCAGGAGGCTGAGGAAGGAGGATGGCTTGAATCCCCAAATTAGAGGCTGCAGTGAGCTATGATCACACCATGCTCTCCAGCCTGGATGACAAAGGCTTTTTGCTTAGGAAAAAAAAGAAAGAAAACTAAGTCATTAAAAAAATTATATTATTCTATTTTAAATAGCAACAATAAACTTCTTGGATGTTAACATAAGTAACATTTTATTTTCTTAAACTAGGTTTTCCAGACCACAGAAAACCACAGATAGCGTTTTATTATGTCCACCACGTCTCTTTGACATCTTGGTAGGAGCAGCAAGTACCTGGACTCTCATATCTTCTCTGCGCTCAGCCTGTTGCCATGTCCCACTTCTTGTGGAAACTCCAGTGTACACTCATGAGAGAGGGTGAAATAACTTCTTCCTATTATTATGGGAACCATTTGATTTTATAGTTTCGGGTACTCACAGGTGTCCCCAGAGTATACTTGGAGAAGCACCGTTACACACTATACAATCACATCATTGACCTAACCATTGAAAAGTAAACAATGAAATATTTTTTTCCAAAAGACAAAAATCTGCTTTTGTTGTGGCTTTTAACTAACTTACCAAATGTATAAAATTTTATATGTCTTATGCAAAAACAAGCCAAAAAAATACTTCTGAAGGATAAACATATTTCTATTTTACATTCAATAAATTGAATTTGAAAATGCCTATATATCAACCATACTGTAGACGTGTTCACTTTTTTGTCATTGTGCAGATATAATTCGTCAATTAGTAATTGCCTTCACTTAGATCTAAGAGGTTACCAACATTACTTTTTGGTTATACAGTTGTGCTACTATAGCCTTATTCAGTTATTACACTTTTTTTGTATTAACCTATTGATAGAATAAGATCTATTCAATATCAAATTATAGAATTCTACAAATCTCTGAAAGGGAAAGAACGTATGCCATGGCTGGGGTGAACTCGTGGAAGCTCAAACATTCCAACTTATAAATTTTCTTTCTTCAATAATCTCCAGATAATGTGAACAAGTAAAAATTTAATTTTTGAATTATTTGAAGGTGTACCAGAGTGGCCCTCACTGACTTGTATTCTATCTCTTCTGAAGTGAGCTCCATGATCTCTAAAGTTATCCCCCATCCTTTCCTCCTGGTGGGGCCTGCACAGCCTTCACAGGAGGCTGCCTGGATTAATTACCATGGGCCACGCGCAGGCCGATGGCACGGAGTACACATCTACATTGTCCCTGGGGAGCTCTGGATTTTTGCTGCTTTTTTCTAAGGAATGATGCAAATGAGGAAGTATAATGAAAAAAATGTAGATAGAAAACGAAATAGGTGACTGTATGTGCTGACCCTAACAACCAGCAGGTGAACAGTCAGTCATCAGTTTCCAGAGGTGCTCTTGCAACTTAATCCTTTTACAGACAAATCCTATCCTTTCATTTTACGTTATAATTTTCTGCATAAAGGTGATTTTTCTGCCTTTGGCCTTGGAAAGATGAAGGTGATCTGAAAGTGATCTCCTCCTCCTTCTAAAATGAAAGGCCAGCAGGAAGATTCAGGATCACAACACGATAATAACGGCAACCACGTCCAGCTCCCCCCCAAAAAT
This sequence comes from Otolemur garnettii, assembly GCF_000181295.1. Taxonomy (NCBI): domain Eukaryota; kingdom Metazoa; phylum Chordata; class Mammalia; order Primates; family Galagidae; genus Otolemur; species Otolemur garnettii. Next base: position 5,087,726 of record NW_003852479.1, read on the forward strand.
CACTGCATATATGAAGAAGTAAAAATGTGACCCATAATTAAGAGAAAAATCGAAAAACAAATCCCAAAATGACAATGGTAGTGGATGTAGATGGAAAAAGCCTGCCACATCTATTATAACTATGTTCAAGAATGTTTTTTCTATTTTTTTATTAAATCATAAACACATAGATCGTGTATACATTAATGCCTTTATGGGGTACAATGTGCTGGTTTCATATAGAATTAGGAATTCTTACATTGCACCGGTTAATGGATACCTCATCTCATTTACTTAATTATTGTGTTAAGACATTTATACTCTATACTTCAAAGATTTAAGGAATAACCTGAATAAAATTTGCAGCCAAGTAGAGGATATTTTTAAAAATAGGACATAGAGAACTCAAAAATACTATACCTAAGATGAAATTTTTAAGGAGTGACACTAAATACAAGTCAGACCCCACAGAAGAAAAGATCAATGAACTTGAAAACGACAGGAACTATTCAAACGTATGTATAGACAGACGCCAGCACAGCTACCACGCCCTGCGGAGGCGAGCAGCACCGTCTACACACGTGAATTGATGGCCAGAAGATGCGTGCTGAGGAAAAAGTTGGAAAGAATAATAACCTAACATTCTAAATTTCATGTTAACTATTAACCCACGGATCCAATGAGGACAACAAACCCCAAGCAGGAGAAACGATAAAAGTAACAATGTAGCATCTTGTGATCACAGGAAGGAAAAGCCGGGAACTAGGACCCTACTGCCCACAGAAGTGCAGGGTTCTCCTAAATGCTGAATTAGTAACCAAATAGTAAAGCAAAATAAAGATATTTTCAGACACAAAAGCAAATCTACAAGGAATGTTAAAAACCGAAGCTCTTCAGGTAGAAGAAAAATAATACCAAGTGGTAATGCATGTCAGGAAAAAGCCTTGAAAACACTGAATATGGGAGTAAATGTAAGAATTTTCTTATTTAAAAAAGTTCGTAAGAGTTGGCAGCCTAAGGTAAAGATGACAACACGTTGCAGGATTTATATTCTGTGGAGAAGCGAACGTGTGAGCACAGGCTCAAATGCTGGTGAGAGTAAGCGTTACTTTATACATCAGGTAGAATGTCGGTCAGATAAAGACGCCCATTTTACAGTCGAGTAACTGCAGAAAAAAATAAAACAGTCTTTGCTAGGCCTGCACAGGCGAGCAGGCTCCTAACCACTGTACCATAATAACTGGCGTCCTTTGCTCTCTCTGCTCCTGTCTGGATACTTTTGGTTCCAAGTATCAGAAAACAAATTCAATCCAGCTTAAGTAGAAAGAGAAATTACTCTCTCATAGCTGAAAAAAGTACTAGGACCTCCACACAGCCTGTATTTTTTTTCTGATAATCTCATATCTCTACTTGACTTTGGAAAC
>NW_003852479.1:5090094-5090778 GCF_000181295.1 Otolemur garnettii
CCACCTTAGGTGTATGTGGCTGGCGCCTTAGCCACTTGAGCCACAGGCGCCGAGCCAGTAGTAAAAGTCTTTAAGAAATAATTTCCCTTTACATCAGTTAAGAAAGAGGTGCCGTCATATTAATAAAATTCTGATCAATCGTGCTATGCTCAAATTGGTATTTGTTTTTTTTTAAGAAAATTCAGATACATTAAATTGTGATTCAATAACGATTTCTTAAATATTGATGAACAGGTGAAACATTAACTGAAAAGCAAGAGAATACAGCGCGTGACCAGAATCTTAAAGATAAAGTATAGCGCACTCCAAGGACAAAATACAAAGCCGTTTTCATGCTTGTATCTTGTCCAGGATGTTAGAAATTTCTTCTATTCTTCATTTTGGTAAATTTTGGATTTGAATATCACGGCAGAGTTGATTTGGTGTGTCACCCATTCAACTACACATTCTCCTCTCAAGATAATTAAGCCCTGAGTATTTTCCACTTGATATATTACCTAGTGCCCTCCCCCAAATCTAGAAGTCAGAGTGTGTGTGAGCACTGCCAGGGAGTTGGTGAGATTTTAAAAAATCTTCTGAAGGAAGGATCCAAACCTTTCTCTTTTCTGCTTCCATTGTGCTTTTTGGAACGTGGGTGTAATGTCTGGTGCTCCATAAGCCATCTCTGTCCAGGAGGGTGAAAAC
>NW_003852479.1:5091057-5091379 GCF_000181295.1 Otolemur garnettii
GCACCAGAACTGGTGAACAAAGGTCTTTATTTACTTTGCAAAAAAATAAATAAATAAAAATGGAGGCCACAGTTTAGACACCCATGAGGCCACTTCACAGCCACATAACAACACTCGAGCCATCGCCATCTCCCCCAATGCTGTCTCCACTCACACACACCAAGTGTGAGCTTTATATCCTGAGCTGCATAATTCAGTGAATTTCAACCAACTAGCCATATACAAAGAGGCTTCGACAGCTCTGTTTGCCCTTAAAAATGCTGTTTAAAAACAGTTTCTCCCCTGCGCTGCGTAAACTGTGCTATCACTGCCGTGAAGGCAG
>NW_003852479.1:5091743-5104372 GCF_000181295.1 Otolemur garnettii
AGTTTCGACAGACAAATGCTGTAGGAGGGGAAAGAAAAGGGTTTCCTGGCAGAGGAAGCAGCTTAAATAGTCAGCAGTGTGGGAGCCTGGAGAGGAGCTGGATCACCACGCCGGGACGAGTGACGGTTCATCCAGAATGTGGGATGGAGTCTGGGAAGCTCTCAACGTTGCCCCAGGAGCCTTGCTTTATTCTTCATGCAATGAGTCATCGCCATCTTTAAAATGTATTTACCTTCTTTAATATGGATTTTTAACGTAGTTTTTCTCATTAACTTTTTCTTCATCGAATCTTGCATTTTAGTGGCTGCCTTTATATTTTATTGGTTATTACTTCATTTTGAGTGTAGCAAGGAAATGATGGGGTAAGAAAAGCTGTATACCGTATTTCAGTGGTCCTCACGGGGTGTTCCCAGACCAAAAGTGGCAGCATCTCCTAGAAATTTGTAAGAAATGCAAATGCCTGGACCCAAATCCAGACCCACTGAGTCAGAAACTCAGGGGCTCCAGCAGTCTGTGGGGGTTTTTTTGTTTTTTTGTGTTTTTTTTTTTTGCAGTTTTTGGCTGGAGGCCAGGTTTGAACCCACCACCTCAGGTGTATGGGGCCAGTGCCCTACTCCTTTCAGGCACAGGCACTGCCCCTAGCAATCTGTGTTTTTTTTATAGAGACAGAGTCTCACTTTATTGCCCTTGGTAGAGTGCTGTGGCATCACACAGTTCATAGCAACCTCCAGCTCCTGGGCTTAAGCAATTCTCTTGCCTCAGCCTCCCAAGTAGCTGAGGCATCCACCACAACACCCAGCTATTTTTTGGTTGCAGTTCGGCCAGGGTGGGGTTTGAACTTGACACCCTCGGTATATGGGCCCAGCAACCTACCCACTGAGCCACAGGTGCCACCCCAGCAATCTGTGTTTTAACAAGCCCTCCAAGTGATTCTGATGGACAATACAGTGTGAAGGGTAATTCTACTATTTGTCCTTAACCTCTTAGGAAATTGGTCTCCCCATTTAAAGAGAGTGGCAGAGAAGTGAGGATTAAGTAAAACCACAGTACATATTACTAAGAAATGATGAGCTTTCTCTAGATGGAAGTATTATTAATTTTAAAGTAGGAAACTTATTACCAGAAATCTTGCTTTATATATTATCATGAATATAAGAACACGAATGATGTGTTACAAACCATGATAGACCAAATAACTCAAATCTGATACCTGAATATAGTCCAGCTGGAAGTTTGTTTTCACAGATGCCTGTTGAGAACTTGCTCAGATCAGCTTTTCTCCCCTAATCTTCTGTGAGCAGTAAGCATGTGCTTTTAAATACCAGTAATGGGCAGTGTCTTCACTCCTTGCACGTGGGCATAAAGTTTATATTAGCCAAAATTTATTCAAGACGAATATTTTTTAAAGAGACCTCTCCCCACTACACACACACGCAGAGTGGATGGGGAAGGCTGCCTTTTTTATTATGGAAACAGTTTCCACCCAGAGACCCTGCACAGTCAACAAACATCCCCATCACGGGCTCTCTGTGCTCCCTGTCCTTTCTACCTTTTCAGAGGAAATATACTATTTTCGTGGAGCTGAGCAAGTTACATGAGAAAATGCACTTGAACATCTTTCCTGAGACTCTTGCCCTGAGTTGGGCTTTATCAGGTGTCAAGCCCCAGGATCAGACAACAGGCTGACTCACAGCACACATGAAACGCACACTGAGAGCACAGCTGCATCTGGGTGAGCTCTCACCACCCAGTTCTTGAGGTTTAACACTACACAGTGTATTTCTGGATTCTGAGGAGGCCAGCGTGGGAGCCCACGTCAGTGGCGGCGGTGCAGAGGGTGGGCTGGATGCGATCAGGACTCCTCCAGGGCCGGCTCTGCTGTCTTCAGAACAAGGTTTCCATAGCACCCTCCAAACTAACATCCATACAACAGAATGGACCAAAGAATATGGAAAGTAGCAAACTCTTCTGAGCCCTACAGCCAGAAGCCACCCCCAGCACTTTCACTCATAGTGCACTGGTGAGCCCTGGTCCAGCCGTCTACCACGTTCAAGGCGGTTGTGAGATATGGTTTCTGGCTGGTCCTGGGCCAGTGTTCTTAGGGTCTGCTCTCCAAATCAACACTGGCAACAATTTCACCAAGTATCTCCATAGCTTAGTAAGCTCTCCTACCTTCCAGCCTTCTATCTCTTTTTGTTATTTCTGTTTTCTTTTTTTTCTGTGTGTGTGTGTGTGTGTGCTGTCCATCTTGAAATTACGCCATATTCTTTGTGTTTGGTTTTAGAAGCACACTGGTAAAGACTCCAAAGTAACACACCCCTAAAATGCCACAAAACCATAACTCTTGCTCAGATCGCAGGGTGGTGCTGTCTCTGGAATGGTTTTAGCACCGGCTTCAGTGGGACTCTGTGGCACTCGGTCATAGAGGAACTCGGGCTAACAGGACTTCTGTCCTCTGAATATGCTTACGGGGTCACCTTGAACACCATGTAGCTGGCAAAGAATAAGAGTGACATTGGAGAGGTACAATTGTCCCTTAAATTGGGCACATAGGAAGCACACTCACCTCACTGCATTCCACTGATGAGAAAGAATAAAAAGGTCACACTTGACAAAGGCAAGTTTGGGTGACACGAAGTCCCAGCTATAGCTCTACACTCCGAAACTACACTCCAAAACTACAGTCAGAAATTGTTGCTACATAGATATCTTTGCCATAATAGTAAAATTGTTCTTATATATATTGTTTTTAAAAATTAAATCTCCAATTTCTAAAGAGACAGCCATAATTAAAATAATGTAGCAAATCAGATCTTTGTGAGAGGTACATCTTCTAATTTACTTTGTTTTGTTAAAAGACACTGTTTAGGAGGGGCACAGTGGCTCATGCCTGTAATCCCAGCACTTCGGGAAAGTGCGGGGGGTGGGAGGGTCACTTGAGGCCAGGAGTTAGAGACAGCCTTGGCAACATGTTGAGATCCTGTCTCTACAGAAAAACAGAAAAGTTATACAAGTGTGGTGGCATGTGCCTCTCGTCCCAGCTCCTTGGGAGGCTGAGCCTGTAGGACTCTTCAACCTGGGAGCTGGAGGCTGCAGCAGGCTGTGACAGCACCGCTGTGCTCTAGTCCAGGTGACAGAGGGAGACCCCATCCCCCCCCCAAAAAAAAAAGAAGGGAGAGAGAAGAAAAGAAAGAAAACCAAAACAAAACACTGCTTACAGAAAATGAAGACCCAAAAGACACTATTCCAAAGACATGTTTTTATGGACCAAGAAGCTCCAGGTCTGCCAACACAGGACTTTGGAATAAGGATCAGAACCAGGTTTTGTCCAGCCCTTCATTGTGTGTGTGAGAACCCAAAATTTACAATGTTAGACAGTGGAAAATGTCACATCTTTCAAGCCATTTATATTGTGTCATCAAGGTAGTCAGTTCAGGAATCAAAGGGAGAAAGGAATCAGATTTTTTACTTTGGAATCTTAGGCTTTGGATTTAGAGATTATCAGATGTGGAACCAGAAAAATAAGGTAGGCGAAGATGTCATAAAATAAATTCTCTTGCATGCAAACTACTTGAAGGAGGCCCACCTCTCTGCCGTAGCCACAGAGTCAATCTCCTGCTGATCCAATGCCCAGGGCACGTCTCTTCATAGAGTGCGTCTTGGTGGCCGAGGCCCCCCTGTAAGAAAATATCTCACTTTCAGAAGTCCAAAGCACTGACTTGTAAGGAAGCCCACCTGAAGTTCCCTTTGTGGTTTTCAAGGTTTCCAGATCTTTATTACCCATTTCAGAAGAATTTATAAAAAAAAAGAAAAAGTAAATAAATTACTCCTTGTTTCAGGATTTGACCATGAAGCCTCACTGTCTGGTATGGCAGATGCCTCTAAAATATGAGATGAATATATATATTTACACAAATTATGTAAAGTTAATAAAACTCGATTCTGAAGTTTACAGAAGAAGTATCACTACACCTCAGGAAAGAAAAAAATACATATGTGATCCATAACTGGGACCTTAGACTCATATAAGGGCTACAGCTTCATATTTTCATCCCATGGAGATTTTATACTATGGTAAATCTTAACTATTTCATATAGTTTGGGAAAGAAATTTATTTTCTATTGGTATTCTTTCATAAATGGATATGTTTTATAAGTGCCTTTCAGATGTTTGTAACCTTTACGATGTGAAACCCTAACTATTGAGTCACTTGCCACTGAAGGGAAGGCCCAAAGATTCTAAACTTGGAAGAGCCTTTTTTCTAGAAGGGGATAGAAGAAAGAAGTTTTCAGCTCAACCTCCCAACAGAAGGCCACTTTTTCTTCCATAAGGAGCTTCACTCTTTCTTTTTTTAGGCAAATAGCACAGACCAGAAGAAAAGCATGAAATCAAAGAAGAAAAATTAACAGAACTTCTGGAGAAGGCAGTGAGGTTCTGGAGGAGGGACGTGGAAGTAGAAATTTAGAAAATCTTATTAAAGAAAAGCAAATGAATCGGGAGGGAGCCCATGGCGAGCACAGGCACTCAGAGGACACGTGGACGGTCACCTCAGCACATCATCTCAGTTACCAAACCACTCGCATTTCCTTACCCTGTTTGATCGGTGTCATCAGTTATCACCATTTGAAATTAAGTTGTTTTTGTATTTGTTTATTAGCTGAATGTCTGTCTGCTACCTGTAAAATGTCAGCCCCAGGAAGCCAGAAACTTGCTCGGTTTTGCTCACTGGTTCGTGCCTAAAAAACGTGCCCGAAACATGATGGGAGCTCAGTTAATGTTTGTGGAATGACTGAATGAGCCGCCAGAGCAGACTGACATGGGACACACAGGAAAAGGTCAGCCAAACTCAGGCAACCCAGGGGAAACAGGAAATTGAACCAGACCGGAATAAAAATACTGGTTAGTCTTGACTAAACTTACTATTCTCTTCTTCCTAAAACAAGAAGCGTATTTTTAAACCAATTCTATGGGGCGGAGGAATTGGAAACTGAGATACAAATGTGTGTCATTAACATATAGATTGGCATCTACTGTGTTATGGCTAAGTAAACTCAAATTGACAACATAGGCACGAACATTACTCTGAATTACGTTACAGTTTTAAGCAATCACAACTCATCTAAAGTTGTCTTCACAGTGTCTGGGGTACGGCACCAGATTGTGCTGTAGCCGGGTCCCTGCACTCTGGAGACGGAAGCAGAAGGTGAAACATGGCGGGGTAGACAACCCCAGAATACATCCTTTGGCATGAGGGTTATTTCGAGCTGCAGGTAATTGGGAAGAAGCAAATACAAGCAGAGCTCTTTCCCTTCTTGTATTTGCCCAAAGACAGAACATAAATTCACACAGCTGTCCCCCTTCTCCCTACCAGGCAGGGGAGAGGTTGATCCCGGGAGGGAGACAGCACCAGAGGAATGGACACAGCAAACGGAAAGACTAACCTTTAACCACCAGGAATTTGCCTTCCTATCATGTGCTGTCTCCGCAAATTCAAGCCATTTCCTTTGTCTTGCCACTTCTCAAAAAGCGTACTGCTCTTAGTCAAGGATGCTATGGAGGCTGCAGTTCTAAGCCACCTCCTTGAGAGTCACCCGTCATTCCCTGGGAAGGTCCCACACAGACACATATATGAGGTATCCATGTTAACAGACATGTTAATAAGCTTCTGCTTGTTTTTCACTTTTTAATCTGTATTTTATTATAGGGGCTCCTAGTTAAGAACTATGAAAGACAGAAAATTATTTTTTCCTCCCCTGCCAAGTGAGCCCAACTCAGTGACTAAGGTCATGGGCTCCCGTCTCAGGTAATCTTGAATTCAGATCCACCCATTGTGTCAATTTGTATATGTTCTTGACCAATTTATGTAACTTCATCATGCATAAAATTATAGTTCCCTTAACATAGGTCAAGTGCTTACTTCAGTGCCTGACCATAAGTAGGGGTCAAGGAAGGGGAGCAGCTGTTATCATTAAGCGCTCCACCAAAAATGGCCACAAAAGTCCCTGGATGTCATTGATGTGAAATGAAAAAAAGTGTGAAACATGTCACATGAAGCCATCCAGGAATGCAGTATTATTTCTGACATTTAGACCTGGTCTTTCACGGCAGTCAGAAGCAGTCTGCATTGACCATTCACAGAGCAGGTCTCGGCTCCAGCACCGCCCATAGGTCAGGACTGTAGTCACAGAAGGGCGTCCTCCAGGATCAGGCTGACCTGGCTGCCACTTCCCCTATGAAAGCAAGAAAGCTTTACAAAAGCTCTCAGCATTGCTACTTTCCATACATTTTAAAGCACAAATCAGAAGAAAAAAATAACATATTCCAAAAGGTATTGAAGCATGGCAAACATTAAACGTGCAACATCAGAGCTAAGTTAAGATTAGCGGGATATGGGAGCTGGACTACTTGTCGCAGACACCGGACCTCTGTGGTCAGTAGCGCCCCTTCCCCGTGGTCTGGATACTGCTAGTGTGATAGTCCAGTGTATTGGGAATGAAATGCATTTAATACAGAAGGCTCGAATCTGATATCTGAGATATCGTAGTTTTGTTTTAGCATACGGAGAAGGGTACGTAATTTCACGTATGTGCACTGCTATTGCTTCATATAGATTTTATAAAAGATACAGAAGGGTGCAAACAAACGTTTGTATCATTTTGCTTATTCATTAGCACGGGTCACTATTCATACAGGTTAACACAGGCACAGTTTAAAACAGAAAAAGATAAAGTATGTGGAAGATGCTTTCAAGGTGATGAATTTTGCCAATCAACTATTTTCCAGGAATCATCTTATATTCTGGGGTTCAGCTTTTATTCACAGTGAATCTAAATCTCTTCTCTTCGTCTTTTGGGTGTCAGGATTTGTGACCCTTCCCATGAACAAAATTGACTCTAGGAGAAGAAAAAAAGAAAAAACCATACTTAGGAAATATCTAGAGAAAAAATGAGAATAATTTGTTTTTCTTAATATTTCAACAAATCACTTGCTCTTCATTCCCTATAAGATAAAGAGGCAACGTATCACAGCAAAACCCCTCCCCTGTGTCTCAAATACATAATCATACCGTTATTAATCATTTTCTGGGAATTTATGAAGTGAATTAACATCTACTATAGCTTGCAATGAAACATTCATTAGCCCATTTTTCACATACAAAAGCAAAACTCCAGTGACAGAGAGCTGGTTCTAAATACAGAGACCCAGGCAGGCCGACACAGCATCATGAAAAGATGATGAGTGTGGAGGAGCCTCCCGTTTAAGGCGTTACATCATCTTTTCACGCATGCAGTGTAGCCCTCAGGGTTAAAAGTGCAGCTTCCCAGACTTCTTCCTTCAGCTCGGAATCAAAGCTTCCTTTACTGCTAAAGACAATATTTTTATATCACTAGTGCTTTCAAATCCTCACCAAATGGATAGAGTGTACACCATAAATGCAAATTCCTCTTTCCAGACATTCTGTATTTGCAAGTGGTAAGGAGCTGAGAACGGAAGGACAACAGAACTCACGGTGCATCCAAACCACTCAGCTTTCCGCTCCCCTGGGTGAAGGGAAGCGGCTGGAATGAACCAGGGTCACATGCTGCCAGGTTCCGTCCACTCTCATGTAATAAAGGTCACTTTAAAAGTAATAAAATAAATTTTGCCTAATTTTAAAGCCAACAAAAATGATCTTTCAATGTTTTTGAGATTACTAGGGGAGAGCTCCTTTTCATCAACTCTCCTGTTCTAAAGACAGACCCACTCCTGCAATAACGTGGGCATGAACAGTCTTCGGTAGATTTTATTTGCTTTTTAGAAATAACCAATAACAGATTTTATTATTTTTCTTTTTAGAAATAATTATAATCAATGCCTCACAATTTTGGAGGGAAAAAGAAAGACAATAGACACCCCTGTTTTTCAGATAGATGGGGAAACATAAGCCCTTTTCTGGGAATAAATATTATACTTGGTCAAAACAGAAACCAGCAGTGCCCCTTGTGTCTTCACAAGGCCAGGGAGTTCAAATGCTTACCAGGATTTTTTGGAAAAATTTTTAAAGCAACTTTTATAGATACTAATGCCATAACTGAAGATAGTAGTTTAAATTTTTAAACACTGAGAAGTGTAGAATGCTACATAGAAGTGACTTGTCTTGGCCTTTTCACATTTCTTTCAGCAACCAATCTCCTCACCCCCAGACTGTCAGGATCAGTGATATCTCAGCAGTGCATGGAGTTAGGGACTGGCAGAAGCAGAAATCAGAACTGTTTTTATTTCCCCCCTTTCGATGCCGTCTTTTTAATCTATGTCCCCTACATTTAATCAACGTATTTATATAACATCTCCGTCAGAGGGAAGCAACCTTTACCTCCTAATCTCAAAATACAACGCGGTAACCAAGCCCATGGTTAGAAACAGAGATTTCTTAATGACTATCCTTCAATCTGCTTCTCCTCTTGGCCAATGATCTGAAAAAGTTCTGAATGAAATAATTTTTATTATGTGTGGAGCCCTGTCAGTTTCAAAACCATGACTTGCTGTTTTCTCAGAAATTATCTTTCATCTAGCCTCTTTCACAATTTTCTTCTCAATGTCTATAAAATTGGCCTCCACCTTCAGCCAAAAAAGATTCTTCATTTTCGAGAAGTTTAGCCGAGACATTTAACTTAGAAATCTAAGTTGAAGCTTAAGGACTTTGGCAGAAAATTCTGTGATATAAAACTCACCTGATAGGACAGGTCAAAAAATGGATCGATTTTTCATAAAAGAACAAATTTCAAATCTAGATAAAAATTGGTAATACCAAACCTAAAATCATTTATTCTTATGCTTCAGAAATTGTCAATAGAATATATTTTATGTACAGCATGAAGTTGTTTAAGAGTCCACTATGGTGATGCTAAACCCCATTAATCTGAATTATTTCTTGAGTTCATTTGTGAAAGAAAAACAGATAAATCATTGAATGTGTACTATCTTAGGCTGAGGCTCCTCCTACATTTTACATGGCAACAATTTACAGACCCGATGACTGAGTGGCCGTTCATTTTAAACAATAAATTAAAAGAGTAACCCTATTTTAGAAAATCTCGCTACAATAAAGATAATAAAACAGTGAAAGTTTCCATTAAGGTACAATCACTAAAGATGACCACAAATAAATAAATGAGTAGCTGCTTTCAGGTTTGGGATTCTCCCTGCTATTGTCCTGAGAGCTTCCTGTGGCCTTGAACTTCAGCAAGTCATGAACTTGGAAAACAGAGTCAAACATAATTCTTCCAAAAGCTGTTATCTACCTGTGCATTAATGCCTGGTGTGGCTTTATTTCCTTCTTTCTCCATACTCAATAATAATTATATACTAATTACAAGAAATTAGAGTCATCCCAGAGTTAAAGACAAATGGGTCAAGTTGTATACTCAGAATATCTTTACACAAGGGCACATCCCCTACTAGGCTGAAGTTGTGTTAGTGAATCTCAGCGATCCTAAAACTGTTCCACTGTTTTCAAGATAGAACTTTCAGAAGAGTCACTCAGCATTAGTTTCACAGAGCCAGAAACTGCTTGGCAGGTCAATAATATCAACATTCCTGATTAATCCAACAGATTCAGATTCTGAGAAGCATATGTCTTTCTTCCTGTGAACTGGATAACAGAGAAGCTTTTCTATTTTCCTGCCTCCTTTCATCCATTCATCCGTATTCCTGGATGTACTCATAATGAACACTCAGCATAAGGATGCCAGAATTAGTGTTAACCGGTTCCATCATTCTTATATTTAACTCTAGGAGACAAGTCCTATGTTCAATATGAGATGGGGAAAATGTGGCTTAGAAAGGAGAAACAGCTTGTCTCAGGACCAGTAGGTAACCGAGCTGTGACCCGAGTCTGACACCCAAGTCTGTAGTGATGCGACGTTACACAGAGCGTGGGAGCCATGTTGCCAAATGCTGGACCACTACACAGATAGGCAAGATATAATTTCTCCTTTCCTGTAGTTGATGACCCCCAGACAGGCTGACTGCTCAAGGGCCCTAACGTAAATATAAACTTAACAGCAGCTTCTCCACCACGTCTGGCCTCTCTTCCTCGGAAGAGAAGGTGCTGGGACATCCGTGCAGTCGGCATTTCCATCTGCTGACCCTGTGCCAAGCACCAGTCCAACCCACTGCTCCTCACCAGCCCTCTTGTACCTGACCGCGTCATCTGTTGCCAGTTGTCAAATTGGGGACTTAAAATTATGTCTGCCTTCTCTCTTGCCCTCAGAGTCTACACTAGTCACTTTTTTTCCCCCATTTACCTCTGAAAATTTTCACAACTCTACAGCTCTCAATTTCTGTTCCCATTGTGGCATCCCAGGCTGAGAGTTGACATCAGTTCCCGTGTGACACTTTCTGGTTGTATGACCCTACACAAACTACATAATCTCTCCCTGAGTTCAGTGTCTTTACAAGTCCAAAATCTAACCTACTGACATGATTTGGGCTTTAGAGAGAGGTCCATAAAATGGCTGCTACCTATAGTCACTGTGGTGGTGGCAATTAATGCCACTCTACTATTTTTAGGCCCTGTCACTTCTGAAAATACAATGCCTGGTACAGGATAGGCACTGGACAAAATATCTGTGGAAAGAACAAGTGATTTCAGATGCGTAGAAGGCAACTAGCAGCTAGAACAAAGTCTGCTTAATTTGAGCAATTTCCCCAAAGAATTCTCTAAAAAGTTACCTGTTGGGTTATGCTTCATAATAAACAAAAACGGATGGTTTGCTATAAATTGGTTTTGAGTCAGACTCATGATCACGGGGATGTGTACGCCTGTGAAATAGAGACAACAGGTATTTAGACGTTCTCACTAAAAGATCAGTAAAGGAAACACACCCATAATGCTTTTTATAGACAGTAAAGGTCATTTTGTGTCAGGATTTAACAGGTGGCAAAGTAACCGTTTTCTAAACACAGAGAAATCTGCAATACACGTTAAAACCAAAGTGCAGAGGAATAAATATTAGATCCTTCATGGAGTAACTCTAAGCTCATATTTATGCTCAGTGAAGAAGAAAGCCAGATACTAGATTCGATTTAGGTGAAAAATTTTATTTTTTAAACAGCAATTTTCTGCTCACTTTCTATTTACACGATGTGATTTACTCTTACACGGGTTTCAATCCGTCACCCTGTCTGGGTGTGTCTGCCCTTCATTTCTATACTTCAGGCTGGTGCTAATCACAGCCAAGTTCAAATTAATTTATTTCTTACTTTTTCAAAATTATTCTGTGAGTTCAGAGCTTTGAGGATCTGCACAGAGAACATGTCTGACATTTTTATCATTCAAAGCAGAGATTTGCTTCCTAAGAAAATGTTTACTCTGATCATTACCTCACATTGTTATATTGCCACATTTGCCAATATTTAAGTTGGGAAAGTTTTAAAGGTTGGTTTTTTTTGGACTAAATATTTTTTACACTCAGTCCAGATGTTGTCTTTTCTAATAATGCAAATGATTTTGTACAATTATTTTTCTGACCTCAGGACAAAAAAAGTCACCATGTATAATTAGAATGTATAAACCATATACATTACGGTTTATATAACCTTAGTGATGTGGCATGAGTGGTACTCTCTTCTCTAGAATATTAGGCCATGATGCTTGAATTATCTGTGAATATAGGTTCATGTCTAAATTACTGAGAAAAGTCCCCAAAGCAAAGGCAGGTCAGTCTTACTCCCACTCCCACTGGCAGTGAATCCTTGGACATTTTTGTTCTTAAGCAACCCTGAGCAGCGTTCTGAACCCCACAGTGCTCAGGCTGACTATTCTATCATGTATTCATCATCAGGAAGCCCACCCTGCCCTCCTTTAATGATGTCCCAGGACCCTAGAAAGCTCTGGACTTACACTGAGAGGCCGTGGGCAGCAGTAGAGATCACTGAACCCAAAGACCCCAAGTCGGGGGATCTGATCTGAGTCAAGCTCTGCCATCAGCTAACGTTTTGACCTCAGAAAAGCCACTTTCTATGGCTGGCCCTCTTTCTTCACTGACACAGTAAGAAGATCAGGGGATGATCTCTAAGGACTCCTTCAGTTCTGTTCAAAAGCAGCTAAAAATTTTGTCTACCTGAGCCAGCAATGTCACCCAAATGCCATCTTTCTATTTCTCCAAAAATGTATAAATACCCACTCCCTACAATCTCAATTCCCCAACACAGCAATGCAAAATCCTTCCAGAGATGACAAAATGGTGTTGGAGTCCCATGGGTCCCACCCAGATATCCATCCATTGGCTCTACGTAGCTCTACAAATCAATCAAAAAATTATTACCTGAATACAATTTTAAGCTATCAATAAAACATTTTAAGTAATAAATACCTTTAAATATTGATTAAAATCCAAATAGCATAGAGGAATTAAAACAGACTTAGGAGGGATTCAATATAATTACTTGTTTATTTCTCACGTATTTTAAGGCTTTTTTCCCAATGATTTTTCTAGCATTACTTTTATACACATCATAGATGCTATTTTATACACATCATAGATGCTATTTTATATACATCATAGATGCTATTTTATACACATCATAGATGCTATTTTATACACATCATAGATGCTATTTTATACACATCATAGATGCTATTTTA
>NW_003852479.1:5104392-5135264 GCF_000181295.1 Otolemur garnettii
ACATCATAGATGCTATTTTATACACATCATAGATGCTATTTTATACACATCATAGATGCTATTTTATACACATCATAGATGCTATTTTAAATGACGTTTGTTCAAGGAAATGTAGCACAGAAGAGTGCTTCTCAAACTTAGAGCACATCAACAAATCACCTCCTGATTCTGCAAAGTGAAGATTTGATTCGGCCACCTGGAGTGGGCCTTTCATTCTGCATTTTTTTTTTTTTTTCAGTTTTTGGCTGGGGCTGGGTTTGACCCCACCAGGTCCGGCCTATGGGGCGGGTATCCTACTCCTCTGAGCCACAGGCGCTGCCCAGGATTCTGCATTTCTAAGACGCTCCCAGGTGATGCCCTTGCAGCCTCTGTGCACTACCCTCAGGGGAGCAGGAACAACTTCACACCGCCCCGGAGCACAGATGCTCAGCCGCGGATGCACATTGGAATCACAGAGGGAAACAAAAAATACTGGAGCCCAAGTCTCACCTGCACGTATACTGATTTATTACATTTGAGGTGTGGGCTGGGCATACGATTTTTAAAAGCTTCCCCCATGATCCTACCGTGCAGCTAAGTTTGAGAGCCACTGCCACAGAGGTGATGGCAAGAATTAAATTTAAAATGGAGGGACCAACTTGTCGTAAGGGAAGAAGGAAATGAAATACAGTTAGAAAGAACAAGCGCTTTCACAATAACGACATCACATTAAACGATCGCGATCCCGTATCTGAAGCCCATGGCTCTCCCCACAGGCCCCGTCTCCTGTTTCACAGACGTGCTGCACCTCAGCTCCCATCTACTTATTTGCCAACAAGCAAATATCAGTAGAAGGGCCCCAGCTCCCGATCCAGTAACCTTCCTTCCCTTTAGAGATGAATGAACAGCTTACACCACCGTTTTGTTTTTTCCTCATATGGCGTCTACACAGAGAAGAGAAAAATGACCCAAGCACAGGGTCCGTCTCCCCTCATCTCTCCCCGTGGCTTACACAGAAATCATCTGTCCTACCAGTTGACGTTGCAGCTTCACTGCTGTCTTCATTTATCTCAAAGAAAACTTTTTGCATAACTTGGGAAACATACACTTCAGATGAATCTGGTGAAACATATGAATGTATATTTAAGGATTAAAATCAACAGCCATTACACATTTGTTCCCAGATTAATAACATTTTCAGATGAGCACAGGCAGGGAAATAGTTTTCTATGCAGTCAATTTGCTAGAAATCGGGGGCGGGGGGCGGGCGGCAGGTTATGTTCAGTTCTTACTGAGATGAATAGATACAGAAACAGATCAAGGGTTTCCTGACATAAAAGGTAAACACAGACTGGAATAAGCCTCAAATCCAAATACATGAAATATTTCAGCGGACAGAGGGTTTTCCCTCTCAGGTTCTGTCTACCGACAGAATGAAAGAGGTTTCCAGATTTGAGCTAATCCCACCCTATGTATCAACCTCAAAGACAACGTCCCTTTAAAAGTCTGTATCTAGTTTTGATCTGATTTAAAACAAAGCTCACTTTGCTTCAAGCCTGGGGAGGCTACCGACGTCTAAGAACATTGTGTCATAAGTTTAAAAATCCCTTCAGAGCGATGCTTTAAAGCCTGTTAGACAGTCCGGAGTGAGACGGTGTCTGATAACATTTCATTCTGACGTGGGTGGACACACATGGCCCCAGAGGAAATGCTCCTCTCCAATGGGCAGAGTTGTGTGTGGGAGGCTTCCTGGTGTGGTGGCCTGTGAGGGTGGTCCCTGGGGAAGGGGGAAGTGACACCATGAGTCCAGAAGCCGTGTCAAGCTGGCTTTGTGAGACCAGGAAGATCTGACGATGTTCCTTACCAAGGAACAATGAAAATGTGCTCTAGAAAACTGCTTCGCACTTAACTGCCTGACAATGAATACTTTCAAATAAATCAATCAATGGATCAGAATATGTCTAGTGACAGAAACCAGTACAATGGGGGAGGGAGACATCCCCACCGTTACTGTGGATTCACTGATGGACAGGACAACGGTCTCTCAAGGTCAGGCACCTTCCTTTCTCAGAACTGCCTGGAATAAGGTAGATTTACAAAGAAAGCGCCCAGTAAATGAGCTGTTAGACTGGACAGCTGGTCTCACGAGCTCCATGTCCCTGCACACAGGGCCTCATCTTAGGGATAGAACAGGACCCGAGAGATGGCGGGTTTAGAACAACGAATCTGGATGCTCCATAGACTCACTTTGTTACAACTTTTTCCTTAATGTTTGAGAAAATTCCAAGTCTGTGTTTGTTAAAGGAAGTGGACAGGAACACTGACATAGTCTGCTGGTTATGGTAATACCAGCAGGTAAATACCCACCTGCCACCTCCCCCGCTTGTTTTTTTTATTTGACATTTTAAGCATCTACTATATGCAAAATATTAATGTACATATTCTACATACGTTATTTTCCCTCAAATCACTGCAATTTATTCTCTCACTTAACAGATTAGAAAACTGAGGATCAGAAAGGTTATTTCACCATATGTGACACATGAAGTGATGTCAGATGAAGTCACACACTTATCTCAGAGTTTCCAAAATGATTCCATGAGAGTATTTCCTTTAAAACTTGTGACTGTGTCCTTTATATAGATGTCCTGCAGCACTGGTGCAAGGCTGGCTCACAGAACCCTTTAGTAAACGTTTATCCCACACACAGTAAGTGACAATACGGGGGAAAGTCCTGTGCTCCCGGCCTCCAGCAGCGGAATCAGTGTGGCCTACGGCTGCCCTGTTCTAGTCAGTAAGACAGAACCAGTGTGGTTAAAACAACTCAAAAAGGCAGCTCCGGAAGGAAAGAGCAGAAAATGCTGGACATTTACTCCTCTCTGCTCGGGGTTGATTCTCGGGAACAAATTCTTTCATGAAGCATTTTGGAGGTGTTTTCTTTAAAACTCTGCCCATAAAAGGAGGGTTTTATAGAAGTGACAAATTGTCGGGAATTTGCAGAATGAGCAGCTATTGAAATGTCTCGGCCACTTCGAGTGAGTTTCCGAAGGCCAGAGAGAAGTTAAGATGAAGGGCTTGGAAAACGGCTTGGTTGACTTCGGGCGGCTGTGTCACAGGCTGACTTACACGCGTCCTGTCGCAGTATTTAACAGTGACTGTTTCATGACTGGTGCTGATGAGATTGTCAAAGATCTGTCAGTGTGCGAAGGAGCAGCTACCTCATGTGTGAAGGTGATAATGAACATTTTTGGCACCTGTGAACACCCCTATTCATCTCCACCAGGAAAACTTACTCATCTAACTCATTCACTCACGCCATTGATAAGTGACTAAATTAATAAACACCTCTCCCAAACCCAGATAATTATAAAGAACACACAAAATATTTCCATTATATTTCATGTTTTGATACAAAACCCATCAAAAAGACAAGCTTAGGTGCCTTTATGTTTGTTTTTTTTTTTTTGAGACAGTGTCTCACTATGTCACCCTTGGTAGAGTGCTGTGGCATCATAGCTCACAGCAACCTCAAACTCTTGGGCTTAAGCAATCCTCTTGCCTCAGCCTCCCAAGTAGCTGGGACTACAGGCACCCGCCCACAATGCCCGGCTATTCTGTGCTCTAAGTTGTCATTGTTGTTTAGCAGGCCTGGGCCAGGCTTGAACCTACCAGCCTCGGTGTCTGTGGTTGGCGCCGTACTCACTGAGCTACGGGCACCGAGCTAAGCTTAGGTTCCTTTTCATAAAACAGACAACTAAGTTTAAAAGAGGGGAAATAGTTTAGGACAAACTGGCCCTCTTCATCCATTTTTTTTCCTCTTTAGTTAGTTACATTTGAACTAGTGAGTACTCCCAGGACCAAAAGACTAAAGACTGACTTGGCTTTGCTGAGCGAGTTCACGTCCCAACCACGTGGGATGCTTCAGGTGTAATCAGCAAACTAGCTCCACCTACTCTGTTGCTAAATCTAAAAGCTGTAGCATTGCAATTTCTCGACTGCATTCTGCATTCAGCAGCTTGTGGGTTCCTACTTCATGGGCTTTAATATTAGGGAATTAACCTTTGCAAATTGGTTTATGAGAGTTTTATTAGCTCTGCTGAGATGAGAGACTCAAAGTTGCAATTCCCATTATTCAGATAAGAAAATCCAACAGGGCAGAAATAAAAGCCCATATAATAAATCCTATCCATGTAGTTATATGAGAAGTTTGGCTAGAATGCTTATCTAAAATCCTAAATGCCTTTGACTTCCATTAAGGAAAACTACTCAAATGCAGAATAGAGTGTTTGCTTCCAGACAGTGGAACACGGCTCTGGCATTTACTCACTGTGTGTCTGGTAACTGGGAACAGATCCTCCAGTTTTAAGATCAGTTAGTTAATATAGTCCTAAGAAACCAAATGAACACGATAATTGATCATACTACCTGTTAGTCCGGAAAGGTCACAGCCACCACTAAATATCTCAGTTACGTTCAAAGAGTACAAAGCTTCTTTAAAGTCTAATTTTTGTTCTACTTTAAATCTGTTAAAAAAGAAAAAAAGATGAAGAAAAGTCTTGAAACACACACACGTTTGCTAACAATTTTTTTTTAAAACAATGACTTGGAAGAGATGATGTTGTGAAATATTTTGTTTTTATTATCCCAATTATATTTTGACACATTTCACACCATTTTTGCCAGCTCTGCCATCATTTCTGGGTTGCTAATAACTTGCTTCCTGGCTAAGTGGTTGGAGGGAATGGGGAAGAGAATACTCTATTTTTTTTTTTAAGTAACAATTACCCAACAAAACAGGGTGAGATGTCTAAGTTTGCAATTGCCAGCCCCTTCCTAAGATGTCTAAAATTTCCCTCTAGCATTTCTATGGCCTCAGGTTCTTCACACCACCAAGGATGGTTCCTGGCAGATGGCCATGATGCTGTCAACAGGGACAGGGGTCAACAGTCCTCGGAGAAAACTTTTGGTTATTAAGTAACAGAGAGGCAGCATTTACTACTTATCATCCATCCCCCTCATTGTCACAGTTGCTGTGACCTTCTTGAGTTTATGCACACACCTAATAGGCCCTGTGAAAGTATAAAAGTGAAGAAATTAAATTTCTTTCAAAGGAAATAAAAAATAAAAATTATAGGAGAGGAAATGAAGAAGGAGCTGGCCAGGGCTTCTAACGCAGGGCTGTGCCTTGGACCCAAGCATCCCATTGACCTTGCTGGGCTTCAGTTTGACTCACCTCAGTGAGGAGGGAACTTAACCAGAGAATCTCCAAAGATTCTCATAGACATTCATCTAGGAATCCAGCTCCAAAGCCAAATGAGGGCGTAGAGGGCATAGGTGGGGAGGAAGAAGGATGGGAGACGAGGATGGGAGGGGACATCAGGAGGGGAGGGAGGAGGGAGAAGGATGGGAGGGGAGAACAGGAGGGGAGGGAGGAGGAAGGAGGATGGGAGGGGACATCAGGAGGGGAGGGAGGAGGGAGAAGGATGGGAGGGGAGAACAGGAGGGGAGGGAGGAGGGAGAAGGATGGGAGGGGAGATCAGGAAGGTAGGAGGGGAGGGCGGAAGGAGGACGTGAGGGGAGAGATCGGGAGAGGAGGGAAGAGGATGGAGGATGGGAAATGAGGGGGACAGGCACTTGGTGTGCCCTCACCTAACACGGCACACCTCCTGGGTGAAGGGCTCAAACACAACCTAACACATGCAAACAGTGTCCCCTGGTCATTTGTACCCCCATATTAATATGCATTTGTTTCAAAATCCATTGAACCTCACTTTCCCATGAAAGTTTTTTTAAAAAGAAACTAGTACTGATTGACTTCATAGACACTAAAAGCATCAATTTGCTTTTTAAAATCAGGTCAGAAATTTTAGTAAAAATAGAAAAGACAAATGGAACATTCTTAAACAGGCACTGTATATATCTCCTACATCAGCAAAATTCCCAGGCAGCTCCTGTCGGAGTCCTGCCCCAAGACCTCACCCCAGAGCCCCCAGTTTGGATGCAGGCACTGCTGGTCCCACAGGCAGGCCCACACCTGGGGCTAGAAATTAGCATAGGCTAGAAATTAGCGTAGTCTAATTAGATTACAGTTTTAATTGCCAAATACTGAACAAGCTTCTTAATTATAATTCTTCAAAACAGTGAATATGCTGTGGCCAAGCTTTACTGGCCTAAATCATTTCTTGGTAAAATAACAGGTACTTGGGAAGGATGTTAACTCCTTCAGAACCTTAACTGATTGGACATGAACATGGCTTGCCTGTCAGAATCCACTGACAATAACGTTCGCCGATCTTTCAACTACATTATTACAACTTTCTACTCACAACGATCATAGCAGCATGATTATTTTGAGGGTTGTGTTTTTATTCTATTTTTATTACCATACTCTTTAAACCAAACAGAGCATGGCCTTTTAAAAAATAGAGATTTTAATCCACCTATAAGTTGGCTATTTTTAATATGATAGTTCGATAACTTTAGAATAATGAAGAGAAAACTGCAAGACTTATTACAGCTCCAAAGAATGCCTAATTATCACTGGAGAGTCACTGGAGGAACAGTCCTGCTCATAACGTCACCCAGTGAAACTGAGAGCAATAGAAGCCCACTCAGGCATCTAATAAAAAGGATACTCCACAGCCAGGCTCTAATTATCCGTAATTATCAGAGCCATAAATAGCCAGGTGTGAAGTAGCACTTCCGCCTGTTAGGGACTTAGTATAGATTATAGTCTTGAAACTTCTCAAAAATCCTAGGAAGCCGGCATTACTATTTCCATGAACATGTAAGAAAGCAGAAGATTGAGGAGGTTATTTGTAGGTCAGAGCAGGTGCCAGAGCTACGATTTAAACCCAGGTCTGGTTGAAGTAGAAGCTGATATGCTCTCATGCTTCTAATCAAAGTATAACTCAAACCACCAACTCGGGCAGCACATGCAACGTCCCGCTTTCAAAGTCTGAGTCTTACTGTGTATCCCAGTGTGGTTCATTTCTGTTGTTCCTGGACCCTTCTTTAAAATCATCAAAAGAACAACATCAGCCAAACATGAAAGAGTGAGCACAGAAACAGAGTGTGAATGTCTGAACACAGCAAATAAGTGAGGGGAGGCCCTGGTAACCAGTGTGATGTTCACATGATGTTTACATTCCAGATGGTATCTAAGATCAGCACATTGTACCCCATAAATGCAGTAATGTACATAGTTATGATCTAATAATAAATAAATAAATAAATAGATAAATTGAAAGAAAGAGAGAGAGAGAGAGAGAGAGAAAAGCAGGCAGTCTAGAGACCCTGTGGGAACCGGATAATCCTGAGACAGGTTTTTAGCATATGTACACACAATCTGTTTGCTTAAAAGTCAACAATTTACTTACAAATGAAATCACTGGGAACCAATGTTCTCACACAGGTAAAAGCTACAGAAAATGAAAGAAAATAACCCACATTTTGGTTTTAAGAATGATTTACTCATGGCTCCAGGCCCTGCTGGAGACGGTGCTGTCCCTCCCTCCCCATCTTCTCCCAGAGAGCTTGTTTAATAGGAAAAAAAAAAGTCCCAGATTAATCTCCCTCCAGGTCTCTTTCTTTATTATGTGAAATCCTGTAGGCTTGAGTCATTTTTGAGTCATTCATACATAGACCCAACCAAAGCAAACACATATTATGATTGTTTACAAGGATAGGAGTGTAACATAACACTTGATTGACAGTGGGGGACCTGGACTGCTAGGTGGATGCCTCGTAGCCTCTGGTCACTTTCCTACTAGTTACTTCTGTGTGTCAGAGAGAGACAGAAAGAGAGAGAGAGAAACAATCTGTTAGCCTCATGAGCTGAATTAAAAATACTTTTTGCCACATCTGAAATGCATCTGGACACTGTTCAATGCACACTTGGAATTCCAGTGTGTACCAGTGTCCAGTAGGTCAAAGTGGAAATGAACACTTTGTAATCATTCCCGGCTCTGGTCACGACATCTCTGTTCTGTCCAGTCTCACTTTTCCTGCCCTCCCTTTCTCTCATCCGTACACAACTCACATTCACCCACTGATAAGCCCAAGGCTGCCCAAGCCTGGGATCGATTTCCAGCTTACTGGGAATTTGATGCTTTGTGTCCGAGGGTAGGTGTCAACTCTTTTGAAAAGTCCTTGGCATGGCTGTTCCAGATCTTGGACTCGCTGCCCTCCCTCTGTTCTGCACCCCTCATACTGGCCCCAGAGTGCACCTGCTTTCAGGTTCCTGTTTGTCCCCCGAGACACGGGCTCAGCTGTTTACCGGCCGTATGACTGCAGGCAGGCACTTGCCTGATGTACCTTAGTAAATTTTTGTGAAAATCTCCCACTATTCCATCTCATCAATAAGCAGTAACCATCTTATCAATAAGGGGCGTGTCTGTCATATGACGTTTGTCCCAGCCTCTCTCCATAATAAGGTCCCCATCTATCCAGGTTTTTACACAAAAATTACGTTTCCTAACCAGGATCAGGCCAGGAAGACTGGAAGGCTGAGGCAACAGACTTGAGGGCTGACTTTTCTCTCCTAGCTCATACTGAATGAGACCCACTTAGGTTTTCAGTGCCTTGGTTTCCTTATCTGTGGAATGAAGACATGACCAAGTGACCCTATGGAACCACAGCCTCTAGCATAAGAATGTAAATGCTAAATGCTTTCTAAGGTTAAATGTCACAATTAATAATGTCTATTAACAGATGCCTATTAATATACGTTATAGACAATAAATGCTAGAAAGTGGCCAACTTTTCAGACTATGCCTTATCGGCCTTGATTCTAACGTCTACGCCACGGAGCAGAAAGGGAAGTGTTTCCAGTCAGTGCCCGTCCCTGACACGGCAGCTTCTGTGAAAACATTCCCATGAGTGGTTTTCTTGTCTTTGGCATCTCCTAAATACCTTTGTTACCAAAGAGACACTGTGACGACAACATCGAGTTTAATACAGCTGGTACTGTGGACTGAATTAGGAACACTCTCTCCCTCAGCTTCACAGGCTGAAGCCCTCAGCTCCTGCACCCTGTGACGGGTCTTTCAGACTTTTCTATCTCCCGGCACACTCGAACCCATAGTAGCACTTCTGTGGCACACTTAAATTATGTTCAACAACAACAAAAAGACTAAAATAAAGAAAAGACTTACTGTGCTTTTAATTCGTTTGGAAAATAATTTAACAAATGACTTTAACAGATACTAATTTTTCAGCACACCGGCTGAAAATCATGGCCTTGTGATGTAATTTTACTGTGAGATAGGGTTGTTACTGCAGATAAAATTAGTTAGACTGAGGCCGGGCTGCAGTAAGGGAAGCCCTTAACCCAACGTGACTCATGACTGCTGTCCCTAGAGGACAGGAGAAGGCTGTGTGAGGGCAGGTGGCTACTGGACAGCGGACACAAAACCTGCCGTGACTTATCCACAAGAAGAGGAGCACCCAGGACTCCAGCCACAGCAGCAGCCACCAAGAGGCAAGGAAGGACTCAGAGCGGAGTGTCCTGCTAACACACACCTTGATTTTGGACTTGGTCCTTCCAGAATTGTGAGACAGCAAATTTCTGTCATTTTGAGCCACCTCCTCTGCTATGTTGCACCCTTACAGGGCTCTGGAAAACAATTACAGCTGAGTAAACTGTTCCAATCTTACCACAATCTTCAGTTATCGGTTTGAAAAACATTACACATTTATTTAGATATGAGAACCACGGCACTGAGCCTCCATTTATAAAATGCGTTTGCAAAATATAAATCTGTCAGCCCACCCCTAATATTTTCTCAGCCTATGTAATTTTCTCTCTTCTGTGTATATTAAAATATGTGCTCTAAATAGTGGTTTTTCTTTTGCGAGGAAATTGCTCATTTGGGGGAAAAATGTTTCTCAACTTTTACCTGATGATTTTAGTGCTCAAGAAATTTAATTCATCAATATGGTCTGACAGTCAAAAATAGTTCATGAACTTGCCGAATGAGAAAACTACTCCTTTAAAAAGTCAGAAGACATTCGTTTAGTAAAAAATGCGTACTTGTAAAGTTATATTCTTATGATGAAAGAGTTGGCAAAAATATTTTTAATCCTGAGAATTCAAAAAGAATCTTATTTTCCTCCCCCTGGAGATATTCCAGAATCCATCACTGATACACTATTTTTCACCATGCTCCCTGCATGGGACAAACTCCATCAGCTCCTCAGAGGGACTAAACTAAAGAGACTAGAAAGTTCAATTTTGGTTTTTGAGATATTCAAGCTGAGATAAAAAGTAATAAGATAGAATCTCTTTCCTTGGAAATAGTTGTGTAATTTCACTCAACTATACTCCTTTCACACGTGCTATATACTGTGACATGTTCTGGGGACTGCAGACACCCAAATGAATGACATAGAACCCCCTTTCCAGAACCCACTTCCTGGTGGGATAGACGGGAAGATGAGCCAGAATGGGAAATGCCGTGTGATAGGGCTGGAATGCAAATTGCATAAAGCGTTCTACAAATGGAGATGAGAAATGGTTTGTTCTAACTGGGCAGGTTTGCACAAATCTACATGGAGCTGGCAGCCTTGAGAGGGGCCTGAAAATAAATGGAGCTTACGGGCCAGAAGCCACAGAGAAAGGCCTGCCACACGGAGGGGAAGGCGGGGAGATGGAGAAGTCAGCAGGCACTGATTCTGGGTTGGGACTGGCTGGGTGGTGATCTTCTTAACACAGAAAAAAAATAGCCATCGTTTACTTAGCACCTCTATATGCCAGACTCAGCACCGTGAATAGAAGCGTCTGGTGGATCCTGCAGTTGGAACTGCTGCCAAATTTTTAAAAAGAGTTGGTGGCTGGAATTTGAATGGAAAGGGGGGATACAATTATCAGCGAATGCTTCTGTTTCTACCTAAATGGAGGTTCACATTCATCTTTTGAGGCAACTTGTTCATGTGTTTGGAGAATTCAATATAGTTTTTTTTTTTTCCATTATGCAAACAGAATTGGTGGGATGGAGATGGAGAAGTTCAAGATCAAGGAGGAGGAAGCTATTTTATGTGATAGGAAAACATTGTTTGGCTGAGATTTGAAATCTATTGCTCTGTGTTCTTGTCATGCCTGGGAAGCTGGACTTAGAGAAGATGGGGGAAATCTGGGAGGAATTCCTGCAGATTCCTCCCTACCCTGGGAAAAGTTGGAGGACTCTGAACGCTGAATAGGAGGGTGTTGGTAAGGGTCCCCTCACAGGGCGGGGACACTGGCACCAGGACAATGGCAGACTAAGGTAAGCATGAAGCAGGGGACGGTCTGCAGTCCAGGGCAGTCCTGCCCAGGACCTGGTGTAGATTACTTTCTACCTCGCCAGCTGCTTTAGTGATGACTCAGCTTTCAGTAGAGTTGGGTTAAACATTGAAATTGTTCTTACTTGCCAGGGCTGCTGTGACAAAGTCTCACAAGCTGGTGGCTTCAATCATAGAAAAATGCAGTGGAACCTCCACAGGTGACCAGCTCCTTAAGTTGACCTAATTTTCACAGACTGGGTGTGCAACACACGTACTCAGTGGACACTCCTTAGGTTGACCACTTCTGTATGCTGACAGTTTGTTACTGTGTATCAGGCGATCACCCTGAGGAAGTTCTACTGTATTACCTCAGAGTGGTGGAGCCAGAGGCCTGAGATCAAGATGTGTGCAGTACCGAGTTCTTCAGAGCGCTGCGAGGGAACCGTCTGCTCGGTGAATCCCTCCCTGGCTCACGCTCACTCATCTGTTTTCTGTGTCTCGTCATGTCACCTCCCCTCCGTGGGTATCTCTGTGGCTGAATCTCCCCTTCTTACAAGGACACCAGCCGCACTGGGTCACAGCCCACCCTAATGCCTTCTCTCTGACACTCTAAAGATCCCTGTCTGTCCAGATACAGTCACATTCAGAGGTGCTGCAGATTGGGACTTCACCATGTGAATTTAGCAATTATTATTTTTTTCTTTTTTTGTTATTAAATCATAGCTGTGTACATTAATGTACCACGTGAATTTAGGCAGGAAAACACAAATGAAGACATGACAGTTGTGCTTATAGGAATTAAGAGAGAAGTCTTTGCCCTGTGAGACGCTGAGTGAGGGTTTGGAGAGAGTGCTGTCCAGCTCAGACAGTGCACAGAAGCTGCCGAGACCACGGTAGCCTGGACAGGCTGCTAGAGTGTGAAACATTCCTGCAGAGATTCCTAAAAATGCTAGAGAAGGTAATTCTGACAAAAAGCCTGAGAAATTTATTTCTCATCATCAGTTGGGTTTGGGACCTATGCATTATTATTTAGGGAGAAAAATCTGGGGATAACTTGGTTATAGGTGTCATTATTCACCTTTATCTCAGAATAAAGTTACTCTGAGCCAGTGGTTCTCAACCTGTGGGTCGCACCCCTTTTGGACTGTATTAAAGGGTTACGGCATTAGGAAGGTTGAGAACCACTGCTCTACGCCCTCACAGGCAGTGCATTATAAAACAAGGACGTTACCAACCTTGGGAGGCTTATTTCCACTTCCTCTTCCTGCATCTCAGAGAACTGGTTCAGGATTTGGCGAGCCGTAATCCGTTTCTCCACTTCCTCTATGTTCAGTTCTTTTGCAGGAAGTACGATGATTAAACTAAATTCATCATCCTTATAAGGCAGTTCCAAAACCTGGTAGTGCATGGAAGATTCGGAAAAATACCCTGGAACAGAGAGAAAATAAAATGTCAAATATCCGTGGCACTTCCCAAAGCTGTGCTTTAGAAAGTGTGAGTTCTCCTATTACCGTATTTTGTTCTTAGAAGAGCCTTCATCATTGGAATTTGGACTGTGGAACCATCTTTCTTAGTAAAATTCATCAGCTGTGTGTCCTCTGTTCTGAATTTCTGTTTCCAATCCCCCTTGAAATAAATAGCATTCACCAGGACAAGGCGAGTCAGAGGGCCAAAATCTTCCCCTGAAAACATGTCTTTAATTTTTCCTATAAAGGACGTGGAAAAGAAGGAGGTTGGAAGAAACAGACAGTAAAGATTCAGTGGAACAGTTAAAATTAAAAAGTATGTATCTTTTTCAGCCCAGTTCTGCACAGAGTGCCTTCTCATCTAAACTTGGCAAGGCTGAGAGTGAACGGGAATGCTTAAACATTTCACTAAGAACCAGGTGCAAATGGAATTTCACCAGGAAACAGGACATAGGAGGCTGTTTCTGGCAAACTTGAGCAGACCACGTCGTGGACTCCTTTCTGTGAGATTTATTTTCATCAACTGTCTTTCAGGGAAAAAGAACAGAAACAAAATATTTCTTCCAGTTTGTTTATTGGCATAATTCACACTTAATTTCAAGGTCCTCCAACAGGCTGATGCTAACTAGTAAGTTTATGGTACCCAAACTTGCCGTATGCAGGTAACCTGTATGATTTTTCTCTTCTAAACAAGCAGCTTTCTATTTCCGAATCAAATGAATATTTCCAAGCTACAAGAAATAGGCATGATTCAGGGGCCATGGGCTGTCCAGTGATGTCTCCAGCCTGGGCCCCTGTTCATGCATCTCCCCACACCCATCTCACATCTCCAAGTTCTACTGTCTCGTAAGAGGCTTCTCATACTGAGCACACCAGAATCTCACACCATCACAGTATCTCATAGCTGAACGAATAAATAAACATGCTATTAATCATGTAACTCCATATACATTATCATTAAAAGCCCAAATAATCCCCAAACACATTCATAGTATCCTCATTTTAAATAGCATAGCTTATATATTTCTGGGACTTGAACTCAGATCTATATGCCTTTAAGGTTACCATAAAATCTCTCTGCAGTTACATTGGAACGGTTGGTTTCTAGCTATGGGTTCTAGTATTTTAAATTTGTTTAGATGACCATGTTTATGACAGGACCATTAACATTTATTATTAAACATTAACACATTCAGCTAAAATGTGTTAATTATTCACAATAAATGTGGGAAAGCGGGCATTGGAATTGACAGATATAAGTTCTACCTGGCCAAAAATATTGTTGCTATTTCTATGCTTAAAAAAACTATTCTTGAACAAAATCATTATTAAAATTCTTTGGTTAAAAATTCTATAAATACTACCCTACAAAATTTGTTTGGCTTAAACATCCAAGTCGTGACAATTTGTCCTTTGATGTGATTTTATTTCCAACTTCTTGTTCATGTAAGATTTCCATAAAACTCAAAAATCTATTCAAAACATTACCTATTTCAAATTCAATTGTGTCCTAAAACATTATTTTATTTGTAATCCTTACAAGGAATATTGTTTTTTCAAAGTATAACCGCCTATAGGAATGATCAAATTCATGCAAAATTTCTTGTCTATTCCGACATGTATGGTGGCTGTCGGGTTGACGATTAGCCTAAATTCAAGTATCTATTCCAAGTAGCACTTTATGGATTGGTGTTTTCTCATAGACTGTTATAATTTTGAAATTTTATCCTTTATTTTTAAAAAAATCAACAGGTGCAAAGACTTGAATATTCTTGCAGGCACTGGATAATTCTTATCAAAACAAATAAAAGGGGTTGGGGAAGCAGACTGCAATTAAAAGAAAAGAATTCTATAAGTAAGTACCTCTCAAAAATAATAAGAGAATCAGTATATTTTTCAAAGCAGCTCACCGTTTCTCAGTTTTATAATTCAGTATTAATTTAAATAACAGTGAAATGAAATAAGAGATCTGATCTCCCTGATCCATTCGAGGTAGGAAAATATTCAGCCATTCTTTACTTTAGGATATTAAAAACTATGAATACAATGGCAAATAATGATTTTATGAAAATGGGAAACTTTACCCTCTGTTTTGCTTTCCACCCAGGTACTTATCATCTCTGCACAAGCCTTTGCATCCTGAAAATCCACCAGTTTGATAGCACTCTGAAAAAATTCCTTGTTGCCATGGAGATACTGTTCTTTCACAGCGAATCCTTCTTGAAGGTAGAGGGCATTGGCAAGATTAAATGTAAATTCTTGTTTTTTCTCTGAGATGGAGGTGAAAAATGACTTCAGTACAGAAAATTCTTCTCCTAAAAAATAATTATAATATACACTGGCATATTGAACAACATAAAAACAACAGCTTTGCAGCTTGGCTGTCTAAATGCCCTGATTCATGTCACCATTTTCTGCACCCTTAGGTAGAACTAACCATCCTTTCTAAGTTAGTGTAAATATTTTAAGAATTTATCTCCTGTAGCATATGCATTTTGCAGAGAGATCAACTTTCATATGGGAAAAAGAATATTCATGTCAATTTAAAATTTGTCAAAAACAAGGATGAGCCTTTATACAGGCTGCAGTTGAATTCCTTTGTAGAGTCACAGTCAGCCCATTTTTAGGTGTTAGAACTTTATGTTTAGAATCTTATTCTTTACATAATATGAACATGATGTTTATGAGAGGGACATGCTAGGGGATGTGGATGGGGTAGGATGGTGATGTGCAATTCTTTTCAACATTATTTTATTTTGGCTAAAGGAAAAATTGCTCTCTTATGAGCAGCTGTCCAGGTTTTGAAATTTACAAGGCAACTCCTATAATCATCTCTAGAGACGCATAATAATTACCAGAATTGCTTATTTCTTCAGGTTGACGAATCTATATTCTTTTGCTGTCTACGCAAACGATAAAATCCGTAACCATTTCAACTATAACCACCAGCCAGAATAAGTTGATCAGAGTTGACTAAAAGACTCACTGCAGGCCAGCGATTCATTTTCGGATCGTTCTGACCTCAGTGCTGTCAGAAGGCTGTGCTTGGTTGTGAGGAGAGCCTCGCAGCAGGTTTCACTCCATGGCATCTTATTATGATTGCCCCACAGCACCAAAGGAATCCACCGTCTCCCACTCCCTCTGGCTCAGTCCCAGACAGCAATCATTACATATGGGGATTCTGTCTCAAATAACAGGTTTGCCCAAGGCCTTCATTAAATCTTCAGTTTAATACCAAAACTTCCTCTTTCATAATTTAAAAGTTAGCTACATCAAGCTAATCTCTATTAAAAAAAAAATTTGACTGGGTGTGGGGGCTCACACCTGTCATCCTGGCACTTTGGGAGGCTAAGGCCAGGGATTGTTAGAGTCCAGGAGTTAAAAACAAGAAATGGTTCATCATTGGAAGACACCAATTGAATAGAGTCACAGAAAAAGTATTACTAAAGAGGACATTACTACTAGGTGGATATGTGTGTGTTTACATGTGCATGTAAACCCTTTTTTAAAAAACAAGAAGCTAACACCCAAAAGATGTCTTCATGCAAAAAGAATAACGCCCTGACTTGGGGGTGGGCACGGCTGCAGCTCCGTAGCCCAACGTCTTGTCCAGCTGACAGGAGGCTGCATTTTCTCCCTACTCACTTCCTTGGCCCCATGTTCCTACACAGGCACGAGCTCCACAAGCTGACAGGAAGCTCTCCGAGGCATGTTGGATTTTACGTCAAACCCCAGGATAGTCTGTTCATTGGATTACAGACATAGATCTGAAAGATCTTAGATAGAAAACCTTGCTTTTCATGATTAGGTATAAAGATGTTGAGTCATTCTTTACAATCCTGAAATTCCTCACCCGAGGAAGGGAAGAAAGTTAATGTATTTTACTTGTTTACATAATGATTTCAGATGCAATCATCTGTGGCTACAGAAGCCTAAAAGACATATCTCGATAACCGAGAGGCTGCAGATGACTTCTTCATTCCAGAAGAATGAATTCCGGTCAGAAATGAAGTAGCAGAACTTGAAACTAATTTTCCGGAATTTGTAATTTGTGAACATCTTTAAAGGGGTGAAAAATAGTTCTAACCCATTTGTCAGAGCAAATAGATTCATGTCTTCTACTTAAGGTCTAAGACTGTGTGACAGAGAGCTGCCTTTGATAAACCGCTGAATTCAGACATCCAGGATAAAGGTCAGCACATCACATAGGTCCAGAGGGGCACAGAAAGATATTTGCCTTATGAATTTGGTTTAATTTATAGATGAGTGACCTCTTTTAGCAAAGATTGAAAAGAATACATATGCGCGCTCCCCATCAGTGCTGAGAACAAATTTAGTTCACTATATAAAGTGGAGCCGCGGAGAACCTATGGGTCATCGGTAAGCATAGCTCTGGGTGTGGCTGCAGCAGCCCCCCAGACGAGTCCTGAAATCCAGGCATGATCTCTTGCTCTGCTCAGGAGAGGCTAAAGGCCAATTTCGTGTGTGTGTGAGAAATTAAAGTAGTAAACAAAGGTACTCCAGAATTATGGATTATCTCAGCCAGAAGGTGCAAATGCGTGGCCTGAATCCAAACACTTCTTCCTGCACTGAGGACCATGACGTCCAGGAAGATGAAGGCCTGGGAGAGGACATGGCCTACAGCTGACGCAGACCTGGGACAGACCTTCATGCCAGTGCTCATCTCTTAGCCCTCTTGGATAAAGAAGCACCTTCGATTTACCCTTTTATTAGTCAGTAGAAAAATGGAGCATCATCAGATGCTCAGCAGAACCCAGAAGGCACCTTCTGAGCAGCTGTGTGATGATGGGGGAAAGACAGAGAACTGAGGACATGGAGAGCCCCATGGGGTCAGGATGCCAGCAGCCGTGTGCCCCTCTACAGAGCCCACAGCATAAGCCGGTGCCAACACAGAGAATAGTGCTGGGACCACGGGCGAGGGCAGGAAAGTAAACAGAGATAGACAGGCCTTGTGAAAGTTAGGGGATCTGAAAGCAGGGCCGGGACTGAGGTGAATCAATGAGACAACCTCCTTGTGCAATCTCAGTAGTCGAGATAAATAATGTCCCAACGCAATATTTTAAAAAAATAAGATAAATCCAAAAAAATCCATGATGACCAAAATGTAAACATTTAAAATCAAACAGGATTAGCACCCTGAGTCTCCTTTGGTCTCAGGTTCCAAGCCGGCTCTGCCTGGCCCCACCTCCCACCCCACCTGTCCTCTCTCCCCGGCTGTCTCTGTCCAGACTCTGTGGTGTCTCTCCAGTATTTTTTCATTTTCCCTTTTTTTCTTTTCTAGGTGTTGTTTTCACACTCCTCCTTTTAACCTGTCTTTCTTTTGCCTTTGCACATTTCTCCCCATTCCTGGTTCTCTGTGCCCTGCAATGAGGTAGAACGGAAAACCGGTCTGGTAAACTTTGTTATATTCATACACAGATGGTGCCAAAAAGATGGGCGCACATTTTAGGAAAGGAAAAATTATGTATTAAAATGGTAGTGCCCAGTACATACCAGTAACAAAAGATGAATATAAGAGACTTTTGAGCACCTCTTGGAATCGCAGAAGTCAAACGGGACTGGAGAATTACAACTTTAATGCAGTTTTCTCCTCTCCTAAAACGTGCAGACATTTTGTGGGCCTCCTCTGTACACTGAAATGCTAATATTTAGTGGTCTGTATACACTCTTGCAAGGAAAACATAACAATGTTTATTGTCCCTCTTAAATTGTTAACCCTTGCTACATTGTTTTTGGAACTAGGCCTGGGCAAGTTAATTTTTCTCTGCCTCGGTTTTCTTATTTGCATATCCTGGGTATGTTGACCTCACAGCAGAATTATAAATATTAAATGAGATAATATGGAGCAAGCACGAACCCTTTCAAATTAAATACCAGCACAAATAGCAGGACACAGTGGTGGATGCACCGTACACAGGTGTTGGGTGACGTCATAGTTACTTTGCTGTGACGGCCACACTCTCAATCTGGAGCTGTACAAACTTCTGTGTCCCTCCTGAGATGCATTCATTTAAAGTAACGCAGTTTCACAGGCTCTAATTTACATTTCTTCATAATGTTCTATTACCTCCCAAAGCAGTATTGTGTGATTTAATGTTTCTGGGAGTGGTTTAGTGAGATTAGCTGAAGTTAATCGAGACTGAATCTGGAGCACAGCGGCCTGGGTAGATATTATTCTCAAAGGAAAACTCTCACAATTAGCTTCATTATCACCAACTTCATTTCTGCATAAAAGAGCATTTATAATGAAGCAAATAAAAAAATTGTTGTCAGAAAAACAAATTTGTAAACATAGCTGCTTCGTGTTAAGGAAAATAGATGGAAATTAGTTATGGTGATAATATTTCAAAATTAAAAATCCAGATTGCTCCTCTGATGCTTGGGGCACATTATCGGATATTAATATAAAAGTCTAAAATTAAAACCAGTAAAAAGATTGAAAAAGATAGTCGGGAAGATGGGCAACAACACTTTCAAATTAAATCTCAGAGCAAAAGCTCAGTATCCAAGTATGTGAGATACACAGTAGCTCAAACCAACCTTTGGAAGACCCGAAACAAACCACCACCTACAAGCACAAAGCCCTCTGATATATCATTTAAATGTTTTTTCCTCAAAGTTTTAAAAACTGCTAATGAATAAGCTCTTTAAATGCACCAATTAATGCTTTTTCTTTGTCTCACACTGGGTGAGAGTGCATTATTTTCATGAAAGAAGTATTGGAAATTTATTTGAAAAAGCTTAAGTAATTGTATTTCTATAAGAGACCATAAAATACAATAATTAAAAGTCCTATTTTGAATCAGCTGTGTAATCTGGGAAAACGGTCACAAGATAGCAAGTGGCAGTGGGGTACCAGGCGTGTACGTGACCTATGCGGAGAGTCAGTACCTGCTGCGGAGTAAGGAGCACAGGCAGACACGCCCACTAGAACTGCAGCTAATTAAAACTGGCTGCAGAAGGCCAAAGAAACCACACAGACGCACAAATAACTTTTTGTATCTGTATAAATCCTAATTTCTTAACTATTTTTATAGCATTTTCATTAGGAAACAGAAGCGAATTAAAATTACTTACACTTACAATGTTCCACTTTGTTATAATTTTGTGCTTTTTCACTTATTAAAATTCTATGACCCTGCGTTTTTCTCTAACACTTTAAGGTGAATCTGACCGTATCGTAAACAGCAGGCGTGAGAGGCTCACCGGCTGGGGCGCCCTGCAGTCTCAGGCTTCGCCTTATCTGCTGCTGTGCTTTGCCTTTTGCTCCCAGTTGTACCATTCCAAGAACCAAAGTTGCTCCAAGGGGGGAAAATATAATGTTGTCCTTATGAGATACGGACACGGCTTGATAGAGGTCCACTGCAAATTCTGTGCTTCTTTGAGCCAAGAGCCTTGAGGGTTGATGAAAAATGACCAACAGGAGACTCCACAGCGAGATCGTATCCATTTTGACTTCTGCGCATTAATTCAAAATTTATTAGCTTTCAAAACACAGGTGACTGTATGAAACGGAAGACGTTGTGTCTCACGGGGACGTACTGCTGCCCCAAGATGCTCTAGAAAGCCAGTTTTCTGGCCAAACATCCTCTATTAGGAGACATAGTCTATTTGGTAATGGTACCTTCAAAAACCACTACAAAATATATTTGCCCTTTCATAACAAAATCAAAGGAGAAACTATGATTATGGACTACTATCAATGCCAATATTTTCTTCAAATAGTTATGTGATACTTTTTTCTATTTTTTTTTTCACCATAGTTTTAAATACCTGTAACTCTGTTATCAAGGGAAACTTCTGTGCAGGCTACTCTAAAAATGGTGCATCGATCAAGAGGGAAACTGGAATAATAATAATCCAGCGAGATTTTGGATGTACAATCTTAGAAAATTAATGTATTCTAAATTATTAATTAGACCATGTGTCATCGAAAAGCACAAAATACTGGTAAACTGAACAGGCTGATAAATAGCCCCATAGTCTAATTAATGTATTCTAATGTAATCTGTCAAACTTTTTACAATGTCCTCATCCTTCATTTCTCAGGATAAAATACTCCAAAGCTCACCTCTTCTTACCTTTCCAAAGGAAGAAAAGAGCAATGCAGAAAAATTGTAAAGAAACAAAATGATGTACCCCATACCATAGAGGTATTCAACTACTATGTACCCATAATAAATAAAAATGTTAAACGTTCAAAAAGAAACAAAATGGCAGTTAAATACAGATGGTACACTAATAACAAAGGAAGAATTTTAAAATATCCAAGAAAAATTAGATTAAAAAATTAACAAATGTAACCATGAAAACAAAATGAAACAAATGTAACAATAGCAGCAATCGAAAACTATAAACAATTCACAAGACTTGATACCCTATTAAATTACTCTCCACTAAAATGTAGGAAATTCAACTACCTGGTTATATCTTGAGTAAATGAGTTTTGCAATATTACCACATAGTTGGTAAAATCCTGACTCCCAAGACCTCATAAACATTAATAACACTTACGTTGCAAGTAATATCAGTTAGTAAACTTTACAACTCAGTAGTAGGTGATCAGGAAGTAATCGACCCTCCTTGGGGTACAGAGGAAAGCCTCCAGCATGGAGTCTTGTTGGCTTGAAGTGGACGCCTGCATTTCTAGAGGTGGACACCTACATTTCTAGAGGTGGACACCAGCAAGAGGTGGACGCCTGCATTTCTAGAGGTGGACGCCTATATCTGCAGATTATTTGGGGGCCACCATAACTTATAAATGGGTTAAGAATCACCCATCCTGTTATATATAAAGATTACTATGAGTCAAATATTTTTCCAAACTAAGATATCTAGACATTACTTATAATATTATTATATTTCAAATTCCTTTTTAATATATGTAGTTCAAATCCATTTGTTTAGATATGCACTTTATAAAGGACTAAAACCTAAAAAGTAGTCCAAAGCAACTCTTAGAAAGTAACGCTTTGGTAAGCTGCAAATACAGACACGTGCCATCAAGCAAGTGTTTCATCAAGGGTTAAAGTACGACGTGAGGTCTGAGTGAGAATGCAGCGATGGGAAAGGTCCAGTGAGTAAGAGAAGTTTTACATGCAGAATAAATGTCTGTTGTCTGCATCTTTATGTTCTGATACCTTCAATTTCTCAGTAGATTTCTGACCCAAATATCTGTCTGTAGATAAGGAAGCAGCCAAAATGTTATTAGTACTTTTTAGTCACCAAGGGGCAGTTGAGTAGGTACATCTTAGTTTCTATTAGAATAAAAAATAATGTTATGAAAACGCATAGAACTTATACCTAGTTTATATTAGAATAAGAAATAATATTGTGAAAATACATCAAAAATACATAGCACTAGAGTCACCCTTTATTATGAACAATCTTAATAATTAAAATTTGTATCCCGTGTACATCTATTTTTTCCCCAGAAAATTTCCAGGCACTTAATAAAGCATAACCTCAGGAAAAGACTGGTTTTAAAACTCACTTACCACATTAAGTTTTAGACCACGTGTCATCGGAAAGCACAAAATACTGGTAAACTGAACAGGCTGATCAATAGCCCCATAGGAATCGGGCCTTCTAAATTACACTGAAATCGTCACAGGAGTCTAAAAGCAACATGTTAACTTAAAAATGGTAACTGCTTCAAAGTGAACTGAAATGCCGTTCCTCTACTTACCGAACACTCACGGTCAATGTCGTTGCATATATGTACATATTTCACTCAAAAGCCACTTAATTTTAAGGTACTTACCCCACACTGGCTTCTGATTATTCACTGGAATGTTCCAACTAATATAAGCTTCCTGGGAAGCACTTGTACGTGGACACCTGACCAGTCAAGGCCAACAGCATTTATCTTGAACACTGCTTGATTGATTTTCCCAGAACCAGAGCAGGTGTTCACTATATTTGTATAAAAGAACATGATTAGGTGAATGATAAACCAGTGAAACATGCACTGAGAATAGGATTGCTACATCATTGTCCGTATTACTATTTCATCCAATATTTCACTTTTTTAAAAAGTAGAAATAGAATTTGGAAGAATGTGCCAGTGGTGATAAATTTGCTGGTAATTAGCTCTTTTTGTTTCTCACAGGACTCTCATATCAGATTCCCAGTGCGCCCCAGCATAAATATTTCAGAATGCCTAGGAGAAAAAGAATAGAACTAAATCACGTCCAGAATGCAGAGAAAAATTACGGCTGCATTTACGGCGTTCTCAACAATTCATCAAATTATACAGCACAGGAGTTTCCTGTGGTTACAAGGCCCACATGGATCCTTAGGGCAAAAAGTGGACACTGAATAAATATATTCTTTATTTTCACAAGAAGAACAGATGAAGATTATGGGTTTACCAAACTATGTCAGGACACTACTATTAACCACAGGTAACTTGATAATAGATGTTGGTAATATTTTTATGTGCTTTTAAAACACTACATGATTTTCCCTACAACAGGTTATTAGATGCATGATATAATGGGTTTTTATCTCATTTTCACAGTTCAAATCAATCACCTCAATGACAATCAGATATTAAGCACATTGTATAATTCATCATTAGCTTCTGGAGAGTCAAATGGAGAATTTCATATACTTTTAATTAAACAAATATGACATTGTTGAGCACCAATTTTGATATTAGTTCTATAAATTCATGGAAAACACATAAGATGAGTATAGACAGCTTTAAAAGGAATTCAGTTTATAAAAACTTTGTAAAGGTCCTTATTAAACTCTTTCAGCCCCGAGAGGCCACGATAAGCCATAATCTCCTAATTAACTAGAGTTCTTAGTTGCTTGTATTCTTAATTTGCATCTCCAAATGTTTTCTAAATCTTGGGTTTTGCTTTACTGTTACTTCTCAAGCATAAGCAATGTCTATTCTGGCTTTAACTTAATGCAGGGAAAGACAATGTTCCAAAAACAGAGTTGTGCACCAGGGACGTGATTATTCTACTTATTCTACCCTGAGGAACATTACTAGTAATTCTGGACGTCCAGGACTATCATTCCATCAGGGCCTCCCAACCTACGTGGTGACACCTGCGAACTTTGATCACCCATACCCTTGGCTGCCCCACTGTCACATCTGAACATTACTCCGCTCACAGCAGGATTTGCCCAGGAACAGGCCACTGCCTTCCTTACGGTGGGGAGACAGCGACTCAGTCCTACCAACATCATTTAATAAAGTTGGTCTTTAAGGACCTCACAATAGAGCAGTTCACACAGAATGTTCATTTTCCTGTCTCTTGGGGAGGAAAAAGCAATAGCCGTGAATTTCTCTCCATTGGCTTAAACTCTTTTAATGGACAATGAAGATTCTGCCATTGTCCATAATCCATTATTGCAAACTTATTAAATATCTTCACAAATCTGTACCTTCTACAACTCTATTTTACCCTTAGAGAATCAGGAAACAAATTATTCATGAATAAGAGGCAAGCGCCTTGATATAAAAGATAAACCTGGAACATACATATAAAACATTGTCAGGGAATGACAGTTACAATGTCATCGCCATTCTTAGCACTTGAAAAGTAAAAAATGCACTTAATTTCGAACATTAAAAACACGCAAACCAACGCTGTCATCAATAGGGAACTTAAAAGGTAATCCTTCCATTTGAGAATGAATTAATTTCAGGAGATTTTTCTCTCTTAGTTTGCTCTGTATATTTTGAGTGATAAGAGGAAAATGTTTTGAAAAGAAAAATGGTTAAATTGTATTTAGCATAAGTCTACATAATATGAACAAGGTCGCCTATTGAAAATTATGGCATATAATTTTAATGTGAGAAGCTCCTTTCACTGTAGAAAAAAATAGATCTTCAATAATTGAATGTAAATGTTAATTGCAGAAATGGTTTGCAGTGTCTTCCATCCTATTAACAGTTGGAGGGGGGCCCCTGCTACCTGCTCAGCATGTCAGATCCTGCAAGGTACAACGGAAATGTGAGCCATAATGTCTGAATGCCTTTTTTCTCCTTGTTACACGTTCATGCTCCAAATTATTAGAAAGAGCAACATTAAAAGAAACTCTCATACCTCTAAAATATCCTTTCTGCTTAAACATACTTGCAAGATGGTTACTTTTAATCCCTTTTACAGAAGAGGCCCTGAAGTTAATTAAAGGTAGAATTAGCACCGCACCCAGGACAGGGCCATACACATGCAGCAAGCTCTGTATGTCTGAGGCAGACGATTGATCTCACGCTAAGCCCTTCAAACAAAGTCATCTCCAAGGGTAAAAACTAAAACACGTCTAGTAAAGTATTTTTTAATTATACCAGAAAAGGTACTTGGCTTGTTCCGTCTTTGCTCAATTAACCACTACATTGTAAGTGGCTTCACTCCAGAGCGCTGAGGGAAGAAGGAAATTCCGTTTCTACGTGACACCCGTTGTCTAAAACTGTGCCTCTCACAG
The DNA here is from genome assembly GCF_000181295.1 of Otolemur garnettii. Lineage (NCBI taxonomy): Eukaryota > Metazoa > Chordata > Mammalia > Primates > Galagidae > Otolemur > Otolemur garnettii. The sequence goes on from NW_003852479.1 coordinate 5,129,568, forward strand.
ACTTTCAGGAGCTGCATCAATGGAGAAAAGCCTTTGCAAATTCCTGGGTATCAGTGTTATGCCTCTTGCACCTCTCAATGTTCTTTTAAATTCCCGGGGGGTTGACTCAGATTTCACTCCACTGTTCCATCAACAAGGATGATTTGATTCCTAGATCTTGTGCTCCATCAAGTTTGCAATGGTGGATTCCCAGATCCGACCGCCTTCCCAGGCAGGAGTTCTCTGCAATATCCCCAGGGCTTACCCAGTTCAGTGTCTGTTTGAATGTGTCAAACAATTCTTTGTCTAAAGGCAAATTTTTGCATTTTACAAAATAATTAAGTTTGAAGTACTTTCAAATTTACATAACAGTTGAAGATATAGTAGAGTGGCCATCTCGACCTCCCCCACCACCTTTTCCCAGTTTCCCAGCTGTTATCTGGGCCCTGTTTACCTACCTCTCTCCACAGATGGACAGATAGCCAGACAAAAGGTCAAACAAGGGTTATGTGAGTCTATAGCTACATGCCACGTGTCAAATTAGCATTTCTGAGCCATTGTAGAGCAGGCTGCAATCATAATCTTTGTCACACTTCAACATTTTGGAATATATGTTTCTAAAGCCAGGACACTCTCCTACATAACCACCACACCACACACACAGATACACTTTCCTCTCTGTCTTTCCTGTGATTGTCATTCTGTGGGAAGGAGAAGCAGGAAGCACAGAAGTCTCAATGCGTAACTCAGAATGCACTTAAACGTAGTTAAAATGAGCAGCTGTCTTTTGAAACTTGTTCCACCACCAACTTCTCCACGAAACAAAACTATTTTCTCCCCCGATGTTGCAAAATCTGCTTCGGGTTCATTCCCGTGACTTGATACTGTTAGGAAGTAAGGGACCAGGACAATGAATGGCAAATACCGTGGTTTGGGGGTAAAACAGGCCTGGGCTCCAATCCCAACGCTTTCATTCATGACTGGGCCCTCCCCAGGGGATCTGGACCTCAGATTTCACATTGTTCTGCTCATCGAGATCGCTGTACCTTACATGGTCACTGTGAAGGTTACACAGAGGGCACTTTTCAGTTGCCGTACAGAGTAGGCCTCTATACACCGTTAATTACTTTCCTTGATTATTTATGTGTTACTGCAAAATTCTTCTTAAAAACACAAATATCTTTGAAAGGACTCTTTAAATTATAAATATGTAATAAATAACTAAAGTTATATAAATGAATTTATTAATTCCTTCTACAGAACCCAGTGACTAAATCAGAGTTAGGATATGGTTGCCTGGAAAATGATATTTATAAAGAAAAATGACACTGAAAAAGGTGAGGAGTAAGTTTGAGAAACAAATATTTTCTACTTGACCTTCCAGATATTAGTCCCAGGCCCCAAGATTTTTTTCAAGGTTACTATTGCTCTGATTGTCCTTTGCCACTCCATTTTAAGTACAGCATGAGAAAGTATAGAAGTACGTCAAAAGTGGTAATTTCCCACAATTATATGGAAGAACGAATAAAAGTTGACAAGAATTAGCAAAAAACGCAGCTATGGACAAGGTCTAATTCCCATAATCATCAGAATCTTTTTTAAAAAGCTAGAAAGTGTAAGGAAGTGGAAACAGTTTTCTTATCCGCATTTGTCGATATGCGCTGTGTGAACACTTTTCACGTATTTTCACACAGGTTTGACAATGAAAATTGGCCAGAAACATTGGTCTATAGAATCAACCAGAAGGCGACTGGTTAGAGTGCTTTGTTCTAGAATCCTAAATTTTTATGTGAAATCTCTTGAGAATAGATACCCATTGATACTGCCCCCTTTTAAGTCCCGTTTTTCTTTTATTAAGAATAACAGAGAAAGTGAAGGACAGATAAAAAAAAGCTAAACTGTCTTCTGAAGATGAAACGTCCTAAAGTTTAAATAGAAAGTAACAAAAAAAGGCAGAATTCTCGATTCCTTTTCTGCATTTTATATATGTACTTTATGTAACAATGAATTTTTTTCCAATTATAATTTCTTCTTATTTCTTTTTTTCTTCACTTTATCACTTGTTCCTTGAAATAATTGCTTGGCTTTTTGTTCGTGATCCAGAAGTTCTTCAGGAAACAGACTTTTCTCATCAAATACAGCTTTCAAAGCTACGAAGTGAGGGAGAGGATGACGTGTAAATTACATTTGGTAAGCGAACCAATTAAATGAAATAGTGGGAAGAACATTCTCAAGTCTTACTTTATCTAGAAATTTTAATGTTTCTAAAACACAGAATGCATGTGGGGAAATTTTCTCCAAGCTTCTGCTATTCCTTTTACTTCAGTGTAAATTTAAAAGTTAAATTTTAACAGAGTTTTTTTTTTTAAAGGCATTTATATGATGATAGGATAGATGATTTTAAAAGCTTGGTTTTTTTCCATTTTTGTTCTTTAATCTACTTAACAGCTCTCAGATGAAGCCAAGAAAAATTATTCTGTATTGAAATAAGACAATTAAAATAATCAAAACACAGTTTGACTGTTGGAATGAATAAACAAGTGCATCTATAATCACATCTGCAGGGATCCGGAGCTTCAGAGGATAGGAAGAGCCAAATCACTCCCACGAGCAGATGCATTGTACACCAGCAAGGAGGATGAGGAAGTGGTGTCTGTGTTTAAGAAAATAATTCTGTTTTTTGCATAATTGTATCATTTAAAACAAATGCCTGTTGGATGCTTAACACAGGATGTTCTGTGCTCAGGTGTGAATGGGGCGCAACTATGGCTCCGTCACTGGCTTCCTCCCACCTGGCAGAAAAGAGAGGCACCATGTGCAGTAGGATACGGTTTAAAGAAAACACAGGTAACATCAATGGGGCATAAACAGATGAAGGTACCAAGGCCGTACGCGGCCACCCAAGAGACAGCTGGGAGGACTGGTACTGTGGAGACAGGTCTGGCGGCCCAGAAAGGATTTTAATCAATAATAAACAACATGAAGGTGGAGAAAAGCTGACAAGTTGGAAGAGGAAGGTCGACCAAAGGGAACAAAGTGGACAAAAGCATGAGAAATAAAAACGGCGTATGAGGGAACGCTCAATCATTCAGTACAGTTTAAAAGAAGCAGGAAATACATGAAGGAGAAAAAAGTGGCATGAATTTGAGGCTGGACTGAGGAATACTTGATTAATTATCAAGACAAAGGATACGAAATAAAGAAAAGTAAACATGAGACGAGTTTTCAGTATAAGGAGATTTGTCCACATCTGTATCAAAGACCCCCACTTCCAGGACAAACTGCATTACTACGTGAGTCATGATTGTCCCCCTTCTCCTGGAAATAAGAGCAGCCATGAGGATGAGGGAGAATAATTCTCCAAACTAATTCCACTTTCAGCAAAAGTCAGCGATGGAATCTGTGAGAAGGGAGATTCCAGAGAAGGGAGCCAAGCAGTGGGGACTGGGCGAAAGTCAGACAGGGAAGTGTGAGAGGCAAGCAGCAGGTTCCCAGGGTGTGCTAGGAGAGGGTGCTGGTGGAGGAGGGGCGTCCGCAGCACCCCAGCCTCACCCTTCATGCGCATCTCCACGATGCTAAAAGGAGTGAACAAACTGCCAGCCGGAGCTCTCCCTCGGCTGGTTTGTTTCAGGGCTGCTTATAGCAAAGACCTGAGTCAGTTTTTGCTAAATGCAGTCTTACCCCCAGTTTGTAAAAATTGAGGCACCCTAGAGCCATGTCCCAACCTCTTACTCAGGGATATCCTGCATAATTCCAGTCAAAAAAAAATAAAAAGTCCAACTCATTAAAGCTAAGTAATTAAGAGACAATCTTACAAACCAGCATATTGTGGGCATACAGGTGTCATACACAAAAAACAAAAATCAAATTGAAAACAGAGCAGCAAATTCAGCATGGACCCCATCAGACTCATGTTGCCAACGCATAGACAGCGAAGGTTACTGAGCATTTTAACAGAAGTTAAATTTAGAGTAGCAATTGCCTCTAGGAAGGAAGATTACAGCAGAAGTGAAAGAACTCAGGAAAGAGATGAAGACCACAGGAACGGACGGAATAGGAGGGGACACAGCTCAGAAAACTAGGGAAAAATTACAAGGAAGACACAGCAGGAATCAGAGAGTGCACAAATGAGGGAAAATGTAATAAAATAAAAATTAAAGAGCAGGAATTAGAAAAATAATAGATATAATAATAGATATTGAAGCCAGACAGAAAAAATACATCTAACAACCACACAATTGGAGAAGTCCTTAGAAGGAAAACCAAAATACAACAGATATTGAAAGGTATTATTAAACAAGACTTTCACCAAATAAAAGAAAACCTGACTTATATTTTGAGAAGAACACACTGTGTACCAGAAATATTAATAGTTGACTTAGAACGCTCAACTCCAAGTCATACGCTACTGACTAAAGTCATTAGACTTTAAAAGATAAAGAAAAATCATTTGGCTATCAGAAACAACAACTGTCACTTTAAAAAAAGAAAAATATCTATCTTGCATTAATATTTTCATAGCAACAATCAGTAGAAGAGGACAGTGGAGAGATATCTCCAAAGTAATCAAGAAGAGAACACAGGAGCTAAAAATAGCACCCACGTCTATGCAACCTTCACGTCTAAAAACTGTGAGTAGTTTCAGTGTGCAAGAGCCCTTTTTGAGGAAATTACTAAAAGATAAACTGAGACATGACTGAGAAAAAATTGATAAACACAACTTAGTGGTAAGCACCATATAGATATATATTTAAACGCAGAAGTGAGATTAAAACAACATGGGCTTTAAAATGATAAAAGGTAAAGGCTACATCCCTGAGAGTGTGGAAAGGATCCATTAAAAATTAGGAGGCTAAGGGAACAAGAAGCCCTGTTTATGATGAATCAAAGACAACCAACGCGGCCAGGTGTGGGGCTCCCACCTGTGATCCCAGCACTCTGGGAGGCCAAGGCAAGTAAATCACCTGAGCTCAGGAGTTCTGGAACCCCTGAGCAAGAGGGAGACCCATCTCTACTAACAATAGAAAAACGACCCAGGCATCGTGGCTGGCACCTGTAGTCCCAGCTACTCGGGAAGCTGAGACATCACTTCAGCCCAGGAGTCTGAGGTTGTTGTGAGCTATGAGGCCAGAGCACTCTACCCAGGGGGACAGACCGAGACTTTGTCTCAAGAAGAAAAATAACAGCTAAAACTGACAAGTCAACTAATAGCATTATAAGCAAGTCTTACAAAATAAAGGTAAGCACAAAGAAAGAGCAGATATTAAATAAAATTATGTGGTAAAAGAAGGGGAGAGGAACAAAAGGTGCTCAGTCTACTCTCAGTCAGCGGGGATCTAATAGTCACTGTCCGATGGAAATGAAGAATTAGAAGAATTATGTGAGGCTATGAACATGGTGACACACACATGAGTGAAATACAGAAAAAACTATAGATGCAGTGAAAACTTAAAAATATAGAAACAGCAAAAAGTGTAAGAGTCTGAGAAATATAAAACCAGAATGTCTGATATATCACTATGTTTAAATATGCTGAATTTTTCGATTAAAAAATAATTTTTAATTGGATCAAAAGCAAAACTCAACATATGCCTAAAGTAACATGATTAAGGGTGTTTTAAATAAAAGAATGGTGAAAGCATATCAGACAAATGAAAACCAAGAAAGCTGGATGGTGGCGCCCATAGCTCAGCGGGTAGGGCACAGGCCATTTACACC
>NW_003852479.1:5135478-5138540 GCF_000181295.1 Otolemur garnettii
AAAAAAAAAAAAAAAAAAAAGCGAAATCATAAATCACAGATGCATTTGGAAATCCTAAAAGAGCACAGAGGAGCCTGAAAGCGTGGGTGCCAGAAAACGGATGGTGGGAACTGGACGGAAAGAGAAATGCCTCACCGAGTGATTTCTTCTAAGTTGTATGTTCTAATATTTGACCCATGTGAATATGTTCTGGTTTTTAGCAATAAGACAGAAATAAATAAGCCCAAAACGAGTGCCGAGCAAAACTACAAATGGAAGGTAACACTGTCCACTGCCCGAGACCAGCAGCACCAAAGAATGTGCATTTTTGTACTTGGGAGGACGATCCTGCCTCAGAAGATTGCAGATTAGCACTTTAGAATCACAGGAAATTCTGAGTACCTGAGAATATTTCTCCCAAAATACTCCATTTACTCTAAAATCCAGGATGTTACTTCTGAAATGAATTCCACCTGGTTTGCTGAGTTCTCTCAACTAGATGGGAAATTTTCATCCCAATTGGTTGGGTTTCAGGACAATTTAACCAATAACTGATAGGTCTTTACAAAATTTTGAGAGCAGTGCTCTCCCTTGGATGGCTGATTTTTTTCTTTCTGAGTTAAAAATCATCATAACACGTTCATGTGCAGGAGTGGATCCCTATTTCTTGGGCCTGAAGCTTATAATTTCGAGGACTGTCTCTAAGAAAAAGACTACAAGATTATAAATACAAGCTAGGGCATCAGCCACTACAACCAAAAAGTAGCCAGGCATTGTGGTGGACACCTGCAGACTCAGCTACTTGGGAGGCTAAGGCAAGAGAATCCCTTAAACCCAAGAGTTAGAGGTTGCCATGAGCTATGACCGCACAGCCCTCTACGAGGGCAACATAATGAGACTTTGTCTCAAAAAAAAAATTACAAATTTATTTATGAAAATGGCTACTTATTTAGAATAAGAAAATTAATTTCAACAAATTAATGAAAATGTGCAGTTTGTACCTTTTCCTCTACTGCCTCTTTAAGAGAGGTGTGGAAAATGATCTTACCATAAATGATCTCGTTTGTAATCCGGCTTTAACTCTTCACCTCCAACAATCTAAAACTAGCAACTCCTAATGCTTGAAAGGTCTTCACAGACGAGCCCCATAAAACTTGACCTTCATCGGCTGTATTTGTAAACCTCCTTTATTCCCCAAATGATGTCATTAACCTAAGACCTTTTAAACGGACGGTGCTAATCAGTCCCTCCCACCATTCACAGTATCAACATCTCCAAGGGATGAAACTACATGGGGAAAACAATTAACTATTTATTGCGCTTGTTAAAAATCATTTTTTTAAGTATCTTTAACCTCGCTGGGATGACTGATTTTCTTGACATATAAGTTGGCAAGGCTAAAGTCCTCAGTTATTCAATCAAATATTCATCTAGGTGTTACTCTAAGGGATTTTGCAGATGTAATTCAAGTCTCTAATCAATGAACATTAGGGAGGGGAGATCATTTTGGATGATGTGGGCAAAGCAATCACTTGAAAAGCCTTAAAGGCAGAGCTGGGCCTTCCCTAAGAGAGGGAAGAAATTTTAACACTGGAAAAAATTTTCCTTCTGTGGCAAACCTGCCCGTGATCTTCCCTTCCCAGCTCAGCCCTGTATTATTTTGGACCTGCTCAGCCAGTCCCACGATCCTATGAGCCAGTTCTTTGTAATAAATCTTAATAGAAGGTCCCACTGGTTTTACTTTCCTGGTTCGACCCTGACTGATACACTTGCCTTAAGTACTCTGTTCCCCACAGAGTGGTGGCGAAGTGTGATGTGTTATTAGGGAAAGCAGACTGATTTGTCAAGGTCCCCAGGGTTTGTGGCTGTGTCTGTTTGGCACTCCTTACAAAGAACACGTGTGTTTATTTAAATACATAGCTTAGCTTAAAGCACTTCAAGCTGCCACATGGGACGGGCATAGGGACTTCAAGGCCCTGATTTGTTGTCTTCCAGACCACGTAACTTATATAGAATCATGCACAGTGCAGGCTGTCCCCAGTTACGGACAAGACAGGATCTGTAGGTTTGCTCTTAAGTTGAAATTATGTGTAAGTTGGAACCTCTAATAGGCTCCATTTGTAAGTGAGTTGTATGTAAGCCGGACGTTCATAACTCAGGGATGGCCGCTAACTTGCTCAAGAGAGTTAGCGACAGACACTGTGTATAAATTCATCAGGTCACAACCCTCTTTAAAACTTTCAAGGCTTCCTTGCATACCCAGAATGAACCAAGTTCCTTGCCCAGGCCGCAGGACTGCCCTGCTCCCTCCAGGCTCTTCCCCACCAGTCCCCTCTCCTCCTCCCGTCCAGCAAGCGACCCTCTTTCTGTCCTCCCTGGAACGTGCCAATTTTGTGTCCACCTCCATGACTTTATACTTCTTGGAATATTCTGCCCTCCACTCTTTGTAGAACTTTATCTTTCACTATTTTCCTGAAATATCGGAGAGACCTTCTCTGCTGTTTCTAACCTTGTCCCATTATCTTGCTGCAATTTCTTCACAGCTCTGATCAATGTTGTTATCACAACTTATCTTCTTTTATTTATCTATTTATTTATTTCCTATCTCTTCTAACCCCGTCTGCCTTTGTATCCCTGAGCACCCAGGATTGTGTCTGGTTCATGGAAAGGGCTCAAAACATACGTTTGTTACATGAAAGAACAAAGGAATCTCCGGCCATGCTAAGGGCCAGCTCACTTCTCACACTTTGGAATTCCTGCATTCCAGGTCTTACAGAGACCTGCGGCCTCTATTATAATGGGAAGGGCCCTTCTCCACACCATATATCCACATACCTATCCTTTAACCACAGCCCCAGATCTTTAACACTAGGTGTTAATTTTTTAAATCACTCTTTCTTACCTGGGAAAATATGACATTTATACACTCACCACTTCATTTTAAAGTTGGCTGTGGGGTAAGGTATGTTATAACAATTAAAAGATTCAGCAAAAGCCAGAAAAGTGAAAATGTGGTGATTGGTCACAGAGTTATCCAAAATATTTTCTCTACAATGAAATGATTCAGGGATGTTTAACACAGC
>NW_003852479.1:5138795-5140900 GCF_000181295.1 Otolemur garnettii
GCTCCGTCCATGACCGGCTATTAGTTTGCACCATATGCTGAAAACCTCCTGTTTCCCATTCTTAGCTACTCTGTGTTCTCTAGAGAAGCCCTCGGCTATCGACCTTCCACGGGCATGAGTCATCTGGGGATGAAGTTAAAATGCTGATTCTGACTCACAGGCCTGGGGCGGGCTCGAGACATTGCATTTCTAACAGCTCCATGTGAAACAAGACTACTCTGTCCACTGCCTACATTTTGATGTCCACGTTCTAATTCCTAAATCTAAGCCCTACATGAGTGTGTCATGCTGCCACACCACTTCAGCCTCCATCAGGCCAGAGTCAGGTCAGAAAGTCGGGGGCGGGGGGTGGCACAGACCGGTGAAGATGGAGCAAGTGCTGTATTTTGCTGTGTCTGATGTACTCTGCTGTATAATGTGCACCCGTGGTTTTTACCCAAATATTCAGGAGAAAAAAAAAAACCTTTTGTTTTATTTTTAAATTCAAATTTTTATTTGTAGCTATTTACATATCACTTTTTATATTATAAAGGAATTTTAGCATTTTGCTGTGTCTGATGTACTCTGCTGTATAATGTGCACCCGTGGTTTTTACCCAAATATTCAGGAGAAAAAAAAAAACCTTTTGTTTTAATTTTAAATTCAAATTTTTATTTGTAGCTATTTACATATCACTTTTTATATTATAAAGGAATTTTAGCATTTATTTGTTTACCATATTATGGTACAAGAAATGTTATGTCAAAAATAATTAAAAAGCACAAGAACAGATACAAGATATAAAAAAATGATGTACTGGTGCAAAGTTACTGTATTTGCACCTCACAGGAGGCCCAGAGCTCTTTGTCACTGTCAATGTGAGAAACGTCATCTTCTTCTAGTTCTACGTTGCCGGTGTCTTCTGAAGTGTCACTTCCCTCATCCTGATGAATTCCATCATCCTCAGTTCCATCGTAGCATTGCTGATGGTGCATTTTTAAACGATTTCCCAGCCACTTCCTTCTTGACACTGTTCCACAATCTTAGGATCTAATCACAAACCAGGGTGATGGATGTTTTCTTGACTCCTCCTGCAGGTGTTAAATCACCACCAGCTGACTGCACCCAGGACGTCCACCCCTCTTCATTAGGGCCTCCCAGGGCTGCTTACTGACACCCCACCGGTGAGCCCGCCAGGTATCACAGCAAGCTGGGTTTCAAGTCCACTGCAATCGCTTCTGCACTTTGTGAAACATGGGCTTTGAAGTGATTAAAAACAAGCAAAGCTGGGTTTTAAGCAATCCTCCCAGCCAGACTCTGCTAAACCAGATTTTGCACCTTCTTCCTTATCACTCCTTCCTCCTGCACGTGGACAGTAAGTCCACTTGGAATCTTTTCTTTTGGAAATGGTTTTTGTTTAAAGATGATCACAGGTGGTGGCTTTGTCCCATCTGCACAACAGGCCACAACAACAGTGAACTGTGTTTTCTCAAGTCCACTGGCCGTATCCTTCAGGAGCTCTGGCCCTTGGACGTCCACAGCTCTGCTGGATGGCCCATCAGATGTGAGTGGGACCTCAGGTACAATTCCAAACTCGATTCTCAGAGGCTGCTGGAAGTTTGGGGGCAAGTTTTGTCTGTGTCCTCATGCTCAAACCTTCTCTCTTCATAAAGCTGAAACACCATTTTGGGGTCCCTGAGAAACCATCGAAGTTTTTCTCTTCTACAATGCCATACCCTCTTCTTGTATCATCTTGGTTGAAACAGAGATCCAGTTTGACGCTGCTCCAGAACCAGGTCTGCACCTCCTGTTTCTCCGGCCACTTTGGGGTTTCCCTGGCACTGCCTTCTTCTGCCGTGGTTTCTGCAGAGGCCTTCTCTTCCGCTGCCTCCACACTCTGACGCCAGGCTCTCAGCTCTCTGGGAGGAGCTCACACCCTGATGCCAGGCTCTCTGCTCTGTGGGAGGACCTCACACCCTGATGCCAGGCTCTCTGCTCTGTGGGAGGACCTCACACCCTGATGCCAGGCTCTCTGCTCTGTGGAAGGACCTCATACCCTGACGCCAGGCTCTCTGCTCTCTGCTCTCTGGGAGGAGCTCACACCCTGATGCCAGGCTCTCTGCTCT
>NW_003852479.1:5144528-5150228 GCF_000181295.1 Otolemur garnettii
TCATTGTTGTTTGGCGGGCCGGGCTGGATTCGAACCCGCCACCTTGGGTGTACATGGCTGCCACCTTAGCCTCTTGAGCTACAGGTACCAAGCTTGAACTTTTTCAAAAAGGTTTTTCACATACTAATGATTTATAGACCCAAATTTGGGGGTGGGGAGGTTTTGTGTATGTGTATGTGTGTGAATTTTCAGATGATTTGTTATTATATAAACAAAGACATAGAATAATAGGAAGGGTTTATACTTTTAAAATGCCTCCGGGCCCTGTGTTTTCTAAGTAGATTGGACAGGTCAGAGTGATATGGCCGCAGACGCCGTGCTCACTCCGGATCTGTAGCAACTAAACCTTTGTGGGGAGAACCAAACGTAACAATCTTTTATTTCATACTTACATGGATTTATCTACAAATGCCTTCGTGCTGCATTTTAATCATTTGTTCAAGGAAGAACTTTTACATGAATACTTTCATCTGACAATGTGAATGTTACTTTTTTGGCATTATTATTATTATTGCTCAATATTTCATTGCAGCAATTGTCTGATCTCTTTTCCAAATGTATTTATCTTTGTTTGTTCTTTATGAGGTTTTTGTTTCTAGTTCTTAAACATTGTTATCGTTATTAAATTTTAAGCCTCTTTGACTTTGTGAAGGCAAAAAGTGGAAACCGAATAAAGATGTGTATATGAATAGAGAAAGTTTTTTTAAAAAGAACTTTTACATGATATCGAAGCTTTTTGTTTTTACTAGTACTAGACCTGAGATTATATTCTAAACCAAAGGCACTAAACTAAATGTCACTAACACACACATGTATATTTTTCACCTGTAGCTAAAGAACTATCGTGAGAAATCATATTTGGTCCCTAACACACCCTCTGAGTTGTCAGATTTGGGGCTGAGTTCACTGTTTTTTTAAGGATTTTGCCCCTCTGTAAATTGCTAGTTTGTGGTGGATATGCAGATTCTGTCTTATGTGGCACAAATTTACATGAATTTGTTTTCTCCTTGGAAATACCCATTTGTGTGCCTGTCTTTAAACTGAACTGGAGCCTGTTACTTGTACACATGGTCAACCCTGACAAGGTTCCAATCCTATCACTTCCTTCAATGTCTGACTACAGTCCTCCAAACTGACTCTTCCCATTTTTCTCCCTCCCACCTGACAACATTACTAGGAACTGAAACATGACATTGCAGATCCCGTCCAGATTTCCAGGCTGCCTCTCAGGCAAAGACCCCTTTCTCCCAGGGTCTTTGACATTCCAAAACAATGGACTCTACCTCCCACGGCAACATACAGTTCAGCAAAACCAGAAAAAAAAAAATCCCTGAAAGACTATCTCTAAAACCTTGCTTTGCCCCACCCAGGAGGGGTAGGGTCACCTGAGTTGATCAGCAATGAGTGATCGTCATTTGTCTTGAACAAAAAAAGGAAGGTTCTGAAATTTGCCTGAATACCGTGTCCCTGGAAGCAGAGATGCTTCAGAACGCCCCCCGCCCTTTTTCATGTTCACAGGCACTAACTGTCAAGGACCCCTGGGCTCGCACGTATTCTGGGATGACGCCTCCTCTCCCTCCGTCTAGATTCCCCTGAAACCTGCCTCTGTAAAGCTCAGGTCTGCCTCTTTCTCTCTGGGATACTCTTCTGTAATGAACATTTTCCTACTGCGGTAGGGAAATAAAATCGTCTTAATTGTTTCATGCATTTTGTCTTTGACAGAACCAAAGCAACAACGAAAAAATACAATTCACCCGAGGTGTCCCTAATACAATGTTTTCTCTACATGGGAAGTTTGAAAGATTTTACAGACGCAATGTGAATGGGTTCTGGGGAATTTATCGGCAAAACTTGACCCAGAGCCAGTTCTAAGTAGTTCCCAGGTTTTTGAATGAGGCACATCAAAGACGGGTTTCAAGCTGTTTGAGAACCCAGTGGGAACACCCAGGAAGGTAAAGAGAGAGTATTAAAAAGATGTTTCAAGTTGAAAGGGAAAGAAACAGAATACAGAAGGACATTAAAAACCCAGTAGCTAAGACTAAAAATCACCTAGGGATTTTAAAGTGTTTGAAAACCGTCCCAAGTTCCAAAGTGATGGTTTAGAACATTGAAAGGAAGTCTGGCAAATACCTTTCATTGTCCAAATGCCAAACAACCTTCTGTACACCGTGACTGCGGAGGTTTCAGGAACGTGGGTGAAAGTCGGTGTAAAGACTTAAGGCAGGCTCTGCAGTGATGGTGTGCAAGGGGAACGGGCTGGTAAGTGAGGTTTCTGAAGGGCTCTTTTGCAATAGTAATTTTTAAATTCAGCACTATCCTCCTAAAATGGAGAGGAACTATTTAAAATGAAAGTGATAATAATAGGTAATATTTTATGGGACAATGGCTGAGGAATAAGCATGACATAAGCTTCCTGGGGAGTGTGATCTGAACACCATCCACAGCCGGAAACATCATCAGCGCGGACCCCTGAGTCCTGCTCAGCCTTCTACCTGGGTTCTATTATTACTCACAAGTGAACCTAGGCTGGTTATTTAAACTCTTTATGCCACAAATTCCTCATATGGAAAATTGGGGCAATAATTATTCACAGATTGGTGAGCTATTCGGTGAATAATAAGATACTTTAGTAAATAAAATGTTTTCAGTGGTCACTAGGGGTGGGGCCCTGTGCCCAGGGCTTGGTGTAGGCTGTCTCAGCCAATGTTCTAGCAACACAGGGACTAAACTGACACGAAGCCACCAACAGCCAGGAAGCTGAGATACCCAGTGTAACTGCCCGGCCTGAGGGCACACAGCTAGCAAGGAGCAGAGAATGGTTTTGAAGCCAGTCTTAGGCTTGAAATTTCAGCTTTGTATCTTCATTGCTTCCATGTTTTATTCCCTTTATAAATGGCAATTCTTCCTAAATGACAAACATCACCATCTCAGAACCAAGCCAGGATAACGACTGAGACTTTGAGGGTCCAGAATGACACAACAGGACCAGGAGTGGAGAAAAGGCCTGCAGAAGCCAGTTAGATGAGAATAGGCTGGTGATCGACAAAACCCCCTCTCAGCTCCAAATCCATTTTTTTTTTTTTTTTGAGATAGTCACAGCTCACAGGAACCTCAAACTCTTTAGTTCAAACAACTGTCTTATCTCAGCCTCCCAAGTAGCTGGGAGGTACCTGCCACAATGCCCAGCTGGTTTTTCTATTTTTAGTAGAGACAGGGTCTTGCTCTTGTTCAGGCTGTTCTTCCACTCCTGGCCTCAAGTGATCCCCCTGCCTTGGCCTCCCAGAATGCTAATGTTATAGGTGTGAGCCACCACACGCGGCCTAAATCCATTTTTTAAGACCTGCTCTGTGATCACAGACTGTAGCCTCACAAATCTCTCTCCTTCACCAACCAGAATGACACTGAGCTCTGTCACAAGGAACAGTGGGAGGACATGGGAGGAGAAAAGGATTTCTCTTCTGAGGTCCACGTTCCCTGTGCTCCTCTCCCCAGACTCCCACAGAGCAGTTTCTCCAGCCCCAGGCTCCTATGACTGCCCCAGTATCCAGCACCTGCAGCGGCTTCTCCAGCCCAGATCCAGAGCCAGCAGTGCCCCCTGTCAGCAGGGTGCTGACCCCACCCCATGAATACCTGTCCACATTTTCCCCTGTGAACACTCCCCTGAACCTTTAATGTCTTTGCAGTGAGTTCTGAGATGTGGTGAGTTCTGAGAGGCAGCACCCCTCTCTGCCTGGTCACCCTGGCACTCCAACCCTGGATGTCCCAGCCCCACCTGCAGCATCTCTTTGGCCTTGCCCGCTGTCCAGTGAAGTGTGACAAGCCCTGTCCACCGAGGTCTTCCTTGGTCCCTCCCTCTCCCATAGGGAGTGCTGGTTGCTATTTAGTTTCCCATCCCCGCTCTCTTTACAGCTCTAGCAACTTCTCACTAGCCATTTATAATGCACATACACAACATCTCAAACCAGAAGAAAAATCATTGCGCTTAGAATTAACTTTGAAACGCGCATGCCTTAGTGACGGTTGCTCTTGGCTGTCACTCTTGTTCTTCTGGCTACAACGGGTTTCCTGAAACAGCTTTGTTGGGAAATGTCCCACAAGCAGCCCCAGCTCAAAATATCCTGAAAACAAAACTCGTTCCCTGACTCTAACCTACCTTCTCCTTCTGTGGTTCCTCTTTCAAAGGAGTTTATCCCTTTAATATATTTATCCCAACTAGATGTATGCCCTCATACATAGATGTATGCCCCTCTCATCAGAACTCTCAGTCCTTTAAATCCAACCTGCCACATGTTTCTCACATTAGTTATTTCCTTCCTAGAGTCTCCTTATCTTCAAATTACTACTGGATACTATTTAGTGATGGGTTTATATGCCTACTCATCATGCTGTAATTGCCCTGTACAACCCCAAGAAGCAGGCATCAGAATCACAGTCTTACAGATGAAAACCCGAGAGGGAGGCTGAACAACGTATCCAGATATAAACCACCAGTAGAAGGCCAAGCAATGACTCAAAATCAGCCGACTGCACATAGCAAGTTCCCACTACTGAACGGCTGCCTGCATCTGTCCCACGGCAGGTCATCCACCACGGTTTGAAGAAAGCTTTCTAAAATGCTTCTGGTCAGTTTCTGGTTTTAAATGTTTCAACAGGAATTTTGTTTCTAGGTAGGATTTAATGGGTAGTAGCAGGTTATAATTCTTACTTCTCCAGGTAAAAAAGAAAGAAGAGTTCCATTACAAATAATATTTTTTAAAGCTATTAGAGAAGGCTGTGGAAGCAAAGATAGACAAAATAACCAAAATTCTGGAGATAGCAGAGCTCTTTGTAGGTGGGCGGAGATTGCCAAGTATTTTCTTCTTCCCTCTAGAGATTTAACATGTTTGGGTATTGCTAAGAAACAGACTTGCAACAGACTGAGGGATTCTGTGATGAAAAGTACGTTCAGAAACTTTTGATGGCTACGTGGGTTGGTGTGTTATATTGGAATCCAGAGAAATTTCATGTTTGGGGTCAGCGTTTCCCATAGGACAGTCTCTGGGCAGTTGGGTGGTGTGGGAGACTGTGCTTCTAACTGGAAACACAGAGTAATGTTTCTTTCTGTCTTACAGTACTCAGAGGGGAATAGCCCACAGAAGCCAGAGGCCTAAAGCAGGCATTTGAAGTCAGCAATGGACTGAGTTAGCTGAGCCTCATTCAGAATGCACCACAGGATCAGCCCAGCCTGATTCCTGACTAGGTTAAGGTAATCAGTGCCTCATTCTTTCTGTGGAACTAAAGAAAGAGTGAACTGTCTCTGGGAGAAAATAATGTCGATGTCAGGGTCTATAGATCTTTCATACTTTGTCATACGGTGAAATATTATCAGGCTTGCAAAGAAGCAAGAAAATGTAACCAACAAGTAAGAGAAAAAAATAAACATTAGATGCAGATTCAAGAATATCTACACGTTCATGTTGGCAGACCGACACTTTAAAATTTACTATTATAAAATTAGAAAACAGAAAATATGGAGGAAATGAATGAAGAACTTTCAATGAGTGCTATAATCAAGAGATTCAAGTGGCATTCTAAAACTGAAAATGTGCAGAAAGATAGATAGATGCATGGATAGATGACTGGATGGACAGATGGATGGATGGATAGACAGACAGACAGACAGACAGATAGACAGACAGACAGATAACAGGATGGATAGAT
>NW_003852479.1:5151440-5156226 GCF_000181295.1 Otolemur garnettii
TTTTAAAGCAGACTGGCAAAAGACAGGATCAGTGAGCTCAAAGACAAGTCAAGAAGTAATGTCCAAACTGAAGCCCAAAGAGAAAACTAAAATGAAAAGTAGAGCACAGGAAACTATGAGGTAACTGGACAGTCTGCCATGTGCATGATTGCAGTTCTCCATGGACAGGCGAGAGTGGAAATGCAAAAAGAAGTTTTTGTAAAGATAATGGCTGAGAATTATCTAAAATTTAAGAAAGCTCCATTCAAGAATTTTTATGAACCCCAAGTAGTAGTAATGCACAGGAAACCATATTTAGACTCATCACAGTAAAACTTCTGAAAACCAAGGATAAAGAAAAAGATCTTGAAGTGACCAGAGTAAGAAGCATCAGTCACGTGAACGGCAGGATTTCAAACAGGAGCTGCGGCGGCAACTTACCTCTGATGAGCTGGGGGTGGAGGTGGCCCTGACATCCAGAGCTTTAAATCCAGAGAAAACAGCCTTCCAAAGTCAAGATGAAATAAATGCATTCTCCAGACACATAAAAGCTGGGAAAATTATTCACCAGCAGACCTATATTTTAAGAAACACAGCAGCAATTTCTCCACACTAAAGGAAAACATCTCAGAAGGAAGCCTAGTGACACAAGAAGTATAAAGCACAGGAAAAGCCTGTACCCTTCTAGGGCAGTACATGAATCATAGCAGGAGACGTGAGAGCTGAAGAGGTGGTCTCAGGGAGAGAGCCAGGGGCCTCCACGACTCTAGAAGGGTCAAAGCAGGAGCTCTGTCTTGTGCAGCCTTAAGCATTGTGGGGAGGAGAATGGGCCTCCCTTGGGCCAGGCTGCTCAGGCACCAGGGATTTGGAAGGTGACTTGGATTAGAGTGACCTAAGGTAATTATCACGCTATTAACTTTCCATCAAAGCACTTCCATGGTGACATCTGAACCATGAGGAGGACCCACCCCAGAGGGTATAACACAGGATCCCAGACCATTCCTGGGGCCTTTTTGTCACGACAGGGGGCCGGTTTTTTGCCTGCAGTGACCGTATCCTGCTCTGTACACATTTCTTTCTCTTCCACAGTAAAGTCTGTCTCCCACTTCTCTTATCTCTGATCATTCTCCAGCCAAGAGCACACAGACTGCAGACAACTGCCTGAACCTTGACAAGGACAGGGGAGATGAAAGGGACTCCTTGACAGTGATGGGGGAAGACATTTCTACAGCTCTCAATTTCTGATTAAACAAATGTTGAGGTCCCCCCAGCACAGTCCCCAGGTGCTGCCTGGTGGGCTCCCACCTACTTATCCAGTCTGGTTCTCTGCTTGCCCCTCCCGGGACCCCCCAGTGAGGAGGAGCCGCGTCCTCAGAAGACCATGCTGCACACAGTACACATTCTGCACACCCTGATCCTGGACTGGATATTGTCCCTTGTTTTTATATTTGTCTTATATCTAGCTCAGGCACACTCTGGTTCCTCTGAGAAGACGTCTCTGAATTTCCTGTGTTCCCACAGTGCCCAGTGCTTTCCTCCATCACAGCCCTTGTGGTAAAATATGACACCTGCTTGTCTGTTCTCCAGCCACACTCCACGATATTTGAGAGCTGGGCTTCTACAGGCTCTCTGGGCCTCCAGCATCCAACACACATGCTGGCCAATGAATAGGCAGGGCTGAGATATAAATCAACAAATGCTATTTCAGGCTGCTAGTCAAAGAGTGTGTAGTGTAACAAAGAATATACATGGTCATTAGGAACAATTGTTTTTTTTTTTGAGACAGAGTCTTAAGCTGTCACCCTGGGTAGAGTGTTGTGATGTCAGAGCTCACAGCAACCTCAGACTCTTGGGCTTAATTGATTTTCTCTTGCCTCAGCTTCCGAAGTACATAGCTGGGACTCCACAGTGCCTGGCACTGGATGTACATAGCTGGGACTCCACAGTGCCTGGCTACATTATGAAAATTTTGATACACAAAAATCAATAAATGTTAAATCTATGCAGACAAAAAACAGACAAAATCCTCCCAGCAACAACGACAAGCCGAGCAAACTGAAACCTGCACAGGTGAATCGGAAAGGTCACTGTCAGCTGTGCTTTATAGAAGCAAAATAATGGGCCATACACAGTAGGTCTCAAAACTATCATAGTGACCTATTACAATCTGCTCCAAGCCTCCACACCTCTGCTCCTAAATGGCACACCAGTGCCTCAAACTCAACACATTCAGACACATCCATTTCACGTTCACACATGTTTGACAAATTTGGTTAATGTCTCAACATCCAGAAGGCACCCCCAGGAGGCACCTTGGACTCATCCTGACTTGTCCCCTTCCACGGTTCCTTTCCTCACACTATTCCCTTGCCCTTGACAGCCCTGCCTCCTTCCTCATCCTTTGAACCCCCAGTCATCCTTTAAGTCCCAACTTACTGTGACCCTCACTCTGAATTCCCTCCTCCGCTCCAGCCAGAGTGAGTCTGAATTCTCCCCAGCTGCTCCCCAGAACCTAACCTGCAGTGTCACATGTCATGTCCCCCTTGGGATCAATAGTTTGCACTGGTTTCTCAGTTCAACTTAAAAATATATATTTTTGCACTTGCAGAGAAAGCAGGTGAGTAAAAATATTGGAAAAGGAGGTGAGAGAGGTAAAGAAAAAATACAAAGCAAAAGAAAAAACTAGGGGGGAAATTTAATATGAAGAAGTCTAGGAAAAAAATTCTCTTTGAAAATGCCAGAGAGTCTTTTAGGTATTTTAAGTATTTGTACCCAGCCAGCCATCACTCCCACTGCCCAGCCACACCCTCTCCCTGCCTGTAGGAAGAATTCCCTGCCAGCTCCCCGCTGGGGAACAGAGAACCTCCCATGAGCAGGGGCTCCACGCTGAACACAGGTCTCTGTGCCTCGCTCTCCATCTCCTCTGGCTTCCTTGCTCTCCAGCCTGGCACACTCTCCGTCACCTGTTCATCTCTCCTTTTGCTTCTCCCATGTGCACACCCCGTCTCAGACTGCCTTACCCCTTAGCCCTGTCACCCTGGATCTTCTGACTGGCTCTTCCCCATATTCCCTTCTGTCTGTGGCTCCTCGGGACAAGATAATGTTCTCCATGTGCATTCTTAAACATGAATCATCCAGGTGAAAGTAACGGGATTAGAACCTGAAAACCTATCAGAAGCCCGAAGGTCATTTACAGCTACAGGGACGCTCAAGCTTTCCCTCCAGAGGTTTGGTAATTGAGTTTGTTGAAGCAAACTGACAATCAACAGATTTACAGGAGAAAAGATACAAATGTATTAATGTGTACACGTGCAGGAAAACCACTCGAGAATGTGAAACTCGGGGCGGCGCCTGTGGCTCAAAAGGGTAGGGCGCCAGCCCATATACCGGAGGTGGTGGGTTCAAACCCAGCCCCAGCCAAAAAAATAAAATAACATGGTTAATTTAAAAAAAGAAAAAAAAAGAATGTGAAACTCAAGCAAGGGCCAAATGGTTGAGGTTTAAATATCCTGTTCATACAGCAGAAAGAAGTGGGTGGTGTAGGTGATTTAAGAGGAAGAGTAAACAATTTCTCTTGACTGGGAAAATGAAAGGGACCAAAGAACAGACGATATCCTGGGACAAAGTTCCTCTGGGCTCTGCGGGAGGTATCCACAGCTGATGGAAAGGCCAGGGAGAGAAGCACACTTCAAACAAAGGTTGTCTGAGACCGGGTGCAATCCTAGCACCCCAGGAGGCCGAGATGGTTGGATCCCTTGAGCTCAGGAATTGAGACCAGCCTGAGCAAGAGTGAGACCCTGTCTCTACTAAAAATAGAAAAACTAGCTGGATATCTTGGTAGGTGTCTGTAACCCCAGCTACTCCAGGGTGGGGGGGGCTGAGGCAGGAGGATCACTTGAGCCCAAGAGAGTTTGAGGTTGCTGTGAGCTATGATGACACTGTGGCACTACCCAGGATGACAGAGTAAGACTCTGTCTCAAAAAACAAACAAATAAACATACAAAGGCCAGGGCCAGGTTCGAACCCGCCACCTCTGGCATATGGGGCTGGCGCCCTACTCCTTTGAGCCACAGGCACCATCCAAAAGGTTTTCTTATCATGCATACAGTCTCTTAGGTTAAAAAAAATAATAATAAAGGAAAAAGAGAAAAAGAAAGCAAATTGTTCTCAAGCAGCTTCCAGAAAACCTGACAATAGCCTGTAAAAATGTGGTAATGACTTTCAATCTTTTCTCTGGTCATGAATCTTCCCAAGTGGTTTAATGAGATTCCCAGGGAGGGAATTAGAGACAACTGCACTTCTTTTGGAAGAACTTCCCTCAGTCAGATAAAGAAACCACAGAAAGAGAATGTACTTTGGAAAGGGACGTCGGGAGGTCGGGGAGACCACAGCTCCTTTCACTGTCCTCATTCAAAGCACCACATCAAAGCGCAGCACTTTGGGGAGCAAGTTTCTGAGCCCCAACAGTGCCCTAAGGTTCATGGCTCCAAGTTCTTAAGAGAAATGAGCAGGAATCATAGATGAACCTCATAACAGCAAGCAAATGTTATAAATTTAGCAAAGGTAGAGGATGCTGTTACTAATTAGACTGGAAATTATGGAGATGAGGAATGCCAGCTGTCCACTGCTGATGAGAGGAACTTCAAAGATAAAACAGGATTGGCAGCTGTGCTCCCTGTACATAGGGGACCAAGCAGCTGCAACCTCCACACCTCTGGACACAGGGGCATCTTCCTACTGCAGGGCGATTACTGCTCCAGGGTGACGCTGACCCCCAGCTCAGAGTTCCCCACTCTGGACACAGGGG
>NW_003852479.1:5156310-5158890 GCF_000181295.1 Otolemur garnettii
GGGCATCTTCCTACTGCAGGGCGATTACTGCTCCAGGGTGACGCTGACCCCCAGCTCAGAGTTCCCCACTCTGGACACAGGGGCATCTTCCTACTGCAGGGCGATTACTGCTCAAGGGTGATGCTGACCCCCAGCTCAGAGGATTTGAAAAAGTGAGAAACCACAGATCCCAGGTGGCTTGAGTTTAGTTCTGATTTTTTGACTGTTACAAGTTGGAAACTTGCACTTTTCATTAATTATTTTAAATGAGCTTCCCTGCAGTGCCCATATGCGCTCTGAGAGCTTTGCTGAAAATCGGGTTATGTTGCTGTGTTCCCGTAAGACCCCTCTCTGCAGGAAACATTTTTGTATGGAAATTATTCTTCAAAGCCTTAGAAACCCAGAAGACAATAATAGTCTGAAAAATAGAGACTACGTTAGCAATCGTGTTTCCAAATCTTCAGAGATCATTCGGGTATTTTGTTTTTATGTTACGCTCTCTTGACCTCTCATCCTATGAGACTCACAGTGCAGGGGGAAGCCTCCGAGACACACTTGAAGGTCTCTAGTTATAGGGTTTCACTTGGAAAGAACAAAACCAAGTTGCCAGAGACTCTGTCCCAAAGAGGTCTGACAGTGGCTCTTTCTCTGGTACCAGTTCTGAAGATTAAGATTACTGCAGGGGGTGGGGTGGGAGGTTCTCATCCACGGCACATTCAGGGTACATGTCCCTGGTATTCAGACTTTAGAAAAGTGATAAAATAAAAATACGCCTTTCCTACATTTCAATCTGTGGCTGTCCCTTCTGAGAGCTCGGATCAGCAAACAAGCTAATAAATCTCAACAGTGAAACCAGCTTTGTGGCTGTATCCTGCGGGGCCAACACGTGTTATTCTCATGCTTTTCTACTTTACTTTCTAATTAGTTGAGTTTCATGGGGAGAGATGATGGTGGTGGGCGACCGCCATGGAGGACTTACTTCCAGAAAGTGAGGGGAGCTCTGGAATTTGGGGACTCTTCTCCTCTGGCTCTTTCCTGAAGCATTTCTCAGGGTCTAGAAGGAAGATGGGCTTATTCACGTCCGGCAACTCCTTCAGGGTACCGAGGCTTAACGACCTAAATGTGCCTTCACAGCCGCAGATTTTAGGGCAGGGTAAGATAAAAAGTCCAATATCATTCATTCCTTATAAGGAGCGAGCACATTTTCAAGCTAACTTTTATAAATTGAACCTTCCTGTCCCTCAGCTGGTGCAGCTGCCATGACCAGCAAACTGGAAACACAGCTGTTGATAATAAATCCACGGTCCTTTGTATTCAAAGGGACCAAAAGCAACTCAAAGCTTCCCATTCATTTATTTCGTATTTGGTATTTTTCTGCTATTTCCCCTTGAAAATGAATATTCTGCAGTTTTGGAAAAGCTCCAGTTTCCCTTTTATCTACCAGAAAATTGCATCCTTTGTGAAGCGGAATCTATTTTTTGCAATGTTTAATTTAACAAAACATCCAAAATTTTGAATTTACAGGTACTTTTCTGTTCCATTATAATGTAAACCAGAGCTGTTTTATTATATTTATTATACACACAATGAGATGATGAAAATCTATTTTAATCATGCTCTTAAAAGCAAAGTTTTGGACACTTTGAAAAAGTTTTCTTTTTGCTTCCTGTGATAATTAGATAGTGGAATAGAAATCAACAAAAGCTTAATTCAAGGTATGATTTTGTGTTGGTTTAATTGTTATTTCCATGAAGGTAGGAACTGGGCTTTCTTCATCATGGTGGCTCAGTGTCCAGGAAAAGGAAGGGTGTCCCTATTTAGTGCCCTCTACAGAAGGAGCCACCTGCTGTGCCCACACTTCTCAAACCCTGCAGCCATCAGCGTCAACAGCAGGCTTGTTAAGACATAGACTTCTGGGTGCTACCCCGGCCTTGATTTAATAGGAGAAAGCTGAAGATGAGAGTCCTAAAATTTACATTTCTGGAATGATGCCATTGAAGCTAATGGTTCCAGCCCAGGACACTCTTTGAGAACCAATATACTCTGCTGAGTTAAAGTAAAATATCTTCCCAACTTGTGAGTTAACATTATGCTCTTAAGACCTCAGAGGAAACTGAGGCTCAGGATGCTTTAATACCTTGTCTGAGTCTATAGGGCTGGTAAATGGCAGACTGTGGGCTTAAGTCCAAGTATGTTCAACTCAAAAAGTGATGCTCTAAGATGTAACAGTAATAACGGTAACATTACTAGTAAAGCTGTGTTGAGCTTCTGTCATACACGGGGCACTGGCCGAAGTGCTTTACATACAATATCTCACGCAATCCTGACAAAAACTCTATGGAGTAGATTAGTTTCTGAATAGCCATTAAATGTTAATGACAACTGTACACTTTTTGATAGCAAAATTTCTCCAGAAAATTTAAAACCAATATATTTCCTTCATGACGAGGGCAGCTTTTCCTTGGACGTAAGTTGAGAAAAGATTTATAGTGATTCAAATATTTTTGATAGGGCGGTGCCTGTGGCTCAAAGGAGTAGAGCTCCAGCCCCATATGCTAGAGGTGGTGGGTTCAAACCCAGCCCCTGCCAAAAAAAAAAAAA
>NW_003852479.1:5159079-5165961 GCF_000181295.1 Otolemur garnettii
GTTTCCTTTGCTTCGTTTACTTACTTACTTGTTTTTTTGCTTGTTTGTTTGTTTGAGGCAGAATCTCACTCTGTCACCCTCACCCGGGGTAGAGTACTGTAGCATCCTAGCTCACAGCCACCCCAAACTCTTGTGCTCAGGGGATTCCCTTGCCTCAGCCTCCCAAGTAGCTCGGACTACAGGTGCACACCACAATTCCCAGTTAGTTTTTCTTATTTTTAGTACAGATGGGGTCCCACTCTTGCTCAGGTGGTCTCAAACTCCTGAGCTCAAGCAATCCACACCTGCCTGGGCCTCCCACAGTGCTGGGATTACAGGCATGAGCCACCTCGCCCAGCCTGCTTCACTTACTTTTTAAAATAATTCTTTCCTAGTTAGCCAAAAACTAAACCAATACATTGGTTTTGTGTGGCTTTGAAATTCCTGAACACCAAAATAGTTTGTATTTATCTTTATTCCCTACACATGTAAGGAAGAGAAGATTCTAGTGCAGTCTTTATTCCGGGAACCGTAGCAGGCACTACATACATACTTTCTGGTTAGACCTTCTGTTTCTGCCACTTGTACACCCAGCAGCCTTGGGCAGGTCACCCGGCATCCTGGAGCCTTACTTTCCCCCTTTGTTAAATGGAGATCACAGGACCTTGCCTTCATGTTTATTAAAGAATACGAACATTCCTGCCCTGTAACGTAGCTATCTCCCTTATTCACACCAATCCATATACAATAACATTATGAAAATCTATCAACAGCCACTACTTACTGCCTGATTTCTTTATAGCTTCATCGTAGTAATGTTTCTGTGCTTTTTTCTCACAGGTATGTCTTTCCTTATATTTCATACTTAAATTTATGTCTTCCGATGGTCTGACACTGGAAGAAAATAATTCATGATGAAATAAAATGTCAACACAAGGATGAACGGACACTTTCTGGCTGTACATACGTATTTTTGACAAAAAAAAAATTCCTATTTCCATGTAGCTAGGTGTAATATTTGTTTACACCAATCAAGCCACATCTTTGAATAAAAAGCCTGCCGGCCAGGTGTCAATATAAAAGAGGGACAGCCAGAGAGGCCAAGAGACTAATTAAGCAGATCCTGTTCCCATAGCAACAAGGTTAGGAAGGGAAAAAAATACTGTGCAGAAAAAAAATTTCATAGACACACACACTGTATCCATCCCCTGTGAATAGATCACAGAGTCAGCGAGAAGTCAGAATCAGTGCTTCATGCTCAAGTTTATTTATCCAATATTAGGCATAGATCTTTACTCATGGTCCCCAAATGTAAAAAGTTCAGATTTCTTAAAGCTTGTCATATAATCTATAAGAAAACTTTAGATTAGCTTGGATGCACAGAAAAGAGTGTTATCAATGAGACAGAGGGAACAAAATCATTATATAGCTGTATATAATCTCATCAGAAAATAGGAAATGATCTCAAATATGTTTAATATTTACTGTTATAAATTTTAACCTTTTTTTTTTTTTTCTGAGACAGAGTCTCAAGCTGTCGCACTGGGGAGTCATAGCTCACAGCAACCTCTAACTCTTGGGCTCCTCTTGCCTTAGTTTTTCTATTTTTGGTAGAGACAGGGTCTCACTCTTGCTCTGGCTGGTCTCTAACCCATGAGCTCAGGCAATCCACCCACCTCAGCCTCCCAGAGGGCTGGGATTACAGGTGTGAGCCACCACACCCGGCCTTATAGATTTTAACCTTAACAGTTATTTGTCTCTTGGGAGGATAACTAGAAAATATGTCTGTCTTTGCAGAGGGTGGAGAACTGTGAGGATCTTGGTTTCTCTTCCTCTGCCTCTGTTCCCTACATTTTGGGGTGGGGTCCTTCAGTTATCAGTCTCCTCCCTGACTTTCATTCCCAATGCCGGTACATGTTTAGGAGAGGTAGGACCCTGAGATTTCCCCTGTACTTGGCCTTCGTATCTTCCGCTGTGCAATGGATTGTTGCTGTGCTTTCAAAGGAGAGAAGATGGATGAAAACCCAGCGAAGGGCCTGATGCATTATCGTATTCAACAAATGTTCATTCCCCCTTTTCTCTCCTCCACTCTGTTTTTACTATATCACCAAAACTCAAGGGTAAAATATCAATACAAGTTAAAAGTCTATGTATCTCTCTCGAAGTTAATATCAGATGCTCTTTATATAGCTTCAAATAGAAATTTATTGATTACCTTTTTATAAATAAATAAACTTTCCATTTTGAAGTTTTAGAGTTGCTGAGAAGTTAGTAGCGAGTTTCAGGATAGCCCCCAAAACCTTTCCCCATTACTGACATCCTACATACTGTTTGCCACAGTAAAGGAATCAGCGTTGGTACTTTACCATTAACGGAGGGCCACATTCTATTAGAATTTGACGAGTTTTCTCTCATATCATCCTTCAGTAACATCAACATTGTATTTTCTTGTCTCTCTCCGTAAGCACCCTCAGGCCTGTGACAGTTTCCTGGACTGTCTTGCTTATCATGACCTTGACAGTTTTAGGAAGACTTGTCAGATTGAGGAACGTCCCTCATTTGGAGTCAGTCTGATATTTTTTCATGGCTTAGATTGGGGCTGTGGGTTTTGGGAGGAAGACAATGTACGGGGAACTCCTATTCTCACCACGGCCACTCCAGGTGCTCGATACCTGCCCGAGTTAACTTGATGTTAACCTCGACCACCCAGCCAAGGGCGTCAGGTGACCGTTTACAAAGACCGCCGTAAGGTTACTTCCCCCTTTTTTTCCATATGGTGCTCTCTGGAACCAAGTTATCAAGGAAAGCACACATTTAGGAGGGGGTGAGGAGGGTAAATCATCGCTATTTTCTTGAGTTGGGAGAGTATCTACATAAATCATTCAGAATTATAGATTGTTTTTTTCTCTTAGGAGAGCTTCGCCTTCCAAAAGACTTAGAGTAGCAAGTTTCAGCAATTTCCCCTAAATCCCACTTCAGTGGCCTCCCTCTC
Source organism: Otolemur garnettii (assembly GCF_000181295.1). NCBI lineage: Eukaryota > Metazoa > Chordata > Mammalia > Primates > Galagidae > Otolemur > Otolemur garnettii. The sequence continues at coordinate 5,162,051 of NW_003852479.1, forward strand.
AGGGTGCCACTTCCGCGAGTAACAAGAGAACATTTAGCCCCACCTGGGCTTTCTGGGCAACAATGAATGTGTACCCTGGAGAAGGAACTTTGACTACAAAAGCAAAAGACAGCATGACCAGTAAACCAGGCTTCTCCCCCGCCGGCCTTGACGACAGAGGAAGGAGCATCAGCTGGAAGGGAAGGGCAGGTTCTCTCCTAGAGCTTCCAAAATGAGTGCAGCCCGTTGACACCTGGATTGAGCCTAGTGAGCCTGAGGTCATATTTCTGACCTGGAGAAAAACAAATGCTGTTGTTTTAAGCCAAAAAGAAGAAAGATGAAGAATGATGGTGTCCTCAGAGAGACTTTCTAAGACAGTAAGGACCTTTGACAATGAGAAGTTGGTGGTGGATACTGGAAGGTGGGGTGTGATGCGGGGAGGCCGTCAGTTACTGGGCTGAGAGTACATTTTTTTTTTTTTAATGGAAGAATTGTCGATGTAAACTGGGGTGCAAAAATTGAGGGAAGAACAGAAGTAAGGTGGTCCTTCCTTTAACTAGTTAAAAACAGACCTTGATTATTTTTCTTTTACCCAAGCACCATAAACTCTTTCTTATTTGGGGGACCATGTGCTTTCCAACTCTCACCCAGAGGTATGTAAGTTGTGTCTTCTGAATGAAACAAAAGACCTTGCCCAGCTCCACTAAAGAGTCTTATCCAAGAGGGAGAAAAGTGGGCAGAGGGTAGAGAAGACTCTCCCGGGCATCCCCTTGAGCTGTGATACTTAGGTGGCCGCCTGTGAAGGGTGGTGTCATTGGTAAAGCTCCAGGACAGGTGGCTGCCCCGTGCACAGTGAGACTGTGAAATCAGCTTCAGACTCAAAGGCTGCTGCTGCTTCCTCACCACAGACTTCTGAGGTTCACGGGAGAGAAAACGCACAGGGAACTGGAAAGAGACACTATTCCCAAGAGATGTGACGGACAGAGACACAGAGTGTAAAGAACGTGAGGCAAGGCTCCCACGGGGCTGTGTTTTGGGGTCCCCCTCTAGCTGTGGCCCTGCTGACTGATGTGCACAGTCATGGTTGACTACAGCCTCAGACTCCTGAGCCCCAGGGATCCAGCCGCCTCAGGCTCCAAGTAGCTCAGGCTACAGCCTGTGCCGCCACATGCAGCACATTATTTTTGGAGACAGGTCTCACTATGTTGCCCAGGCTGGTCTTGAACTCCTGGCCTCAATCAGTCCTCCTGCCCCTTATCCTCCCCTGGTACTGGGATCACAGGAGTGAGCCACCATACCCGGCTCTTACATAGAGTTTTAAACCTTTTCTCAGAAATGCTTCATGGAGACTCAGGCAGCCTTGGCATCCATCTCAGAAGGAAAGGCTCTCACTGACCTCCCTCTCTGGGCTCTGACTACGGAATGCAGTGACAAGGACGGTGGCAAGCACTTGAGAGCCACTCTAGGCACCAGAGAGAGGTGGCAGTGCTTGGAGTGCTGTGTCCACACGGCAGGGACTTGAGGACTCAGAGATCAACAGTCTTGGACATTGTCACACGACACCTCAACACACTGACCCTGGAACCAGAATACCTGCGTTGGGTCCCTGCTTCCCTTATCGCTGGTCGATTAACCTTGGGGACATGATTTAACTTCTTCACCGCTCAGTTTTCCAAATGAAAACTGGGGATGATAATAGAAGCTATGGTTTAGGCTTACAGAGACAAGGAAATGAATTAAACACATAAAGACTTTAGAGCAATGCCTGGAATGTGATAAAACCCCAACTTACATTGGCTAGTCCCACTTGAAGCAACAACAAAACGGTGTCTTTTCACTCAGAGCAGGGAGTTCCGACATTCCTGCAGCCAGTTCTAAAACTCTGGAGAATTATCAGAACAGACAGACTCGAAGGGGATATGGCACCCCCAAAATGACTGTTTGCTGCATGGGTATTTTTAAGACTTGCATTTCAAAAATTGAGCAGACTTTTATTTGCCTCCTCTTGTCATCGGTGGACATGGGACAGTTCTTGCCACAGATTGTGGACAAAAGTAGATCGTCAATCTTCCAAGGGTTTAATGTGATATACAGACTAATTTAAAATAAAGTTTTAATGTTTTGTGTTTTTTTACAGCTAATTTTTTGTTGTTGTTGTTGGGGATTCATTGAGGGTACAAAGAACCAGGTTGTACTGATTGCATTTGTTAGGTAAAATCCCTCTTATAATGGTGTCCCACAGCACAAAGGTATGTCACAAACTGTGACCCCCCCAATCCCTTCTCCTCCTTCCATCTCTCTGCTTATAGCTGTCTATTTTCTAATTTAATTTCTTACATGAAATCTACTGGCAGGATAATTAGGTAATCAACAGCAATTAATAAATAATACTAAATATCAGTTCCCTCCTAACACTAATGTGGAACTTAGAACACCATTAACTATTTCATATGTTTAAGAAGTGTTAATTTGAAGTGTGCCTTCCGCCTTATATAAACTTACTGGGGAAATAGTGAAAACTTCTGTTTTATTTCTAACTTATTTCTTTCCCCTGGTTTCTGATGATGAATCTCTTTCCTATAAGCATGTTTTGAAATGGAAACCAAAGGGAAATGTGTCAGATAATAAAAGGGGAAGTAGACTTGCTCTTCACTGCCTTTGAATAAGAATAGAAATTGATGACTGGGAGTCCTGCAAATGAATAGGTTTGACTCAATGTCAGAGACGTCCTGTAATAAAGAACAGCTCAGGGATAGGGACAGCATAGTCTGGAAGATACTTCCCTCAAAGGTGTGATAACTAAAATAGAATTTAGTCTAGCAGACTTCTTATGCCTCTTTCAACTTTTTAGTAAATTCAGAAGTTAGTAAACATGTAAAAAATGGTCACTTTCACAGATAATCAAAAACTTCAAGGCCAGGTGCAGCAGCTAATACTGGTAATCCTAGCACTTTGGGAGGCCAAGGTGGGAGGATCATTTGAGGCCAGGAGTTTGAGACCAGATTGGGCAACTTAGCCAGACCCTATCTGTGAAAACAAACAAACAAACAAAAAAAAACAAAAACAGTTAAAAATCAGCTGAATGTGGTGGCCGGCACCTGTAGTCCCAGCTACCCAGAAGGCTGAGGCAGGAAGGTTGCTTGAGCCTAGTCGTAGTAGAAGGTTGCAGTGAGCTATGATCACAGCACTGCACTTCAGCTTGGGAACAGCAGGACATCCTATATCTAAAGCAAAACAGCGACAAAAACACCTCTGATTTAAAACAATAAGATAACATGGCGTTGATTTAAACAGCGACTAACATCCCTCCTTCAGCAGCAGGGAAGCAGCCGTTCTCGTTCCTGCTGGTGGGAGAGCTCACATTTCCAGATAGTGAGATGAGCTTTAGCAAGATGACCCAGTGGCCTTTAAACCTTTCACTTAGCAATTTGCCTTGAAAAAATTATTTTAATGATGAATTCAGTCAGGTACTCTCACACGTATATATGAAGGTATTTGAAGAAATGTTTTCCTGGCTAAACTTGTAAACGCTACACAACGTTGCTTTGAAAAAAAGCAACTGGTTACAAAGCTACACAACCCATTTCCAGGGAGTCATTAGGAATGTTAATGATCATGGTGCTCACATTAATTTTTACAGAGTCTGTTCACTGTATATTTTTTGAATAAAACAGGTGATAAACTGCCTATGCTAAGGCCCCATTTTTATGAAATGTACATATGTTTAAGTTTGTAAGTATGCCTGGAACAAGGTCTAAAGAATGAAATGTCTAAACATTAGCTTTTTATTTTGAGAGAGTGTCACTCTAGGCCCCAGGTAGAGTACTGGGGCATCATCACAGTTCACACAGCAACTTCAGATTCATGGGCTCAAGCAATCCTCTTGTCTTAGCCTCCTAAGTAGCTAGGACTACAGGTGCTGGCCTGAATGT
>NW_003852479.1:5166459-5188218 GCF_000181295.1 Otolemur garnettii
AAAAAAAAAAAAGAAAGAAAGAAAGAAATGAAAGAAAGAAAGAAAGAAAGAAATATTCTGAAGTTGTAATGTCTAAATTATCTATCTTACCTATAATTGTTCTAGATTGGAATAATTTTGTGTTATTCCAGAAACCAAATATTGTTATAAATCAAGAAAAAATTCTTGTCCACTGTGGCTGTTGTTTCCTGATTTACACCTTTATTTCTTCATTTCCTAAAAATTTTCTTTTTTTTTTTTAATTTCTTATAGCATAGGTGTGTACATTAATGCAATCATGGGGTACAGCGTGCTGTTTTCATATACATTTTGAAATACTCTCATCAAACTGGTCAACATAACCTTCATGTCATTTTCCTAGTTATTGAGTTAAAACGTTCATACTCTGCTTTTAGAAAGATTCACTTGTACCCTCCTAAAAACTTTTCTAATGCTAATATGATTTTTGCAGAGTCTAAGGAAGATAAAACTCTATTTCTCTCTATTGACTGTTAACTTAGCCTTGGGGCTTCCATTAATCTCTTAAATACTAGACTCATCTTCACCTCCCCAGGACCTAACCCAAAGATAACTCTTTATCACCTACCTACTTCTCGGAAATAATGTTATTAAATGCTGGATGCACTATGAAAACCAGGTGTTGTTGTGGAAGCCAGCAGATAAGATAGACCACAACTTTTATCCTGTGAGGAGCGTCTTAGTTGTCATGATGAAAATCTAGCTGTAATGCTTTTTGTTCCGTATGTTTCCTGCTCCTTCCATTTTCTAGAGAATTTTTCTTTTTCTTCTCTATTTTCCTGACTGTGTTCCCCAATATGAACATTTCCCCTGAATACACACCCACGTGTTCTTTTTCCTCCTCAGTTCTCTAAAATACTTCACACATTTCTTTTTCTTTTTTTCTTTTTGCATATGGATAAAAGCTGGTCCAGATTCACCTATTAAATTTATCCATCTGATTAGGTAAAGGGTCATGGTCTTCAGAACACTATTTCTTCGAAAGAAAATGATCTATAATCTTTTCTGTATTAGATGGAAAACAAAAAGAATACATATATATTTGGCCAGGGCTGGGTTTGAACCCGCCATCTCCAGCATATGGGGCCAGCGCCCTACTCCTTTGAGCCACAGGAGCTGCCCAGAAAGAATGTTTTATAGCTGATGACTTTATTGTACTTGTCTGTTTTCCGCAAAGGATTCCAGGTCACATTCCTAGAAGTGAGGAATTAACATTAGATCTAACTACATGTGTTTCACTCTGTCCTTTCAATTCATATTCATTTGATAATTCCTAAACGACATTAGGAATTATTGAGTGGATCCTAGCTCATTACTGCAGCAGATAGTTTAAAGATCACAAGTACTTTCTGGTGTATTCCAAAATAGATGACTTTGCTCCACGGCCCTGGAGACCTACAGAAACTTACAACCGACATGAGAAGATCACGCGTGTCTGCAAGAAAACAGAGCTCTAGTTTCAAAAGAAATCTATGGATTTAAAAACTTACATATCAGCACAAATTTTCATGACACAAAGTGTTGAGCGACAATAGAAAAGGAAATGATGATGAGTCAGTATAAAAGGTAACAGTTCATGGGCGGCACCTGTGGCTCAAAGGAGGAGGGTGCCGGCCCCATATGCCAGAGGTGGCGGGTTCAAACCCAGCCCTGCCCCCCCCCAAAAGCTAACAGTTCAAACTGACAATGTTTGAATCTAACAAAGGTGGACAAAAAATATTTTTAAGGAGACTGAGTTTGTCACAAAAAAATTAGAAATTAGTGTATTGGCTAAAATATTCTAAACCAGGAACCGGTAACCCTTATCTTCACTCTCTTAGGAGGAGAGAGAGGGAGAAACAGTAATCTGTGTATTTTACCCTGTGGTATTGTTATTTCCTCATCTGCATTGGGGCAGGCGGGTGAGGACAATTCATCTTGGGTGAAATCCTTCCATTCCCCGCGTTCTAAGATTGTACAGCATCGGTCATGCTAGAATTCTAAATTGGAAAGATCCTTCTGGCTGGAAGTGAAATGCCACTTGACATTTCTCTAGCCATAATTCAGGGAAATGGAAAACAAATACCAAAGTAATTTAGTACAACAGGATGTTAAAGGGGCATTTTTTCCTGCTATCTCCCTGTCGGTAGAGGTTTAAGCCGTCTCAAAAAAATAATTGATGGATTGAGAGATTTAAAAAAAAAAGCATTTCTACCTTTCAAACTAAGGTGAAAAACTTGTATACAGGCCATTTTGCCAACAAGGTAGCTTAGAAACTGGCCTTGTGATGCTTAGGCCAACTTGCCCTCTAAGGCATAAACAAGGGTGTAGAAACTACAGGAAGATTAGGGCAGAAAGAGTCTTAGGTGTACACTGAGTCCCACTTCCATGGAGGGCAGGGAAGACGTCTCTCCCCCCTTCCTGCCTCATTCACATACAACAAAGAGTTTAATGTATCCCCTTTAGTGTAACCATAGGGGGATGCAATGGACCAGTGTCTCATAACTAAAAAAAGCTACAGGCAAAAATCTGTAACCAGAGCTCCCCGATTAGGCAGGGAGCTAGGGAGCAGCAGTGGAGGGCTGAGTGTGGCCACAAGTGTGTGAGTTTCATACAGACTGAGCAGAAGTTAAACCAGGAAACCAGGAGCTATGCAAGAGAGAGGCCGGGTTCACACAGGACTACAACAGAAAACCACCATGAGATGCTCCGTCACGAGCATCAGCTCAGGGTGTGAGCCCTTAGAGACTAGCCAAAGGGAGCTTTGGCTTGGGCTGTGCAGTGTAGAGGTCCCTGACTGCTGTCATCAAAAAACCTTCAATGCTGCCCCACTAAAAAAAAAAGAGAAAGTGAGTAAGCTTGACTCATCTGTCAAGCCCAGAGAACAGCTGTGCCAGCCTTTTCTTTCTCTTTTCCTCTCTCCTACTTCCCATCCACGATAAATTGGAAACTGCGATTTGTGAGCTAGAGGGAAGAGAAGAAGACAGCTCTCTTCCCAGGGTGTCACCGGCTCCTGATATAAAAGGTCCGATAGCATCAAAGTGGAGCACGGAGCACGGCGGGGATTTGATAGAAGGACTGTTGTCTTCTCAGTTCTGAGCAATCCCTATTTCTTTCCTTACTTAGAAAAGATACTAAATCAAAAGTATCAGAATATTTGTATTAATCTTTAAGTAGTGGGTTTAAACATCTCACTCTATAAGAATTCTGCGTGCTAGTTGTATATGCATATCAGAAGGTGCACTGCACTGCTTCTTACAAACAGTTAATAGCTTTTTGCTGAATAATTAATAACCTTCTAAGATAGAAAATATCAGATGAGAAACACTACGAACGTTTTGAGATCTGCACATGTAATTTTCTACTGTGGGGAGCAGGAGTTAGGGTTAGGGTTATAATCACACAGGCCAGGTCGGGACTGTGGGGGGATGAGTGTCAAGTGCAACCTCTGTGGACTGCAGGGGCTGAGTGGTGATGGTGGCCGTGGAGGCAGACAGGTCGTCACAGAGCAAGCTGGTCCCCTACAGTTCTGTCCTTGGCCACCATTCTTGAAGTTTCCCCCCAAAATTCTGCGGCAGTATGTTGTATACACTAAGCAGTGACAGTTCTTTGTTCCTTCGGAGGAACAGTGGAGACCTGACTGCTTTTGGAAAAGAAAGTTGCAACCATTTTCTTTCCAACATTCTTGAACCACTTCACTTTTGTTGCTGGGTTTTCACGGGGAAAAATAATGACACTGTCAACTGACGCTTGTTCTCTGGATCAAACTGGTAAATCCATTTCCCCACCAGTAATGGCGTCAGAAATGCATCTACATTTGCCTGCATAGAATCTGACCAGCATGTCTTCACACCGTTCAACACAGAACACTTCTGCTCATCTGTCAAAGTGTGAGGCTCCATCGAGATGAAACTTTCCTGGCTCCATGAGAACCCTGCAGCGTTCTGGACCCTGCTGGAGAATTAGTATGTGGTTCCCGTCAGTGTCATTAAATGCCACTCAGTTGTTTTCATGAGCAATACTCTCCACAGGGGCTGCCAGATATCTGCTTCTCTCCTTGCCTCTCAGTGAAGTTCAGCCTCTTCTAAATTCTTAAAACCACTGAAAAGTTGTCACATGGTAAGGAGTACGGGCCCCTAAAGCCCATTGCAATTGCTCAGGCTTTGAGACTCCTTTAATCTACTCTTCAAATCATAGACAATCACAGCTGAAAGTTCTCTCCCAAGATCCATAGCTGTTACTAGTAAAGCCCTCCCAGCAACACCCATGGCCAAGCACATTGAAACTTCCACGGGTGAATCAGAAAGGACACTGCTGCCGACTGTATTTCTTGGAAGTGAAATAATGGACAATAACAGACCATCTGAAAACTTTCCCAGTGACCTTCAGAGCTTTACTGGTGAATTCTACCAAATATTTAAGAAACAAATGACACCAACTCTCTACAATCTGTCCCAGAATATAGAAGCAAGGAACACTTTGTAACGGATTCTATGATGCCAAATTAGACAAAAATATTTCAATAAAGAGAAGCTACAGATCAATGTCTCATAAACACAGATGCAAAAATCTCAGCAAAACATTAGGAAATCCAACCCAACAATGCATAAAAATAAGATCCTGTGACAAGTGGGATTTATGCCAAGTACACAGCATGGCTCAGCATTCAAAAGTCAATTAATATAATCCATCACATTGACAGGATACAGAAGAAAAATCACTCGATCACACCAATAGATGCAGGAAAAGCATTTGACTAAATCCAATAGCCATTCACGACAATTCTCAGGAAACTAGGAATAGAGGTGAACTTCTGCAACTTGATAAAGAACATCTGTGAAAGGCTTACGGCTAACAACATGTTTAATGAAGAGAAACTAGATGTGTTTTTCCCCCTAAGACTGGAAACAAGGAGTTCCAGTCTCACAGAGGCTCTCTCACTGCTGTAATTCAACATCATACTGTAATCCTAGCTGGTGCAATAAAGGAGGGGAGAGGAAGGGAGGGGAGGGGAGGGGAGGGAAGGGGAAAAGAAGAGAAGAGAAAACAAAAGCAAAGAAAAAGGATATAGATTGGGATGAAAGAAATGAAACAGTATTTACTAGGAGATGACATGAATGTCTATGAGGAAAATCTCAAATAATCAACAACCCCCTGAACAAATGATCAATTATAATAAAGTTACAGGATACAGAATTCATATGCAAAAGTCAATTGCTTTCTATGTATTAGTAATGAACAGTTGATATTTGAAATTTAAAAATATACTATTTACCTTAGCACCAAAAAAATTAAAGTAGGTATAATCTAACAAAAGATGAATGACATCTACCTGCGATAAAGTACAAAGTTCTAATAAAAGAACCTTTTCTTTAATCTGAAAAAATTAAGAAATGATTCTTATTTATAGATAGGAAGACTCAGTTACAATGTGAGTTTTCCTAATCTGATCTGAAATTCAAGCCAATCTCAACCACAATGCCAGCAAGTTACTTTGTAGATACCAATAAGTGGACTAGAGTTTACATGAATATAAATATTCAGTCAGCAGAATATTGAAGAACAGAGTCAGAGGATGATCAAACTTTAGGTGACATCAAGACCTTCTGTCAAGCTCCTTTAACCCTGACGGTGAGGCTCTGGTGAAGGAATTCTCAGACAGGTTCACAGACTAGAAGAGAGAGCCCAGAAAAAGGTCCACACCAACACAATCAGCTGGTGATTCACGTTGCATTATGTGCCCAAACCTGGAAGCCATGGAGACGCTCCTCCAGAAAGATGGAAAAATAAATTGTGATCCCTCCACACAGTGGACTATTACGAGGCAATGAAACGAAATGAACTCTGAAGTCAGGGACAAACATGGAGGAATCTCACACATATACCACAGTCTGAAAGAAGCTAATCTGAAAAGCCTGCACACCACGTGACTCAAGCTGCTATGACCAGCAAAGCTCTGAAGACAGCAAAGAAATCAGCAATTACCTGGATTCAGGGAGACATGGGGCGAATGGATATGTGGGACACAGGCCACTTTTTACAGCACTCACACTATCCTGTTTTGAGAACATAAGAATGGATACGTGGCATTTTGCTTTGGTTAAAACCCATGGAACGATACCACACACAGAATGAATCTTCATGTAAACCATGGACTTAAAAGTACCCACATTGGCTCATCAACTATAACAAATGTACCATACTAATCCAAGACATTGTGTGGGGGGCAGTGTGGGGGTTAAATGTCTGTATTTTCTGTATAATTTTTCTGTAAACCTAAAAAAGAAGGTTGTATATATGTATGGTAAGAAAAATCCAAGTTATATCAAAGAAAATAGAGTAAATCTTCTTCTTTAATGAAAACAGTGGTTTAGTAGAGAAGGTCAGCTTACGAAAGTGTGGGTCAGCAAAGTGTAGGGGCCAAAGAAACAGGGAAGCTGCCCGACATTAGAGACAGAGTGGAATGAAGTGTGGGCCCTGGAAGAGGGAGGAAGAGGGGGGTGAGGAAAAGAAACGTCTGAGCAACGTACAGAGGTTAGAAGGAAGCCTGGAGCGTGATGTCTAAGGTCAAAGTTGAGATCTTTGAACTACTGTCACATAAAATCCTACGCACTTTACCAAAACCAGGAGTAAAATCTGACGCACATTCTGAGATGGATACATAGGTACATACATTGTTTCTGAGGAGAGGAGCTAATTTACACAATCGTATTTAGGATGGAATAGAAATAAAAGACTACATGACCATGGAATCCAAAACAAGAACTCAATGGAGGCAAGAAATAGGAATCAAGTGTAGCCCTGAGACTAGAGAATGCCTCTCCCCACACGCACATACCAATCGCAAAAACTTTAGAGAAATGTGAGACAGTCATTGGAGATTTCACAGACCGTGACGATCTTACCTAAGTCTTATCTGAACTTCAGTTGACACTTACATGTGCACTGAGTCATCTTTGTCTTTCTCGAGTAGAAAATTTTCTGTTGAGTCTAAGCATGATTCTTCCTTAGACAATAAAGGAATTTCCTCTTGAATCTTACTTTCCATTAAATTAGGATCTCTTTTAGGAAGGGAAAGATGGTTTTCAATATGCCAGTGCTTTGCCTGGAAAAACAAAGAACATCTATTTTAATTTTTATGAGATTTATCTTCTTCAAATATTGATGTGTCTCAACCAGGTATAGGTTACTAACCGCGGTGCTGGGGCAGCCCAGGAGAGGGAAAGATGTGATTCCTGCGCACAGGAGATGACAGTCTTGTAGGGGAGATGAAACAAATTTACGCAACTTTAGTCAAGGTAGAAAACTAGATGACTCACAAGAATGAAATGATTTCCTGAACATATAATGATAAACTATTAAAATGTTTTTGCCATTCCCACTACAAACATCCTGAATACCAAGATATATATTTAATAAAAACAAAAGAAAACTTCTGTTAAAGAGCTACCACAATTAATTTTTCTGCAATTACTCTCTTTGCATCTCACTTCTTAAAAAAAGTCAAAAGCCAGTTTCAGTGTTACATCCCCCCCAGAAAAAATGTATTATATGATAGTTTTCACACATTTAGGCTATAATTTCTAGCCAGCATTCAGCTAACAAAACTCTCCAGTGACAATCTATTTTATGTTTTAAACACAGAACTGATTTCCTCGCCTTATATTAATTCACATCATGCACACAAAAATGTACCAGTGAGCACAACTTCTGTGATACACAGGGAACATCACTGGTTTGACTTGGCTGTAAACCAACTGGGCCTGTCCTAAGTGTCTGCAAAGTAAAAATGCCCAAAGGGCCAGCCAAATGTCTGTGAATGAATGGAAGGTCAGATACAATTATAAATGGGTGAGAAATCGCAGATTTCATTGAGACTCGGTATCCACAGGCAACAGAAGAAAGTGGGGACCACAGTGAATTAGGGAGAACCTATTTTACCTTAAAGGAGGGGGCCACACATATTCCAGGGAATGACATGTGCTATTTTTCAAGAGAAGCAAGAAACCTGGATTTTTATACGCAATCTCTTAATGTCTAAGTTTGGGTGACTAAATACAACTTTCAACACTAGATGAATAGGCAGAGTCCCAGTCACTGGCCTTCAACCAGGTTAGGTAAGGAGTGTTGCCAGTCCACAAGGGGCCCAGGACAGCAGGAGTGAGTGTGGAGGAGGCCCTGAAGGTGCAGGCATCAGCTAATGGCCAGCACAGCAGGAGTGAGTGTATACAGGAGGCCCTGAAGGTGCAGGCATCAGCTAATGTCCCATCCCACAGGCACCTGACAGAAACTTCCCGGGATATACATATATTCACAAATCAGTCATCTTCACCCCCATTACTCCAACTCTAGAAACAAACACACCACACCACTTACATTTAAAATCTAACTTGAAAACCAGCCTTCGACCAACAGCTATGTTATAAAGTAATTCAAAATTATTTTTTAAAAAACTTTTTACATGAAGTCTATGGAAACGTACTGCACTAAATTTTAAATACATCCTTTAGATTGCATGTGATTGAAAAATTAAGTCCTGGCCAGGTTCAGCGGCTTGGGCCTGTGGTCCTAGGACTCTGAAAGGCCAAAGCAGGTGGATTGCCTGAGCTCAGGAGTTCTAGACCAGCCTGAGTAAGAGTGAGACACCGTTTCTACTAAAAACAGAAAAGAAAAACTATCTGGGCATTGTGGTGGGCACTTGTAGTCCCAGCTACTAGGGAGGCTGAGGCAAGAGGATCACTTGAACTCAGGAGTTTAAGGTTGCTGTGAGCTCTGATAGGAAGGCACTCTACCCAGGGCAACACAGTGAGACTCTGTCTCAAAAAAAAAGAAGAATAAAAAAAGAAAGGAAAAGAAGAGAAAAGAAAGGAAAACTAAATCTTAATGTAGGAATTAAAATGTGGCACAGCTTCTTCTTTTCTTTGTATAAATGCTAGACTAGTATCAGTTCAATTGAAAGACAAACGCAACATCCAAATGTAGGGTAGAAGTCACTACATTGTAGAAATAAAATCTGTTTGGGAAAAGTGTTTTGATCTGAGTTATATTTACTAATTGAGCCGTTTCTCCTCCTCATCTCTGTATTCCATCTGCCTTCCGTAATGTTCTGTTCTTTCTATAAAAGGTATCGCTTCCTGAGGACGTCCACTGTTCTCCAGTACCCGCTAATTTATTCCCTCCCTCTCCCTCAGGCTCCCCTTTCCTCATATGCCCTCCCTGCCAAGCCCTTCTCCTCCCTCTTCTCTGTCCTGCATACCCTGGAAATCACATTCGAGACAGCTAATAAAAGTGAATCATTAAAAAAAAACAAAGGAAGAAGAAAAATTCAAGCAGAAGAGACTACAAACCCAACCGTCCCCAGATTTGCCAACCTTTACTTTTTAAAACTGACCCAGCCCTGGTGTCTCTTCTCCTGTCTTAAACAGAAGGAAAAATATAAAACTATTTTAATGCAGGCTTCCAGGGGCTGAAGACTGTCAAAAAAAAAAAAAAAAGATGCTATAGAAAACCTCACAAAGGCATAAAAATGAACACTTTTACTAGCACACATGTCTTAATTAAAATGAAGTTTAGGAGATGGGCGGAGCAAGATGGCTGAATAAAGAAGTTTCCAGGATTTTCCTCCTGCATGGCAAATAAACTCAACTACTATTCATGCCCGGAGGCACCTTTAGAAGAACCAAAAACTGGGGAGTGGGGGAGTGAGGCATCACAGTACTCAGATTTAACATTATACCAAAGAAAGAGGCAATGAAGAGGACAGAAAAGAGAGTCTTGTATTGCCTGCCCCCCCCCCCCAGTGCTGAGTGTAGAGAGAGTCTAAACGCCTAAGGGAGGGAGAGGGAAAGGTTTGACCAGCAAGGCTGCAGGGAACAGGGCACATGCAGGGCTGAGCTCTGGGGCACCCACAGAGGAGCTCTGAGAACACACGAGCTGACATCCTCCTCCCAGAGACAGAAACCTGAGTTCTGGCTATGCCCATCCCAGCTGACAAAAAGCAGCCTGGAACCTAGAACAGATTCATAAGGCAGGCAGGACAAAAAGCCTGCAGTCCTTGGGCAATCTCTGTAGCTGTGCTGACTTGAAGCCAGCGGGCTTGGGAAGATGTGACCCAGGGAAACCCCAGCAGCTGCAGTGAAGCCAGCCCTGCACCCCTCCCCACCCCCAACCAGCTCAGGGGAGTGTCCTTCCACCTGGGGAAAGGAAGACAGGGATTCCAAGGACTGTGTTTTGATACTAGAGGTCCAACTCAGTCAGAGTAAAACAAAATACCAAGCAGACACCCAAAGACCCTGATTCTCAGCCTCAGTTCCTGGATGACATTTCTAGACCCTCTCCTTGGTGGGAAGAAACCTGCTTCCCTGAAGGGAAGAACCCAGGCCTGGAAAGATCCACCACCTGCTGATTAAAGAACTCTTACGTGTGAATAAGCCTGAGAGGTATCAAGGCAGCAGTGACCATCGATTTTGGATGAGACTGGGCTGGCTTCAGGTATGACCTGGTGTAGCTGGGGTGGTCCTGAGGCCATATCCATGTCACTCTACCCCCAGTTCCAGCCCCCAGCACACAGAGAGTGAGGGGAGAGAGTGAGAGACTAGCCTGGTTACTCAGGGAATTCTCCTTACTCAAGTTCACGAACGTACTATCACCAGGAGTCTATAAGAGTCACAGCATTCCTGGGCTTGGAGCTACTCCCACAGCTGATACGGCTGCATGACAAAATACTCAGATCATGACACTCATTTTCTTTGAATATATGGAAAGTCTTCTCAAGAATGACAGCTTCAAACAAGCCCAGACTGCAGAATTACAATCAATACCTGACTCTTCAGCGTCCAGTTATCAGTGAAAATACACACACCTCAGGAAGACCCAGGAAAACATGATCTCACCAGACAAACTAAATAAGGCGCCTATACCAAGCCCAGAGTGTCCTTAAACAGAGGTACGTAACCAGTGAACTGAAAGTCTGCAGCTCCCTCTCCCACCAGCTGACCAAATGTACTCCCCTTTGTTCAAGGGGCCACCCTAAAATTGAGTTGCTTAGCCACAGAGGGATGTCAGACACGCCGTGTCCTGCCAGCCTCTCTTCTTAGAGACATGTCTTGGAACACATTAACAGGCCCAAGGCTATGCAAGACAAGCCTGCAACTTCTCAATATATAAAAACACAAACAACTTGAGTCTGGGTACATGACTGGGTTACATGCCTGTAAATTAACTCAGCATTCCTCTCCACTGACTCCTGGTCCTTTATATGAAGCCTAACTTTTCCAGCCAATTGTCAACTAAGGAATCTTTAAACACATCTACAACCTGTGAGCCTCCTTCTCAGAGCAAACTGATGTGTGCCTTCTGGGTATTGATGTATGACTTTGCCTGTAATTCCTGTCTCCCTGAAATGTGTAAAGTCAAAGTGTAACCTCACCACAGTGATGCTTCTTGGCTATGGCTCGGAATAAACCTCTTAAAATTATTTTACAAAGGTTGGCTTGTTTTCCATTGATAGACTCTGCAGGCAAAGAATTCAAAATAGCTGTCCTGAAGGAGCTCAGTGACAATGTAGGGAAGGAATTCAAAAGACTATCAGAGAAACTTAACAAGGAGAATTAAATTTTAAAAAATCAAGCAGAAATCCTGGGGCTTCAAATTTCAATTGGCAAACTTAATGATGCATCTCAACAGCGAAAGATGAAGCAACAGAAAGAACCGCTGAGCATGGAGACAGGCTGTTTGAAAATACACAGTCAGAAAGGAGAAAAGTAAAAAGAATTCAAAAATGAAGGATGCCTACAGAATCTAGACACAGTCTGGAAAGGGAAGATCTAAGAGCAATTGCCCTTACAGAGGAAATGGACAGAGAGGCTAGAATAAAAAGTTTATTGAGAGAAAGTATAACAGAGAAATTCCCAAACCTCAGGTAGAAGGTCATAGAAGACCAAGCAGGTTTACCCCAGACAAGACTACCTCAAGGCATTTATAATCAAGCTCCCATAGGTCATGAATAAAGAAAAGTTCCTACAGGAAAGAAGAAAAAACATACAAAAGAGCTTAAATGTCTGGCAGCAGACTTCTCAGTGGAAACCGTACAGGCCAGGAGAGAGTGGCAGGACGCATTCAAAGTGCTAAAATAAAAAACCATAACCCTAGAACATCATATCCTGCAAAAATATCTATCAAACATGAAAGACAAATAAAAACTTTCTGAGACAAACAAAAGATCATTAACACGAGACCTGTCCTATCAGAAATGCTAAAAGAAGTTCTTCAATCTGAAAGAAAAGGATGATGAACAATAAGAAATCCACTGAAGTGTTTCAACTCAGCTTGGTACCTGTAGCTCAGTGGTGAGGGCACTGGCCACATACCACAGCTGGTGGGTTCAAACCTGGCCCAGGCCTGGTAAAAAACAATGACAACTGCTACTAAAAAATAGCCAGGCATTGTGGTGGGCACCTGTGAAATTTAGGCACCTGTAGTCCCAGCTACTTGAGAGGCTGAGGCAAGAAAATCACTTAAGCCCAAGAGTTTAAGGTTGCTATGAGCTGACGCCACAGCACTCTACCTAGGGTGACATAACGAACTCTGTCTCAAAAATAAAAAAAAAAAATCCACTGAAATATTTCAATTCACTAGTAACAGTAAGTATGCAAATACAGAATACTGTATTGCTGCAATTGTGATATATAAACCATTTATATGTTGAGTAGGGACACTAAAAACAAACCTATCAAGGATAAGTTTTTGTTGTTGTTGTTATTAAATCATAGCTATGTATATTAATGCAATCGTGGGATACAATGTTCTGGTTTTATACACAATTTGAAATATTTTCGTCAAACAGATTAACATAGCCTTCATGGCATTTTCTTAGTTAAGACATTTGTATTCTTCATTTAGTAAATTTCACATGTACCCTTGTAAGATGCACCTTAGGGGTGGTCCCACCAATTACCCTCCCTCCACTCATTCTCCCCCCTCCCCTCCCTATCCCTTTTCCCCATATTCTTGGGCTTTGGGTTATAGTTTTCATATGAAA
The DNA here is from genome assembly GCF_000181295.1 of Otolemur garnettii. Lineage (NCBI taxonomy): Eukaryota > Metazoa > Chordata > Mammalia > Primates > Galagidae > Otolemur > Otolemur garnettii. The sequence goes on from NW_003852479.1 coordinate 5,179,496, forward strand.
CTTGGTTTCATAGTAGGGCTGAGTACATTGGATACTTTTTCTTCCATTCTTGTGATATGTTGCTAAGAAGAATATGTTCTAGCTCCATCCATGTAAACATGAAAGAGGTAAAGTCTCCTTTCTTTAAGGCTGCATAATATTCCGTGGTGTACATATATCACAATTTATTGATCCATTCATGGGTTGATGGGCAGGCACTTGGGCTTCTTCCATGACTTAGCAATTATGAATTGGGCTGCAATAAACATTCTGGTACAAATATTTTTGTTATAATGTGATATTGGTTTTCAGAATATATACCTAGTAGAGGAATTGTAGGATCAAATGGCAGGTCTATTTTTAAATCCCTAAGTGTTCTCCAAACATCTTTCCAAAAGGAACGTATGAGTTTGCATTTCCACCAGCAATATAGAAGTGTTCCCTTTTCTCCACATCCACACCAACATCTCTGATTTTGGGATTTTGGGATGTGGCCCAATCTTACTGGAGTTAGAACACATGGTAAAACATGTGATATCTCAAAGTAGTTTTGATTTGCATTTCTCTGATTATGAAGGATGCATTAAGGATGATGAGCATTTTTCCATATGTCTGTAGGCCGTGCACCTGTCTTCTTAAGACAATTTTTTTAGAGATAGATAGTAACAAATATATAAATGGGACAACAAAAAGTCAAAAAGTGGGAGGATGGAGTCAAAGTGTACAATTTCTTTTAGATTTATCTTTGCACATTTGTTTGAAAGCAGAGATAAGTTTTCATATGTTTGAAATAATTGGTTATAAAATATTTTTGTAAACCTCATAATAACTTCAAATCAAAATCTACAACAGATACACAAAAAATAAAAAGTAAATTAAAATACACTACCAAAAAAATTACTTTTACACAAAAGAAGACAAGAAGGAAAGAAGAAAGAAAGAGAAGACAATGAAACAAACACAAATCAAATAACATGGCAGTAGTAAATCTTTACTTATCAATAACAACATTAGATGTAAATGGACCAAAATCTCCAATCAAGTCACAGACTGACTAAATTACATGATGTCTACAAGAAACACACTTTACCTTTACTTTTATTTTCAGTCTATAAAGACATACATAGACTGAAAATAAAGAAATGGAAAAAGATATTCCATGCAAACAAAAACCAAAATACATTAGGATAGCTATAGTCCTGCCAGATAAAATAAATTTCAAGACAAAAACTAAGAGGAAAGATTATAGCAGTTAGTGTCAACATCAAAACAGATAAATAAAATTGACACATCTTTAGCCAGACTAAGGAAAAAAGAGAGAGAGAGAGAGGAGAGGAGACTCAAATAAATAAAATCTGAGACTTTACAACTGAAAATGCAGAAATCCAAAGGATCATTAGAGGGTTCTATAAGTAACTATGTGCCAATAATTTGGGAAACCTAGAAAAATGGATAAATTCCTAGACATATACAACCTATCAAGAATGAACCAGGAAGAAATCCAATACCTGAATAAACCAATACAAAGTACTGAGATAAAAACTGTAATAAAAAGTCTCTCATCAAAGAAAAACCTGGGACCTAATGCCTTCACTGCTGAATTCAACCAGCCATTCAAAGAAGAGCTAATCCCAATCCTACTTAAAGGATTCCAAAACACGGAGAAGGGGAGAATGCTCTCAAACTCATTCTGCAAGGTCATGACACCAAAACCAGACAAAACACAACAAAGTAAACTATAGGCCAGTTTTGTTCTCTAGTGAACACTGATACAAAAATCCTCAACAAAATACCAGCAAAGTGACTACAACAATACATTAAAAAGATTATTCATCATGATCAAGTGGAATTTGTCCCAGAGATGCAAGCATGGGTTCATAGATGCAAACCAACCAATGTGAAACATCACATCAACTGAACAAAGATAAACACCACAGGATAATTTCAATCGATGCCAAAAAAAAAAAAAATCACTCAATAAAATTCAAAATCCCTTCATGATACAAATTCTCCAAAAACTGAGTACAGAAGGAATTTACCTCAACACAATAAAAGCCATGTATGACAGACCTGCAGCTACTATCACATCAAACGGGGGAAAACTGAAAACCTTTCCATTAAATTAAGATCTGGAACAAGACAAGGATGCTCACTCCCCCCATTGTTACTCAACATGGATGTTCTGGCTAATGCAGTCAGATGGGAGAAAGTCAGAAAGGGCATCCCAATTGGAAAGGAAGAAGTCAGCTTATCTTACTTGAAGATGAGATAGGCTTATATCTCCAGAAACCTACAGATTTCACCCAGAAACTATTAGGACTAACAAACAAATTCTGTGAAGTTGCAGGATACCAAACCAACATACAAAACAATCAGTGACTTTTCTATATGCCAAGAGTAAAAAATCTGAAAACAAAGCAAAACCAATCAGGAAAGTAATCCCATTTACAATAGCTACATGTAAAACAAAATACCTAGGAATAAACATAAAAGATGTGTTAACGTAAATAATAAGTATATCAAAAAGAACCCAAAGTCTCTTAAATAATTGAAAGAAGTTTATTCTGAGCTGAATATATCTAACAATGGCCTCAAGAGTTATGCCCAAGAAGCCTTGAGCAAGTGGTGTCACTGTAGTTGGGTCATAGCTGGTTTATACATTTCAGGAGTCACACATAAAGTCATAAGTCAGTCCATGGGAGGCACACCTGTGCAGGCGTTATCCTTTCCAACTCATTAACAGACCTGAGGATGTACATCTCCAAGAAGGAAAGAAGGCATGAAAAGGCATGTCCCTCCCTTCCCATGGCCAGCAACTCAACTTTATGGTATTTCTGAAGTCCCCTTGGCCAAGAGGGCATCTGTTCAGTCATGGGAGGATTAAGATTTTATTTTAGTTCATAAGTGGCAGAAATGAGTCATACTCATCAAGGTTTATTAAGCCAAGACTTTTGAGGAAGCACCAGGGAGAAATACTAACAGCACATAGGCTGTTGCTGTTTTCCTGAAGAAGTTAACCTTGCAGTGTTTAAAAAGCACACAGTAAGAAGGAACAAGGCAGGGCTGGGGTTGATGAGGCAAAGTAGTTAGATCTCTTGTGAGGCCCAGGAAACCTACGTTTTACTTAAAATCAGGGGACTGTTGGGATAAGGGGAAGGGAAGGAGAAGCATCAATGTGTAGATATCCCTGGGTAGGTGGAAAAATGGCTGATTCTGTCTTGTCTGTAGTGTCTCCAGTTCTGTACCTGTACGGATAAACTTATTGTTTATTATTGATGTGGAATCAGATTGGCTTTAGTTTTAGGAGCCAGGCTTAGGTATAATTTGCATGTCCTTGCTTATTGGAGGTCTGCAAGGAATTTCCTTAATGAAAGGTCTGTGGGGAAGGTTCTTCATAGGTGCCTGAGACATAGGGAGTGCAGAGTGGTCCTGAGACTTTGATTTTCTTTTTACAGAAATGAAAGATCTTGATACTAAGAGGAATATGGTGGCTCACACCTGTAATCCCAGCACTTGGGAGGCCAAAGAAGGCAGATTTCTTGAGCTCAGGAATTTCAGGCCAGCCTGAGCAAGAGTGTAATCCCATCTCTACTAAAAATGGAAAAACTAGCCAGGCATTGTGGCAGGTGCCTGTAGTCCCAGGAGGATCACTTGGGCCCAAGAGTTTGAAGTTGCTGTGAGCTATGAGACTACAGAACTCCACCAAAGACTGTAGAGTAAGAAGGAAGGAAGGAAGGGAGGAAGGAAGGAAGGAAGGAAGGAAGGAAGGAAGGAAGGAAGGAAGGTCAGTCTTGATGATTAAAATATAAACCGTTATTGAAAGAAATTAAAGAGGACAAGGTAAAAAAAAAAGGGTAAGGTATTCCATGCTCATGGATTGAAAGAATCAATACTGTTTAAATATCCAGTCAACCCAAAACAATCCACAGATTTCATATCATCCCCATCAAAACACCAATGATATTCTTCACAGAAATAGAAAAAATTATCCTGAAATTTATATGGAATTACAAAAGACCCAGAACAACCAAAGACATCCTGAAAAAAAAAAAAAAAACTAACAAAATAACAACAAAACTGGAGGAATCACATTACCTGGCCTAAAATGATGCTACAGAGCTGGATTAAACAAAACAACATAGTACTAGAATAAAAAACAGACACATGGATGAGTGGAACAGAACAGAGAACCCAGCAATAAATCCACACGTCTAAGTTAACTTATCTTTGACAACGGTGTCAAAAACAATGGAGAGGACAGTCTCTTCAGTAATGGGTGCTGGGCACCCAGGATACCCCATGCACAAGAATGAGCTCAAAACCTTATCTTTTGCCATATACAAAAATCAAATTGAAATGGATTAGAGACTTACATACAAGACCTGAAACTACTAAAGGAACACATTAAGTACATTTGTCTGGACAAGAATTTTTTTGAATAATACACAGCACCCCCAAAGCATAGCAACCTAAGCAAAATTGGAGAAACAAGCATAACACCTGTGGCTCAAGGAGTAGGGCACCCCTATGACGGAGGTGGCAGGTTCAAACCCAGCCCTGGCCAAAAACTACAACAACAACAACAATAGCAAAAAATGGAGAAACAAGATCTCATCAAGCTAAAATGTTTCTGCAATTAACAAGTGAAAGACAACCCACAGAATGGGAAAAATATTTGCAAACTACCCATCCAACCAGTCATTAATAAAGATCTCTAGCTACTCGATAAGAAAATAACAACCTGATGAGAATGGGCAAAATATCTAAATACACATTTTTCAAAAGAAGACAGAAATGGCTAACAGGTTTATGAAAAAAAGTTCAACATCATTAGAGAAATGCACATCAAAACTCCAATGAGATATCATCTTACTCCAGATAAAAGCTTTCATCAAATTAGCTTTTATTTGTTATTAACATAAGAAATGCTTGTATGGATGTGGAGAAAGGGAAACCTTGATACAATGTTGGTGGCACGACCACTATGGAGGTTCCTCAAAAAACGAAAAATAGAACCACCTATGACCCAGCAATCCTGCTTCTAACAATTATGTACTCATAATCATTAAAAAATTAAAAGAAATTAGTGTATCAGAAGACGTCTACTGTCCTATAGTATTTACCGCAGCACTACTCACAGTAGCCAAGATCTGGAGTCGACCTAAGTGTCCGTCAGCAGAGGAAGGAAAGGGAAGTTGTGGCACATGTGCCCAGTGTAATATGATATGGCCATAAAAAGAATGAAATCCTGCCATTGCATGGAACTGAAAAATGTAGCTTTAATCAAACAAACCAAGGGGCAAAAGACAAATCTCCCATGTTCTCACTCATAGGTGGGAGCCAAAGAGTGGAACGTTAGATCTCATGACATGGTAGAAAAATGGTTCCCAGAGGCAGGGAGAGGGGGATGATGTGGGGATGGTGAACAGGGGTAAAAACGTAGACACTTAGCATGAACATTGTTTGACAGCACAACAAAGGACTACAGCCAACATTAAGTTATGAATATACTTTAAAGTAAGTGTATAAATGTGCGGTGTTGGAATGTTCCTAACACAAAGAAATGACAACACCTGAAGTGATGGAAACCCCAATTACCCAGATTTGAAACACACTGTGCCTGCATCAAAACATCACGTGCACCCTATAAATATAGACAACTATTATGTACCCAGGATCATTAAAACATTTTAAAAAGTAAATGCAACAAATAAACAATAAAACATTTACATGTCATTCAAACCCTCACCTCATGTCCACAGCGCCCATGTGGCCAGAGAGCACATCAGCAAACACGTGGGCTTCTCCTTGGGCCAGCAGCCAGCTTCCCGTCCCAGCACCAGCAGTGTCCCACCCGTCTCCCACTTCACACCTACCCACGCACCCATTTGAGTTCCCATTTATCCTGTTTTTCTGAGAGAAGTCTGCCACTTGCCTTATTAATAGAGTAAAAAAGGCTGATACAACAGTTGACGGTTACACTGAGACTCCCATTGCTCAACCACATACCGGCCACCTCCCCAGACAGTTTCCTGACAACAGCCTCTAGTTCCTAAAGGGTTGCATGGATCTTCTTTCAGCACAGGTTGACATCATCAACCTGACTTCACAAATGCAGCAACAGAAAACCTGCCTTTCAACCCCAAGAGCATCGGCACACTCTCCCAGCATGAGATTGGCCTGGGTGGCTCCAGGGTAGAATGGAGTCAGCCGGCCAACAGAAACCCAGGCGTCTGCTCAAACGCACACCACCACATTGGAACAATACTCGTTGGAATGAACTGAATGTAGTTTAACCCCCAAAACACAAGAAAGCAAGAGCAAAGTCCCCACAAAAACAAAAAGTTAACAAAAATAGAAAAATTGTGAGACAATATTTTCTTTCTTCCATTCCCACCACTTTATCCTTTTAGTTTAAAGACAGAAGCAAGTCACAGCTTAGTTTTGTGGGAGGAAGGGGTGAAAACCATGAGCTCAGAAGGGAGCTTGCTTGAATTAGAAGCCAACCCACCACCTACTAGCTTCTGTGAGCTCAGGCAATGTGTTCAAAGTCTCCGTACCTCTGTTTCGATGGTTAATCAGCTCAATGTAAGCATTTCACATTGTATATCAAATCAGTACACTGAACCCCATAAATGCTTTTAACAATAAATAAATAATTTCCACAAATTGAAATAAAAAATAAAGAGAATAGGAATAACAAGTGTTCCTCCCTGGTGGGGTGGGCAATTGTAAAGATTAAATGAGATAATTCACGTAACAACCTCAGAACAGCCCCCCACACACACCTGGGAGAGCTCAGTGCATGTCAGCCGGTTACTACTGGGCAGGAGTAAGCCGGATGATGAACTTACAGACTTGGATTTCCATGAAATTTTCTACATTTGATGTTTACCTTGTTGAGTAACTGTCATAGTCACTGTTTATGATGTTAGTTTTATTCACATGAAATGTTTACTAAATTTTAAAACTGAAGGAACTAATCTATTTTAGAGAAGAAATTTTTCTCAGAGAGACTGGAATATTTTGAGCTGCGCCGAGCCCCCATCATTCCGGTCTCTGTGTCCTCTACTCCTGAAGGGCTGTGGTTAACGGAAAATAGGACAGGAGAGGCCTGGAGCTGCAGCTTCTGAAATGCAAGCGGGTTCTTTCATGACTAATGAACATCGAACAGCTGACGAGATTCAGATGGAAATCAGCCCACATTCATACCAAATGTCGAGTAAATACTAGAATAATAAAGAAGTAACATTTCTACCTGACCGAAGATCCAGACAGGAGCACTGCAGACGTCAGTCACACAGACACAGCCGTCCGCGGAGGAGGAGATGACCAGCAACCGGCCACGCAGCTCACACACCTCCAGGGAACTGACTCGGTCCTCATGAGGCCGGAAGCATCTCACCAGAGTCGGGGCCTGTGTGATTTTGTTCTTATTGGAATGAAGACAGTACTCCTGAGAGAGAAAATCCCAGAGTTGAATGATTACAGTGATGTGACACTTAAAAAAAAAAAGTCTGATTAAGAAATGAGGAAAAAAAGGTACCTTGGGGAACAATAATCTTTGACCTCAATGCAAAAGAAAAAGTTAATGACAGAGTTTAGAGAAATGGTATTAACATTTTCTAGACCAAGCACGGAGGCTCACATACGTAAGCCTAGCACTCTGGGAGCCTGAGGTGGGTGGATTGCCTAAGCTCAGGAGTTGAGACCAGCCTGAGCAAAGTGTGGTGGTGGTGCTTGTCTGTAGTCCCAGCTACTCGGGAGGTGAGGTGAAGGGATCACTTGAGCCCAGGAGTTTGAGGTTGCCATGAACTTTACTGATGTCACAGAACTCTAGCCTGGGTGACAGAGTGAGACTCTGAATCAAAAAAAAAAAAAAAAAAAGCAGTAGGACAGCAGTCAGAATTTTATACTGTTTTTTCACAGATACACAGATCTGAGCAAAATTATATGCACAAATCTTAGAGTATTGCCTATACCTTAGAGTAGACAATTGTACTGCATACAGTGGGATTTTCAATTATATTTGAAATTTTCAAATTCATTTAAAACGTATCTAAACCAACATGGCAAAATGTTCACCTTTGGCAAATCTGAGTTGTGAATTAATAGAGTTTTCTTGTGGCTATTATATGTAATCTTTTGTTCATTAGAAATAATCTAGAATTCTAAAAACCTATTTTAAAAAGAAAAGAAAAATTGTATTTTAAAAGAGCATTTTCTTAAAAAGGGCTTCTAATTGATTAGACTACTTAGGAGGTGGGAAAAAAGGAAGGGAGAGGGAAGATGGAAAAAACCAAAAAGGGAAGTCAGTTGTTTGTTAGAGAAGAACTTCCCCACATATGTGGTGTACAGGTAGATATTAAACAATTCTATGTTATTAGAAAAGTGAGCAGTTAATCAGTGACACATAAACCCCAGACTGACTCAGGATAGTTGTAATGTTAGATGAAAGACCAGCACTCCAGGATTTAAATTACTTTTTTACATTATCATTCTAAATAAGGTTTATTCTAATTATTTCTGTTCAAATGATGTTACAGTGCCTTGCTGACACTATGCACTCATAAATCGCATGATTGACTTGACTCTGCAGTAACAAAAGGTTTTCATTATTGAGATAAATCTTGTTTTCCTTGTTAATTATTTGAAAGAAGTGGCTGTTCAATACCTGTGAATGTCTTCTTTAAAATACTCAGATGAAACATTTCTCTCTTTGTTTAGAAAGCAGATAAAACTTG
>NW_003852479.1:5188373-5192203 GCF_000181295.1 Otolemur garnettii
ATCCTCCACAGGACACCAGGGTAGCACCTCCTAACATGAGGGAAAACCCAGTTAGAAAATGCTAATGACAACCCCCAGAAACAAGTCCTCCGGCCCGCCCTGTGGGCACCCTGCGTGTGGCAGAGGGGAGTCACCTGGAGGGCCAGGCCCACCACTCCAGGTCTCTCCCACATAAGTGGAGCTGACCTGTGACAACACCACCAGGTTTTCTTGAGAATTGAATGAGATGATTTATGCAAATGTCCCATTACACTTTGTTCCCTTCCTTCATTCGTTATTTTGATGTTTTGAGTTTTTATAAGATACAATTAATTTCTTCAAGTGAATGGATAAGCCTGATTTCAACATTATGATAATCCTCTGATTATGTAAATCCATCTTCCCTAATAAGCCACTGGGGGCGCAGACAGGTAAAAAGTTCTCAGCCCCAATGTGATGCAGAGAGACGCAGCACAGCTACTGGTCGCTCTGCTTAGCAGCAGGCCCTGAATTCTGTACATAGCCTTTAAAAATTTTTTTTTCATCAAGGATTAGAGTAAGCCCTATGGAACCCTTTTTTAGTTAACAAGCCTAGAACTAACCTTTTCACTTTCCATTGTTAGATGCTTTGCAGAAGCACTTTACCTGAACTATTCTTCTGCGTCAAGCTTCCTATCATTTGATCAACCTGCAGATGGCTTCCAATTTGCCTCACAAATGTGCTAGCAATTAACAATCCTATCTGTTTAAGGCGCAGTAATGGCATGTAGCTGTTTCAGTGGAAACAAACTGGGAATACTGAAAACATTAAGAAAAAAACAGTATTGAGAAGCTCAGAGTGATTTCAGGATGATAGTTCACATTGTAAGGATAAGTAAGTTCTATAAAACAAAGTTTTAGAATGTAATGGTTTCAAGGTCTATTCTAAATATCCTGCAGTGTTTTTAAAATTGCAGGGTATACATTTATTGATTCTTAATGATGAAAATTTTTATATGAATATAGTGCAGACTTTCCAGTTCCAAATTAAATAGGGGAGGTTGAAAAACATGGTTCAGATATGTTTAATTTAATTTACAAATTACAACATATATGTCCAGATTCCTAATGCCAAGAAAAAACTTCTAGGCTCAGCACCTGTAGCTCGGTGAGTAGGGCGCCAACCACATACACCAAAGCTGGCAGGTACAAGCCCAGCCTGGGTCTGCTAACCAACAATGACAACTATAACCAAAAAAAAAAAAAAAAATAGCCAGCGTTGTGGGCGCCTGTAGTCCCAGCTACTCGGGAGGCTGAGGCAAGAGAATCGTTAAGCCCAAGAATGAGGTTGCTGTGAGCTGTGACATCATGGCACTCTACCAAGGGCAACATAGAGAAACTCAGTCTCAAAACAAAAAAAGAAATAACTTCTAAAAATACAATTTTTATTTTAAATGAAAGTTCAAAAAAATGCATTATTCTCCAAAGCACATTTTTATTTAAGAAAGAGGTAATTGCATCAACACCATGCTAATATTGTCATTTGCAACAGATGAAAATTTAAGCCAATGGATATTTCATTTATATCATATTAAATAACTATAGTAAATCACCTGGTAGCATCAGTGTTAACATACGTCGCAAGAGAAATTATGACCAAGACTCTCAGTTATTCTGGAAAGTGTGTACACCAGTAAGGAAACTCAGAGCACTACCAAGAAAAAAAAAAAAAATATATATATATATATATATACACACACATATATATTTAAACTAAACATATTGTATATAATATATAAAATATATTATGTGTATACATATATATATTTGTACACACACACAGATACATAGGCTGGACATAAAGTTCATGTGCAACTTACTATGTTAAACAATGTTAAATGGCGCACACACTTTACGTCCACCGGTATATAAGTTTATAAAGACAGAGAGCAGGCAGCTCTTGGCCCGGGACCAGCAGTTGTTTTCCAAATCTTGCTACTGCTCCAACCTCCAAGCCCCTCACCTTTCTTTCAGCCTATCATGATACCAGATGCCTGGACGTCAGTCTGACTCCACTGTTTTGCTGTGTGTGGACTTAGGATTTGACTCATATATTGCAGGGTTAGAGCAAGCCTGCTGTGTCCCTATTGTATACAAACTTCTTTCTGCCATGGCTGAAATAACAATGCAATTGCTGCCACGTCAGCTAGTCAGTCAGAATTATTCTCACCCTGATCTTGACACACACAGCTTGACACACTGGATAAATTAGTAGTAGGATCTAGCCTGGCTCATGCTGCCGGACCCATCCCCCCAACCCCGACCCCCTCTGCCCTGGCCATGGCCTCCCGTGACTCACCATTGACTTGTGAGCTACATGCACGTGCTGCGAGACCTAGACAGAAATACACTAAACCTCCCTTACTGCTCCCTTTTCAACTACTTGCAAAGTATAGATACATATTTTACCTGTTGCTACAACGTCTTTTCTTGCCTTAAGGAAGCAAAGTCTCATCACGGCATTACTGCCCTCAGTGTCAGTCTGAGAGGTGTGGACTCCTGTGGGAGACTGGGCTGCCATGGGCTGACTGGAGTGGTTTCTCCCAGCACTGGGAAGTTTTTGAGGTTCTGTGATGGAGACAAAGAAAGGTGCCCTAAAAACATCTGCTTCCCAAACTGGTGCCCGTGGAAACAACAGGCCCACCTCCCTCACCGTCTCAATCACGCTCAGGTTTCACTATAGATTTGCAGTCAACATTCATCAAGCCTTTCCTGCTGTTCACTTCTTCAGCCTCGACTTAAAGAATTCCTTGATTTCATTTTTGTTTTGCATATTCCATACTATGTTTTCTCTTGATATGAATTAATAAGGACTTGATATTATAGTCACTGCTAACATCTTAGCCTGATATGCAAGACTAGTGCAATTCTAATATCATGGCATTTTCAGCTTATTAATAATTAATATTAATCTTGCAAAAATGTTAATGAACAAGAGGTCTTCTGTTAGCAACACTGTTTGTTAGGGAGTTACCCTGGAGAGGACATGCCTGACAGTGATCCAGTGATACCATCTCTAGGGCACACTAATGAATACTGGAGAAATTCATCTCAGAATCTCCGATGACCGCATGGTTATAAAAAATCTGTACAGAGCTGTATACAATTTCCTGCTATAAAAATTTTAAAACAAGAAATCTATATAAAGCCCTATTGTGTCTTTTAGAAATTTGATACCATTTACTTTTCTCTCTGTTTCTGTCTTCTGAAGTCCAGCATAAAGAAAGAGGCAGAATTCTACCCTCTCCATGGAAGCTCATATGAATCCTGATGGTTAATTCTTTCTACAAAAAGCAGGTCAGAGATTTGTGTTCGCAGCCAAGCAACCTCTAAATCTCTTCAGCTGATTCTCTTACTCTTAATAAAGTACTTCCTCAGCTTTTCAAAAAAGAAACTTCATCCGATGACCAGTCTTTTCCTAAAGTTGAATTCAGCCTCTGAGTTTATTCAACTGAGACAACAGAACCTCACAGGGCCATGAGGAATGACATATTCATTACCCGACTAAATGAGTCTAAGGAAAACCTTTAGTATCTAAGGAAACCAGCATAAAATGTGAAAGGCAATTGTCAAGACATTTTGTTTCAGTATAAAATATTCATGTGCTCTGCTAAACTCCATAAAATACAATATACTCCCATCTAATGCTCCTCAGAGGACTCTAAAGCAAGGCATAACTTAACATTTCCAGGCAGCATAATATTTAATATGAACTCTAGACTGAGCCTGAACAGCCTGTGAAGTGAACACAAGTTCCCATTTTCTTACCGAGGGGTACCCAAGGTTCACTCGAAGCCAATTTGGCAATGAAG
>NW_003852479.1:5192597-5193950 GCF_000181295.1 Otolemur garnettii
AGCGTTCTCCGTGCTGCTGTTCCACAGAACAATTTCTCCATCATAACTCCCTGCGGGAGCCAGGACACAGAATATCAATCACCAAAAGGTTAGGGTGGAAAATACATGCAACAGCAGTTTGAGGACGTCACTATCAAGGGACCTCACACCGGCCCTGCTAAGGGCCAGATTCCATAGTTTTGGAAACATGAATAACTACTAGTGTTTCATTAACTAGGGTTACAATACTCACAGCATGATCTGTGCAGTGGGTATATGTGTATATAATAGAATTGCTGTTATCTCCTTTAATTTTATTGTCATAAAGTATTCAGAATAAGGATTTTGCAGTTAAACAAGTTGAGTCCTGGTTCTACCACTTACTACCTGTGTAACCTTGAGTATGTTATTGAACACTACTTGATACCACAATTTTCTCATCAATTATACAGGATTAATAATTGTATTTATCTTATAAGAGTGTTGTGAAAAATGAAACATATCTAGAATAGTGTCAAGCATATTTTAAGTACTAAAAAATGTTAATTATTATCATGTATGTTTATTATTTAGTAAGGATAAACAAATCAAGTCCTCCTGGGTTTCTATTCCCCACATCCCAAGGGGGTGTGTGTGCTCGTGTGCTCTGTCTGTGTGTGTGTGTATGTGCTTGTGTGCTCTGAGTGTGTGTATGTGCATGTATGTGCTTGTGTGCTCTGAGTGTGTGTATGTGCATGTATGTGCTTGTGTGCTCTGTGTGTGTGTATGTGCTCATGTGCTCTGTGTGTGTGTGTGCATGTATGTGCTTGTGTGCTCTGAGTGTGTGTGTGTGTGCCCTTCCTTCCTATATTCTTTATTAAATATTGCTTTCTCCAATCCTGAAGCTTTTCCTTCAGGAAGTCGTTTGGCACAGCTCTTCACAGAGAACAGAAAGAAGCCCGAGGAGTAGGGCTAAGTTTGACCACCTTTTCCTTTGGAGGAGGAAGAGGCAATGCTCTCAGTGTCAGGGAGACAACTCCCTACTGAGTGTCAATGGCCAGTAAAGAGCAGAAGAGAAGAGATGAGTTTGGACGGGATGTACAGATGGTGACTTTCTTGGGATTCAGGGAAGGAAAAGAGAAAAGCAAACTAAACTCTGTACTGGTCTGGAAAGAGCAACCTGTGTAACTCGCAAATTGGCACAGGGAGATGGAGTCCACTGTCCATGGAAGTAAGCATTCATCTACTTCTATGATTTTGAAATTCTGTATTTACAAAATGCTTGACCAAACATTTTCACATAGGACTGATGAGATGAGAATGAGTGAGGGGTCATCTATCCACCAGCATAATGTTTTATTACACCTGTGCAGTAACAACCACACAGCTTTACTG
>NW_003852479.1:5194985-5198199 GCF_000181295.1 Otolemur garnettii
ATGAATTAACCTTATTTTAAAGAGGGCAAAAGATCTAAACAGACTCCTTTCTCTCAAAAGGAGAAACCCAAATAGTTCACAAGTATAAAACAAATGCTCAGCATCACGAACCCTCAGGGAAATGCTAGTCAGCACTGCAGTGAGATATCACCCCATTCCAGTGAGAACGGCTACCATCAAGATTCAGAAGATAACAAGTGTTAGGGAGCATGTGGGGGAAAGTGAACACTTACATAGGGCTGCTATGAACTTAAATTAGCACATCTTATGGTAATTGTATTGAGGAATTAAATACAGCACTGCCATATGATCCAGCAATCCCACCACATGATATATAGACAGAGGAAATAAAATCAGTGTGTTGAAGAGGTCTCTACCTCCCCGGGTTGACTGCTGCACTATTCACAAAGCGAGACATTTAGAATCAACTAAATGTTCGTTAATAGATAACTGGATAAAGAAAACATGGTGTTTCCATGTCCTGGTTATTATGAATTAGGCTGCAATAAACATTCTGGTACAAATGTCTTTGTTGTAAAATAATTTTTGATCATCTGGGTATATACCCAGTAGAGGAATACTACTGTGAAATCAATATATAACCACCTACACACTTATACGAATGGCAAAACATAACAATAGTCCAGAAAGTAGAACGGAAGAGGAGAGTGAAGGGAGGGGAAGGGGGACATGGGAGGAGGGAGGGTGTTTGGGGGGATCTCACCTAAAGTGCATGATGCAATAATACATTTCAAAACTATTAAGACATGAGTATAATTGTGATGGATGTGTTACTTGGTTCAATGTATGCATTTCACATTGTCTATCGAAGCAGTATCCTGAACCCCATAAATGCATCAATGTACGAAGTTATGATTTAATAAAAAATAATTTAAAAAAGAAAAGAAAACACAGCATATATACACACTGGAATTATATTTAGTTGTAAAAACAGAATGAAATCCTGTCGTTTGCCACAACATGGATAAACCTGGAGGATGTTATGCTACGTGAAATAAGCCAGTCCAAGAAACACAAATACCTCATGATCTCACTCATTTACGGAATCTAAACAGTTACGTGCACAGAAGTACAGAATAGAACAGTGATTGCTGGAGGATGGGGTTGGGAGAAGACTAGGGGTTAGAAAATGATGAACAGGAGCAAATTACAACAGAGAGTAGCAGTAGGTTGTGGCTCTCTCTTGCACCGTAGGAGGACTAGAATTAACAACAGCGTACTGTACATTTCAGAATAGCTAGAGGAGACATTTTTTAATGTTCTCCTCCCTAAGAAATGATACATGTCTATGGTGATGAGTATGCTAATTATTTCAATCTGATCATTACACGATTTATATATGTTTCTAAGCGACATGCTGGGCCCCATACATATGTACAATTGTTATATGTCAATCATAAGTAAAAAAAAAAAAAAAGAAATCTATTTCTTTTGCAGTTGAGAAAAGGCTCTTCCAAAAGTGAGTGAGCCAAGACAAACCAAACTGTCACCAGTAACTATCAAGTGAGGTTCAAGGCACCTGTCGCGAGAGTTTGTGGAGGTAGAAACGCCACACACAAGATGTCGTCACGGTGCTGCACTCCGCCCTTCCACTCTTCAGACTGGACGAAAAATCCACCGAAGTTCTGGGGTCGAAACACAGTCAGGGCCCTAGTCAGAAGGATACAGAGTTCAGCTGTGGACGGAAAAGGGACATAGATACTGAGCAGCCGTGGTCCACTTAGCAGGTATGACTGGAGAGGTCTTAAAGACCATGCTGCTCAAATTTTTATCCCCACTTGTCATCCACCAGCCTGAGCTTCCCATCCTCAACTTTCCTCTGGGCCTGCTCGTTGAATTTTCTAGTAGATTATGAATATTTAACATCATGGGTTAATTACTCTTTCCCAAACATTAACACCCAACATGTATCCATTTATAGATTAGTTATCCATCACCAAGAATGTACTGCAAAGTCCCCTCCTGGGTTCAGTGGAAGCGCTAAGCATTTTGCGACAATAACATTTGACAGGGAGGGAGCGGATCTATGAAAAATAATGTTTGGTAGTTTAAATAAAATCAGTGAAATTCCTCCCATCAATACTTCTCATGTAGCACACATATTGACATTCTCTGTGGCATTTCCCAGACTAACTTGGCTGACAGTCCGTTCTCTAGGCATCCACAGCATCTGAAAGACCTACTGCTTGGGGCAGCGCCTGTGGTTCTGTGGGTAGGGCACTGGCCCCATATATGGAGGGTGGCGGGTTCAAATCCGGCCTTGGCCAAACTGCAGCAATAAATAGCCAGGCATTGTGGCAAGCACCTGTAGTCCCAGCTACTTGGGAGGCTGAGACAAGAGAATCGCCTAAGCCCAGGAGTTGGAGGTTGCTGTGAGCTGTGACACCACAGCATTCTACCAAGGGCAACATAAAAAAAAAAAAGAAGAAGAAGAAAACACCTATTACTTGTAGAGTACACTTGGAAACTGCTCCCCCAGAGAAATGGGACATAAAACAGACACATTTTGAACAGAAAGAAAGAATAATATTAGAGAGGCCAGTATCTTAAGTCACTGCTGATGAGGCCAGGACAGGATGAGAAAAGAATGAAGTGCTTGGTGCCTGGTGCCTAGAGGAGAAATAATGTATAGTCCAAATTGTGGGGCATCAGTATTGCTTTGTTCCCCTGGATGGTTGGATCTCTGGCCACCAGCCTAGGCAAAGCCCCCACTTCCCTCAGTATCCACCTCTCAAATGAGCATTTGCAGCCTTCAGCTTGGTGTCTCCATCCCCCTCTTTTCTTCATTTCCCTAAAATTGGCCTCTATCCCCATCACTCTAAAAGTCTCACAATGGTCCTACCAGTGCTCACTACTCAGGGCAACAGCCTCCGACCAATTTTACAGCCTCTTGTCTGCCCCCTGCTGGTGCATTCTTCACCCTGCTGTTAGAACAGACATCCTATTGAGGGCTCTGCATTTATTCTGCAAGTTATTTCCTGTTTTCTATGAAGCAGCCCAGTTCGTGGCACTCTAGCATACTGAGCCGTGAGCATAAAATGACCAAAGTGCAGGGTGAAATACACTAAGTGTTAATAAAGGGCTGACCAATGGCCATGACAGCCCAGAGCAAAAATCGCAGAAGGCTGAGCTGAGGGCTGACATTTGAAGTGGACCAGAAAAGAAAGATAAGACTCAGAAAATGAAAGCTTTC
>NW_003852479.1:5198442-5199709 GCF_000181295.1 Otolemur garnettii
TCTTCTTAATTGTTCATTCCACTCCAAAAACTCAAGGAAAATATCTTATATTCTTAATTTTCTCTTTATCTGCTGGTAAGTTCGATTGAAGAGATTACCCTTTGGGGATGGGAAATGTAGAGTGGGAATAGTGAGGAAGAGGTAGATCCTATATCACTTCTGTTACCTCCCAGCCAAAATTCAACGTCAAATGTCTTTTGGCCAAGAGACTTGTGTTAAATAGATATATTAGATATATGCACAGAATGCCACCCAAAGGCAAAAAAAAAAAAAATTCTTTTTATAACGTGGTATAAAAAGCAGCCTCCTGATATTTGACCTTTTGTGTCAAAATGTTGAAAAACTAATTAGCTGCCATCTTACTCTTAAAACTGAACCTGGAACTTTCATTTGAAATGACAGATGCCCTTAAAATAACTTAAGAATCCATACGGTAGTTCTTAAACTTTTTCCATTTCAAAGATGACTGTTTTTAAGTTTGTACTTTTGCCAAGAGTAAAATTAAAGTTCAGTCTGAGCCAATTTCAAGGCCATTTCAGAAGTCTGAGATACTTTTTTCTTTCCAGCATTGGAGGAGTTTCCCAGTTCCATTCCACACTCCACATTTAAACCCTCAGAGTCCTGCACCCAAGCTGAGTCATCGTGTCATCTTGTGGAGATGAATCACGTCTCTAATTCAGAATTTAGATGTGATGACCAATTCTGTGAGGAAAATTACCTGTAAAGGGCAAAAATATACATACAGAAGGAAAAAAAATATTAAGACCATCCCTTTTTCTAGGATGAAAGAGTGAGAAGAACAAATTTTTGACCAGAAATTATTATGTAGAAATTGTTAGGGAGAGACACAAAACAGAGTCCACTGCATGTTCCATCAGAGCTTGGCCGTCCACACATTGTTAGCCCAATACCATAAGTCCTACAAGACCTGCCCTCTGTTTGTAGATTTTCAGACTTAAAAAGAGTACCTCAAAGACAGAGAATTGGTTCGATATTTATCAGTTCATTTGGGTTCTTTTTCCTTTTACCTAAGTTTATGGAGTCAATTTTGAACACTGGAAGAAGCACAGGACTAGCTTTAAAGGTTATTTGTGAACTTCACACAAACCTGCCCCCTCCTTACCTTCACCACTGTTGTTCTATAATAGTCCCAACTTTGGAAATATTCATTCTGAGCCTTATCCTAATCAGAAACCAAGTTGCAGTTCCTTAGTAAGGCAATTATTAATAATTTAATATCTTATGATAGATAAGTTGTATTCTCAAG
>NW_003852479.1:5201156-5201656 GCF_000181295.1 Otolemur garnettii
GATGGTGTTTGCCATTTTCCACCAGTATGTGTTGAATTGCCAAATGAAATGTGATTCCCTTGTCAACAGGAATCGTGATTTTTCACATTTAGTCGACCATCATTCCTTACTCGGTACTCAACCTTGATATACCTTTAAAACATTTTTAGAAAGGAAAGAGAAAAAAACTACAGTAAGCTAAATCTTTGATGTATTAAGTTGCTAACACTTTGTGTGTGTGTGTGCTTATTTATATAAGTACAAAACTGATTTACAAGCTTCAACTGGAATGACTAACCTACTCCGTTATTTGTTTAAAAAATATAATTTGCTCCCTCATGCTTTTATGACTCCATTTGCACCCTGTCCACAAGGCAGTGGTGGAAAGAGAATAGACTTTGGCTTAGAATTGTAGCTCAGCAGGTTACTAGTTTTATAACCTGGGCTAAACTACCTAACCTCTTCAAGCCTCAGTATCCTGCCCTGTAAAAACAGTTGATAATTCTTAGACTTTGTAGACA
>NW_003852479.1:5201897-5206864 GCF_000181295.1 Otolemur garnettii
CACATGCAAAACAAAACAAAGTTTGGAGAGGGATTCCTAGATAAGGGGAGAGAATAAAGGCATGGGGGTATAAAATGGTATAGTTTGGGAACATACTAATGACAGGCTATGATGTGATAGAATTTAAAATATACACAAAAAAAAGGGAATGAAACTAGAGAATAAAGAATAGGTCCAGGCCCACGGGAGTTCAGATTAAAACTATGAAAAGTTTTCAACAAGGAAGTAACATAGAATTCACGGTAGAGAAAAATCATTACAGCTGAAGAGTGCAGAATCTATCTCAGGGGTGTCAGGTGGGCACTACTAGATGCAAGGACAAGTTAGAAGACTGTGGCATTCAGTCGAAGGATGCTCTGAACAGGATGGGTGTAGTTCTTAGGGGGGCAGGTTTGAGAAATATTTAAGGTATCCAATGGATAAGACGTTGTGACTACTTGGTCATAAAGTGGTGAAAAGAAGAGCCAAGATGGATATCCAGGTCTCTCGCCATTAACTGATGCCCGAATCTAAGAGAAATAGGTTTTATTTGGAGAGGAAAATGAATAATGATTTCAGTTCAGAACGTGTTGGATCTGGATTGCAATCAGATATGGCCCAAAAGCTAATGGATAAATGAGCTCAGAGAGGTAGGAGCTGAACAGAGATTTGAAGTGTCTATGAAACATTGCTACCATCCAAAATGAAGCTAAGAAGTAAATTAGATAATGTGTGTAAATAGCTTGATGCTACACAGTACTAATAATGAAATAGATTTGGATGACGTATTTAGGTACCTCACTCAATAAATTTCAGTTTTATTCCATCCCAGGGAAAAGCATTGAGTCAATCTCTGTACTCAGAGAGAGCCTGAAGTTAAAGCTATAACTTTACCTCCCAGTATCTCTCTGAGTTTTCAAGAAAGCTAAATAAGATGACTGTCAACCTTCCAGTTATTTCTTTTCTAATCACTAATTGGTGATGAACTTGGTGCAATGGTTCATCTTTCCCAAACCATAAATAGTTAGCTACCCTCTTGCCTCTTTAGCTAAATGCCTCTGATAAAAAAAGGATTTAAAGCCTCTGACTTAGAAAACATAATTTTTAAATCTGCCAATATAAAAGTGAAAAAAGATAACTGAGAATGTCATGATTCAATTCTCAATTTCCACTAAGGCATCCAAGTCCTGACAACCTTGGGGAAGATGGAAAGATGGAGGAGATGGGAAGAGTCATAACTTTTTCTATTCTCACTCCTGTTTTCCCAAAGTCTTTTACCCAAGTTACAGAAAGTGACCATCCACCAGCACAGAACAGAACACCAGGCGTTACTTTAAACCACCTTCATGTGACTCTATACATCTAACCTTTTAAATTTCCTTTTTGTAAGCAAGCAGAAAAATCTTCTATTAGACCCCAACTTTTAAGTAAGGATACCTAAAAAAGAAGAAAACGCTAGCTACAAGTTTTGAATTAAACCGATTAACTTTTTAAACTCCTTTTTGTTGTGTTAAAAATTTAAATTAGATCAGCCAGATACCACACATCTACCCTGCCCTAGCATCAGAGAATTAAACTTATTCCTTGCCACAGACTAATTCTCATTATCTCATAGTGTGGGGAGTGGTTTTCAGTAGATAAGGGATCATGATTGTTCTCAGAGATATAAAGTCTTGTCCTTCAAAGGTAAGGATAATTGGATTGGTTCCAATCAAGTAGAATAATGTGGACTATGCTTTCAAACCACCTTCAAAAACAAAGAAGTGTGAGCCTGGTGTCTGCCAGTCTGCCGATGCACATTTGCTCTGCAAGAAAAAAGTCTTTGCTATGATGGATGAAAATCCCCAAATACTATGTATATATGTCTGGTTGTCTAAGTATAAAATGTGACTTAATCCTGCCCCAAACTACTAAGATGATAATTGAACAGTGAACAATACTGGGCAAATTACCTGTTAGAGCAGTATTTTGTGAACTATTATATGGATGGCAATATATTTTCAAAACATGTCATACTTTAATTTTCCTTGTGCTTATACAAGGCCATAGAAAAGGCCCTGTTATGATCCTTTTGTTCTCTAAAGAAAAGTGACTTTCCTTATAGTGAAAAGCGGAGACTTGCTCCTCAGGAAGGGTAAGTGGCCCGTGAGAAGCCCTCACTGCACCAGGACCAAGGAGTGCAGCACGGAGCACACTGGGCTATTTTTCTCTGTGCTATGTCTGAGTAATTGAAAATAAGTCCCAGGAGAAGGGGGAATAAGCCCCTGTACAGTTGAAGTAATGGAATCGACATGTTAAGAATTTATCGACTATAACATTTGGGAAACTTTTGGAACTCAAGAATTTGTATTGCATCCCCATCTGAAATGGATAAAGAAAAAGACAAATTCTCGAAGCCAGAAGATATCCCCAGAGCACTTCTCAAAGCCAAGGAAGCTATGTGATCTTATAATACCCACTAAGCGTTCAGCTGATTCCAACCAGAGTGTCACTCACCTTTGTCACCAGCCAGTTAATGACCAACAATCAGTCAAGATCTCTATGTTCTTTTTTCTTTTGAGTTTTAATTCAAGTGAAAACATTCACGTTTTACCTTCCCATCGTTTGGCATGATCCCAGTCGTACCTCTCCCAGCCTGTGACCAGGACTGTCTTCTGGAGAACCAGGATCTGTGAAATATCCACAGCTCCGTCTTGCCCAACAATCAGCGTGTGGTGACAATATCCGTTGAAGTCCCATATCTTTAAGAGAAAAAGCAAAACCACCTTTCAGACATGAAGAGAAAATGTCTTCTTCAATGTGTAAAATAATGTTGTCTAACAGGAGTAGTTTAAATTTGAAAATAATCTTGTTACACAGTATTATTTTAGATTTTTGTGCTTGCATTCTGAACTAGGATGGATTCACTTAGAAAATGTACTAAAAAGAAAGCCATCTCACCATTTGAATTTAGACATTGTATTTATTACTTTTGTGAGATATTGTGAAATATCTATATGCCCAGATAGACACTTATATATAGATATACAGATAGATATTTAGGTAGATAGATGGATGGATGGATGGATAGATGATAGATATATAGACAGATAATTTGGTGTCCATCCCCATTTCCTGGCATGTAGCTCCTCAAACCCTTGCACATTCCAGAGTGTTGAGTGTCTTTGGCATACTAATGACAACACTGGTGGTTGGGGACCCCTAAATAGTCTGGGGGGCTGTTTATAGAAAAGGCCAAAACATGATTAGAGTAGAACTTTCAACTCCATCTCTCAAATTCCCAGGAGGGCGGAGGGTCTGAAAGTTGAGCTGAGCTCCAGTGGCCAACGATGGAGTCACTCATGTCTACATAATAAAGCCTCCCTGGAAACCCAGAGGACAGGGTCAGGGGAGCTACTGGATGGCAATGGCGGAGGGTGTGGGGGTGGTGTGTGCAGCGTGGAAAAGCCATGCTCCCCCCACGTGCCTTGCCTTATAATCTCTTCCTTCAGTCTGCTCATCTGTGTCCTCCGTAATGTCCTTTATAATAAATGGTTAAGTGTAAATAACGTTTGTCCCTGAGTGCAGTGAGCTAGTCTCGAAAATTACTTAAGCCTAAGGAAGAAGTCTTGAGAACCCTGATTTACAGCCAGTCAGTCCAAAGCAAAGGTCAAAACATGTGCTTAAAACTGGCATCAGAGATCAGGGGAAGTTTGCTGCACTGAGCCCTCAACTTGGGATCTGATGCTATCTCTAGGGAGACAATGTCAGAATTGAATTGAATTAGGGGACTCTCAGCTGGTGTCTCTGCAGAACTGGTGTGGGGTAAGTCATGCATCAGTAATGACAGAGATACCTTCTGAGAAATGCATCATTAGGCCATACTGTCATTGTGTGAACATCACAGGATGTCCTTACACAGATCTCAGTGGTGTAACCCACTACACCCAGCCCATAAGTCTTCCCTATGGCTGTAAGGGGGCAAGCCTGTACCCCACGTTACTGTGCTGAGCACTGTAACACAATCGCGATTACTGGTGGGCCTGGTTGGTTGTGACCAAAATGCACATGGCTGCACATATATCTCACACTCTGCTGATAACATAATCAGTCTATTCTAACAATTGATGATTCAAAATCCATAAATTAATGTGTGTTTTGTCAGGGAGAGACAATATAAAATCATGAAGACCACACACCGGAGTCTGTCAAAATCCCGGCTTTCTCACAGTGTCTCTCTACATGATGCTTCTTCCTCTGAGACACAAGAACTTACTCCTCAAGAAAGCTTAGGAGTGGTTCTCAACCTGTGGGCCGTGACCCACAGGAACGGTATTAAAGGGCCGTGGCATTAGGAAGGTTGAGAACCACTGGCTTAGAGGATTAACTGTGTGATCCAGAGCTTGAAACACAGTCACTATGTCCTGGGTTTCCATCTTTTGCCAATAAAACCTTCTGTGGATGGTGGATACCTGTAGAGACAAGCATCCCATGCTCAGACAGGGCAGTTCGCTTCACTGTGCTCCCCCAGGAGATTGATTCTGAGAAAGATTTCTTCAAAGATCGAGCTTCTGCACCTGCCTATAGATATGCAGAAATATGCAGAAGATCTCTTTAGAAGAGGTCCTGGAGAATCAGGCCAGGGTGCAGCTGGGAGTTTGAATACATGTCCTTGAGTGTTGGGTTCTGTTCTCTGTCTTCTTCCTTCATTAACATTATAATCTCTAGTTTCACTTTGGGCCAGCAAGAACAGATGGTCAGTCTCCTTTATGTTTTTACTCTAAACAAAATCAATTGTATATGTGTTCCTCAGCCTTCACACTGAATTGTAATCTTAATGGTAGCTTCCTAATGTTACTTCGCTTCTTTGAATCTGTGTTAAATTCCTACTGCATGTTTGAAAGTATATAAGATAATCAGTAAAGTCAAGCCTGGTTGCTGACCTGAGCAAGTCTCGACCTCCCTTCAAATCAATCATCCCGTCTGCAGTTCCTTTTCCCTGAGTCTCC
>NW_003852479.1:5207196-5207418 GCF_000181295.1 Otolemur garnettii
TTATAAAAGTTAAAGATTTAAATGAACTTAATTGCTCATTACTAAAGGTCTGAACAATCAGAATATGGAGAATCTATGTCCCAGAATATAATCTGGCCTTTAAGGAAAAGTGAGTCATCTCCATATTTTTAGACTCTGTCAAAACTCAACTAGTGATGAAACCTGAGCAAGTTGCTTTATCTCTTTGGATTTCACTTTCCTCATCTGCGACATTGGGATAGT
>NW_003852479.1:5207685-5211937 GCF_000181295.1 Otolemur garnettii
TTTTTCCACTTGTTTTATGTACATATTAATTATTTAAAACATTCAATTAATGTAAAAATACACCCTTCAGAGCCGTGATAAATAGAGGAAACTTTATACATCTTTGATTACAGAGGTACTGATTTTGGACTCTAAATTATAAATGAGATTGGAAAATGTCATTCGTTCTTATTTCTTCATAGACTATGGCCAGGGAAGCTCCACCCAATTTACGTGTCACAAGCAGAAGTAGCCAGATCTCAGAACTCGGCTGTGCAGTTGAGATAAAGATAAACAAGCCTCCAAAAGCAGGGATTATCCTCCTGGAGTCACAGGAGCTGCTGAGAGGCAACCCTGAGCTGAGACTCGTGGAGTGTGCACAGGCTGCACCCACAGGCCACTTTGTTTTCTCCTAAACATGGCTGTGGCCACAAATAGGTACCGAAAGATTTGACTGCCCCTCCCCCCATCCTACTAAATCTCTTAGTCCCAGCAGTTCAGCAACATCTGCAAGTTCTCCGTTCCCCTAGTTTCCCCTGGACCAGTAGTTCTCAACCTTCCTAATGCCACAGCCCTGTAGTACAGTTCCTGTATTAAACCACTGCCCTCGACACTGCACCAGTTACTGTCTAGGACACAGGTGGATGTATACAACTTCTTGGGCTTCACGCTTCAGCTCGGTCTCAGAGCCCAGAACTAGTAATGACATACTGGCTGTGTCTTTTGCCCAAACCATTTCCAGTTAGTCTCCTGTTACTTCATCACAACCACCAGGATTGGGTTTGTCCTGGTACCATCACACGTCTTAGCAGAGCTCCTGCAAACTCGCTTGCGTTACTGAAACCACAGTTCCCTTTCCACACTTCATTCCATTAACTACCCCAGGATCCAAGTTCTACTGATGCTGAGAGATTCTCACTTCACTTACCCGAGCACGGCACCTGCCTCACACCCGTGGTTGCCATGGTAGTGTGCCTCTTGTTACCTGCCCCCAACCACTAGGATGCTATACCTGCACGACCAGGTAGCTTTGTGTCCCCCTCCCTTCAGCCTAACTAAATGCATCACACACCGCACTGCACAAGGGAATCCAATACCCTTCTGACCCCAGGTACAACATGTTGGAGAACTAGTCAAAGCTTACTCGGGAAACCACCATCTGTTTCCTCAGAGGGGTACAGGCCATCTCCAATCAAATACTGTCATTGCTCTCTCGGGAATGAAGGGATCAGAGAAGCTTCTCTCTGAAGCTTCACAAAATGCTT
This sequence comes from Otolemur garnettii, assembly GCF_000181295.1. Taxonomy (NCBI): domain Eukaryota; kingdom Metazoa; phylum Chordata; class Mammalia; order Primates; family Galagidae; genus Otolemur; species Otolemur garnettii. Next base: position 5,208,930 of record NW_003852479.1, read on the forward strand.
CAGTGGTTCTCGTAGGCCAACTCTGTGGCCTCAGCATCGCATGAAAAGTTGATAACTTTGCAGAGCAAAATAGCACCTTCCTCCCAGAAGAAATGAGCAATAGTTACAAAACAAGAAAATTAGAAGAATAAAGTAGTTTAGGACTAATAATAAGTAAGACTATAATTGTTCTTTCAAATACTCTCCCTCACTATCTCCCTTACCTTCAAGTAAAAAAAAAAATGCAAATTAAAAAATGGGTTTTCTTTTCGATATTTATTTTCTGAAAGATTGGCATCTGTACTGTTCTATCAAGTTTACTTAAGTTGCAGTGATTTCTCGTTTAATAAACCTAGAAAAAGTGAACTAGAGATATTAGCCAGAGCACACAAAAATTATCCAGTGATCTAACCCTATTCAGCACACTGAAAGTGGGGCTTTCTGAAATAAGTAAGCCACGTTTTTATTCTAAAGAATCTATTCATAAAAATAATGTATCCTCTTTTCCACGAAGGTTGATCTTCCCGGCAGCTTTGTTATTAGACGGTTTGGTTTATTTAGCTCCTCTCTCACAACACCAAACAGACAAAAGGAAGTGTCCAGCCGCGTGTCCTGGTGCAGAATTTTAGCCTCTCCTGTCGGGGAGGGGGGGAAACACAGCTGTGTTCTCACCTTCACGGTCCCATCTGTGCTGCCAGTCAAAAGCCGCGTCTCATTTGCATCAAGGGCCATCGTGCTGATTTCTGCGTTGCCATGGCAACCAGTAAACTGTTTGATTTTCTGCCCGGTGTCTATTACCCAGAAGGAAACTGTAGACCCCACATCAGAGCTGATTACCTAGGAGAAAATAACATTTTGGAAAAATTAAATACAGTCCCAGAATCAACCATTTTTATTTCAATAAAGATACCCAGTCTGTACATTCCCACCACTGGCATCCCCCAACAATTAGAGACATTTTTGTAATGTGTTTTCTTTCTTTCTGTTAAGCCGATAACATTTCAATTTCCAGGCCAGGCCTGAGGCAATGGAGTCATGATCCTCCTTATCAGAGAAGATAGGAATCAGCTTCCCTTCCCCACCATTCAGCTAGATGTCTAGAGGCCATCCTGAAATCAAAGCCTGCTGGAAATAAACTGATGAATCTTTTGCATTCAGATAAGAAAGCTGATGCTACTAGTCAGGGTGCTCTGACAGTGTTTACAAAAAGAAATACTATGTTCTATATTAGCCCCCATTTAGCATTCAGAGAAGCGGCTCCGCTAGCCACTCTGGGGGAAATTTAATTTCAACAAATTACTGGCGCTATCACTTTCAATACAGTTAGTTCTTTGCTTTCTCTTTTCTCATGCTACTGTGTGCATTTCTGCAGCTAAAACACAATCATTGATAGACCCAAACACAGGTTAACTATAAATCTACATACGCATCTCCAGAAGATGGCCGCAAAGCAAATGAGAGAAGGGGTGGTGTTATACAGCCGTGTAAGAAATGTTAGCAAGCAAATGAACAGCTAACCGCAGGTCCAGGCATTTAGACTCACTTTAAGAGATTTATAGGTTAAAGCAACCGAGCTAATATGACTTCGGAAACCAAAATAATGAATCAAAATCATAACAAATGGTTATCAAAATCATAACCGTGAATGCGGAGGTGGGAAATCGTCTGAAGCAATATTTAGATTTTGAGAAACTTACACTTTTTTTTCTGCTTATTGATTACCATTGTATAAATGTAAATATATTAAGAATATTTTAAATTTGAATGCTGTACTTTCATCATCAAATGGGTTGAAGTTCATCAAATGTATATCCATAAATACCGGATCGTCTGCTGTCCTGCATTCATTCATTCATTCATTCCACAGGCACTTTACAGCATCTCTCTCTGTGCCAAGCTCCGGGACAGCAACGGGCCGTCACTGATAAACCCTGTTCTCTAGGTGGCTCTAGTCTAGACCTGTGCATTAGATCCAGCTGGAGAACTTTTAAAAGCACCACTGCACCCCAGACGCAAGACTCTGATTTAATAGAACTAGCTCCAAAGGTTATTCCAATGTGCAGACTCAGCTAAGAACTACTGTTCTAGATGGAGAAACAGACAATGTCACACGTATTACCAGGTTAGAGACATCGTCCCAGAGTGCTGGGGGAGTGTGGAGAGGCAAACCCAAGATCCCTCACTGCGGTGAAGGTGGGGTTAGGAATTGATGGAGTGAGGGCCGTCAAGGTTCAGAGAGAAGGTGATAACTCCCCAGATTGAAAACAGAAACATGCATTTATAATACAGCATTAAGCCCTCTATCCTCACTATCATGTTTCAGCTTTATAAAATCTCAGTAAAATAATATTGCAACCATTATTTTACCAAGGATGAAATTGAGATTTTAATCAGCTATGTGGTGTTCCCAAGCTTATCTATGTAACCAGGTTTGAATCCCAGGCTGTCTATGGCAGCCACATCACAAGGTCTCCCAGTATTCCAACAGAGTATCCCAGATCACTAAGAGCTCACTTGAAAGAGAAGAGAACTTGGAGGATGGCCCCAGCCTGGGAAACACCAGGAAGGTTTATAGCACCTGAGTGTAAATATCTGAAAGGACAAAGGTGGTGGGAGATCAGATGAGGAAGAAAGCTGGATACGGGATTGAGAAATCTCTACTAAATGGTTCCAGAGAATATAGAGTACTGTGTAAAATTAGTTTTACTAGAAGAGAGTCCATAGCTTTCATGGGTTGTCAGTGGAGCTTATGATTAAACAAAGGGTTATCAACAACATTATTATTCCTAATAAGGAGAAGAGCGATGTGGTGTTTGGTTGGTTGGTTTGGGAAGATCCCTCTCTCAGCAGAGTGGGGAACACACTGGGCTCTGGGGAGACCATGTGGAGGCTGCTGTCTGCAGGGGAGACACTGTCACCTATGACAGTCGCTCCCGCAGAGGTGGGCCTGAACCGAAGGCCAGCTCAGCTCCCGCAGAGGTGGGACTAAACAGAAGGCCAGCTCAGCTCCCACAGAGGTGGGCCTGAAC
>NW_003852479.1:5212092-5215553 GCF_000181295.1 Otolemur garnettii
CAGAGGTGGGCCTGAACCCAAGGCCAGCTCAGCTCCCGCAGAGGTGGGACTGATCAGAAGGCCAGCTCGCCGCCTCATCACAGCTCAGCAAAGACCTGATCAGAAGCACGTCGGCCTTTGCAGCCCCCTTCTCCCCGAAATTACAACTCTGATGAGATAATTTTTAAATGATGTAAAACCATATTTATGCAACACATTTTCTGTCAGTGAAATCAGAAGTACCTTAAATATTCAATTACCAAAGTTAAATATTTGAAATAATGTGACCTGACACTTTAATTATCATCCCATTTTGTGACTGTGCCTCTGTTTGATTCCGTTTATACGATATCCATGGTGATGAAGAACACAGGTCTGAGGTCAGGCTGCCTGGGCCTGAATGTTGACCGCCTCCCCAACTAGCTATGTGACCTTGGACATCAAGGTCAAGCACATTACTTAACCTCTCAAAGCCTCAATTTCCTCATTTATAAACCAGAGGCAATGGTTTAAGTAACTACCCCAAACCATTGTTGCAACGTTTAAACAAACTACTACCTTTAAAGCCTTTACCACAGCACATGGCACGGCCACAATTGAGCCATAGAAGTTAGTTAGTGGGGCTATTTTATCAAGGTTTATTTTTCTGACCTCTAATTTAGGCTCATAGCACTTTGCATATGCAAATAAATTTAAGGAAAAATAACGTCTTGCTTTCTTCCAACCATCATAGTGAATGAAGACAATTACATTTTATAAACTAGATTTTAGATGCACACTGAAATTTTGAATTATACTTGTGAATTTCTCACAGACTTGCTTAGCAATTTGGATCCTATTCATTAAAGAGAAAATCACAAAAACATAATTTTTCAAGCACATGTGAAAATTTTGATAAGTGGCCTTTTAAGAAAAGGTTAAAGATTTGGAAGGATTTTACTATTCCACTCCAAAAGATTTTTTTTGGTTTATTCTCATTTGTCTATTGGCACATCTTATTATTTTTAATTGGCACATAATTGTACATATGTATGAGGTATGGTGTGAAATTTTTTCTTTTTTTGCAGTTTTTGGCCGGGAATGGGTTTGAACCTGCCACCTCCAGCATATGGGGCCTTACTCCTTTGAGCCACAGGCACCGCCCATGAATTTTAATATAGGCATACAATGTATAACAATAAAATCAGCATAATTAGCATATCCATTATCTCAAATATTTATAATTTCTTTTGTTGAAATAGTCAAAATCCATTCTTCTAGCTATTCGAAGGTACGCACTAAGTTGTTAATCACATCCGCCCTGTCGTGCTATGGAATGCTGAGCTTCCTCCCCCATCCACCTGCATGAGAAAGCACGCAGAAAGCATCACATGGTTTTATGTGTTAGGCATTCCGGTACCAAAGGTGGGCAATCCCTAACAAAAACAAAAGAGCAAAATAAAATAAGGTGAGATAAGGCCATGTGCAAAGGGGAGACTTGTTACCTGTTCAAAGGCTGCGTCACCCTCCCTACAGAGCCTCAGCCATTGGGTCCACCGCTCGAGCTGATGCAGACGTTCAGCCAGGAACGGGTGATGTTCATTCCCCGCAGCTTTGTGCCTCTCTCCCCGACCCACCTGGCTGAGCCCAGTGCACTAGTCATCAGTTCCCATCACCTTGCTTTACCCATTTAAGCTCCCATGAAATCTGAATCAGTAGTGACAACAGCCCACAGCCAGTCTGAGTTCATTTTAAGGCAATCTGCTCAGCGGGTCTGTGGGAGAACAATGTGTTGAAACTGACTATGTCACAAACATGTCAGCCAGAATCTGCTCTCACGTTGACAACACCAGAGTAACAGAGCAGGTGACAGGACTGTCAGAGTTCAGTGGGGAGACTCACACTGTACGTTACTTGACAAATGAAGACGGGGGGACTTCGTTGTTAGCAAGTTATTTTTATTAGTGACGAAGGCCAAGAACGAGTCTGGGCATCACATTTGAGGCCGCGTTATGGTGACACCAAATCCCGCTGAGTGTGTAGTTCATCCCTGCTTGTCTCTCATCAGACTAGACCTCGGGGGATGAGGCCCAGGCCCTTCCAGTCTGCAGAGCAGAGACGCCACGAATAGCCGTGCTCGGTGCAAAGGGGCCTCCTGAGCGGCAGGTTGTTCTCACAGAACGCGCTGCATCTTCTGTACCTTTGTCAACAACTGTTCAGCAGAACGTGGCTCTTTTAGTTTCTCTCATGAAGCTGTCACAGCTGATGAGACCATTCTAAGAGGCATGAGGCTATATCCATGTCATCTAATTGTATCTTGCTCTTACGACAATTCAGCAGGCGTTTCAGCTCTCTTTCATATGCACCCCAAGTCCTAGGTCTAAGCAAGAGCAGGAATCAAAAATCACAGCAGCGAGTGCCGTTATCTACTAGAGAATTAAGATATTTGGTTTAATGGCTGTTTACGCTTTTCTTTTAAGTCAGTGGTGTTTACGGTGCCATGATGCACACGAGGTTAGATCTTGTACTCCCATTTTATATGAAATCTCTGGAAGTTACATGGGAGTGAGCAGGGAGGTGAGGGGAGTGAGAGCATCTCTGTGCTGGTACAGAGCATGCATTCATTCAACTATTTTAAGGCAGCCTTTATCTGTGTCTTGTTTATTAGATTTCACCTCTTCTTAGATACATTTGCCATTTGATCTTTCAAATTCATTCCTGGACTGTATTGAATACCTGTAATATGCAGAAAGTGGATCTAGGCACTGGGAAGACAGCAGTGAAAAATTTGTGTCCTTACGCTTTAGAGGGAGAGATGCAACCTTATGAGTAACAGAAGAAAACAGCAGTTATGGAGAGAGTACAGCTGAGAGGGACATGGAGAGAGCTGGCAGCGAGAGGGGCATCGGGGGCTTTAGGGAGAACTCCCCAAGAATCATTTGGGGAAAGACACAGTGAGATGGAGGAGTGGGCCACGGAGGCACCTGAGGGAAAGGAGCTCCAGCAAAACAAACAGCCTGAGACAGACTATGTGGAACGAATCTGCAAGGAGGCCAGCGAGGTGCAGGCGGGAAGGAAGGAGCCACTGCCTGGGGTCAGCATGTGGGGAACCAAAGTGCTCTAAAAAGCACCAAGCTTTGCAAGAACTAGGAAACAGAAAGGGCAGGTAACTTTACAGGCAGGAGAGGCAGGCTCAGGGGGAGTAGCATGAGGGGCAGGAGAGTCCCCGGAGAGACTTCACAGGAACACATTGTAATTTCTGTCTCACAATTCTGCTTTTTTATTTCTCTGCAAATGTTTTCATAAGATAGAATTCTTCATCCGCTCTCTGCTTTAGTTACAGAGCCCACATCATAGAAGAGTCCACGCCATGAAGGAAGCTAAAATCAGTCTTGAATAATCCTCAGCCTTCTGACACACAGTCCAGCGTCCCGCTGTTCCCGGGCACTACTCCTGTGCCCTCCTCATCCCTGACCCTGGTTGGAGGCGCCCATCTCCCACGA
>NW_003852479.1:5216645-5224032 GCF_000181295.1 Otolemur garnettii
GTGCCCTCCTCATCCCGGACCCTGGCTGGAGGCGCCCATCTCCATCACACCCTCTTCCACTCGTTCCTCCAGTGTGGTGTCCATGAGCTCTTGAATCTCCCCTTGAATCTCCCCTTGAATCTCCCCAACATCTGTATCTTGAAGCCCTTTACCTCCCATCTTTTTTTTTTTTTTTTACCATATCCATAATCTTTCTCATAATTTCTTTTATTGGCTCTGCCATGAATCCTGTGGCATCACATGCGACCATCTGGAAACGGCTTTTTCCACCAGGAAGGTGCTATTTTAGGCTTTCCTGGCTTTTTCTGTAACAATGATGGCGACTTCCATGGTGTGGTCCTTCCAGACGTCCGTGCCGCTGTCCCCGTCAGCATTCTCTTCCACAGGGCTGACAATCCCATCCATAGAGTTCAGCATTTTATTAATGAGCTTTAAAGATCCTTATGACCTCTGCTCAAGGGACAAAATTAGAGACATGTTGGGAGAAGCTAGAGAAATTAGATGCTTTTGTGGTTGCACTCCAGGGGTTCTGGCTGGCCGGGGCATTGTCCAGTCTCCCTGGAGCTTTAGGAGACCGTCCCTTATTGGTAAAATGCCTCCTGAGTGAGGGACAAAGGTTCAATGGAACCAATCTAGAAAAAGGGTTCTCCTCATCCAGGCCTTCTTGTTTCATGACCAGAAGACTGGCAGCTGGTGTTTGTTAATCGTTTTCCCTCCATGCACAGAGGTCAGCAGCTTTACAGATAAGGGCAGTGCTGGTCAGAAACTCGGCCTCCGTGCACAGAACGGCTGAGTCAGCCTATCCCTGCCCACCCTGAGCCCTGGTGCTGCCTCATGTTTATCCCTAACAAATACCCTTAGTGGCATTTTCCCCCCAGGTAAGAGCAGTTTCATCTGCATTAAAAGCCTATTCAGGCAGACGTCTGTCTTCTCAACGACTTTCTTCATGCCGTCTGGGAACTGCTCCGGTACCGGCTCTTGATCAGCAGAAGTTACTTCTCCCGTTATCTTGATATTTTTTTAAGTTAAATCTCATTCTAAAATGATCACACCATCCTTTGCTGGCATAAAATTCTCCACCTTAGATCCTTTACCTTCTTTTTGCTTTAAGTTGTCATATTGACAACTTTGCTGTTTCTCAAATCGTGGTCAGTTGTATGGATATGCCTCTCTCAGAGCAATTCTGCCCGTAAAAGAGCTGCATTTTCAATATGAGAAACTAAGGCATCTCACAGGAAGTGCGAGGTCTCCTGCAGCGGGGGCCACATGACTTTTCCCTTTTGGAATTGTCCTTACACTGGATTCATACACAGTATCTTGAAAAGGATGACAAAGTGCAGCCCCAGACCTCAGCCTATGGTGCACATCAAACAGTTCGGTTTTTCTTTGAATGTCATGATTTTTCTCTCCTTCTTGGAAGCACACCCAGCATCCCCTAGTGGCGCTTTGTCTGGGTCCCATGGTATCACCAAGGTCTATGGCATTGCACCAAACACAACAAATAGGTGAGAATCGCGAGAGAACATTTTTTACCGTGATATGCAATTTTCTGAAGAGAGGAGCTGCCCGCTCAGAGATGATTAGTGTCACGTGGCATTTTAAACCACACTTGAGCTCCCCACAATAGCAACAGAAGCGCCTATAAAATTATCCCAGTAGTACAGTATGTAATGCAGTTAGTTGTGTGCAGTGACGATTTAATACTGCATGTTTCCTTTGTCTGTGTGTCTCTGGGCTGCAAAAGGGCCCCCTATCTGGTCTTTAAGTGTCAGTGTGTGTGAATTTGATGAACCTTAACCCTTTATAATAGATTTGTGAATATTTTTATGGTAATAGATGATAAAATAGACTAGCATCTACATATATACTTATGACATGCATAACTTTTTCTCAATTTCTTATATTCTAGGGTACATTGTTCATTTGTGAGTTTTCTCAAATTATTACGAATCTTAAACAACAACTCTATTTACGGCAAAAATATGCACACAGGTGTCCCTGTGCAGTTTATATTTATGCATATACACACGACACCTGTCTAAGAATAGAAGAGCCTTCAAAGGGTGCTCAGGAGTTCATGAGTTTACTCCAGGAGAGCAATTGAGTAGGAAAAGAAGGGGTCAGGAGGACATTTTCCCTGTATGCCCCTGTTTTCCTTAGAACGTTGTAACATGTTAAGTTGTTATTCCTCCCAAACGAATCACATTAAACAAACATGCATGTGTGTGTGTGTGTAAAAACTTTTTCTAGTTTCTTCGAGGAACCTCCATACTGTTCTCCACAGAGGTTGCACTAATCCACATTCCCACCCACAGCGTAGGAGGCGTCCTCACCAGCGTTCAGTGTTGCCTGTATCTTGATGAGGTAAGATGATATCTCCTTGGAGTTTTAATTTGCATTCTGCTGATCAACATGATGTTGAACATTTTTTTTTCATGTATTTGTTAGCCATTTGTAGGTTTCCCTTTAAGACATGTCGGCCAGACATTTTGCCTATTTTTTAATCAGATCATGTGACATTTTCCTGCTGAGTTACTGGCCCATCCTGTATGTTCTGGCTCTCAGACCCTCCTGAGGTGGGTGGTTGCACCAACCCTGTCCCATTCTGGGGCTGCCTCTTCACTTTGTTGACTGTTCCCTTGCTGTGATCTCACTTTTTTAGCTTGATGTGATCTCACTTGTCCAATTTTTCTGTGGTTGCCTGTGCTTTGGGGGTATTCTTCAAAAAATCCTTGCCTGGGCAAATATCTTTAAGCATTTCCCAAGGGTTTTATTTTAGTAGTTTCAAGGCTACACATTTTACATTTAAGTCTCTAATCCAGGTGGATTTGGTGTTTCCACATGTACATGGCGGGAGGGAGGTTCTGATTCATTCTTCTGCACGTTTTCCAGTTTTCTCAGCACCTGTTATTACAGAGACCAGGTCTCTGTGAACGTTCTTGGCACCTTCATCAAGGGTAAGTTCACTACAGATGTGGTCATTTGCTTTTGTTTATAACTGTTTACACTATCTCTAAAAACGTTGTTGTAGTTACCGTTTTTGGTAGGTTTTCCTAGTCAACATCTACGTGGTTTACACCTAGCAGTTACAGCAATGGCGTGTTCTGGTCTTGTGAGCTTCCTGTCACCGTGAGTGGACACCTCTGGTGGTCAATAACACCATTTTCTTTCAGACTTGAAGGATTCCTTTTAGCATTTCTTGTAGGGCAGGTCTGGTGTTGATTCAATCTCTCAGTTTTTGTTTGTCTGGGAAAGTCTTTCTTTCTCCATATTTGAAGGATATTTTTGTAGGATGTGATATTCTAGAGTTAAGGGGGAGTTTTCTTTAGCACTCTGAATACGGCCCTCCGCTCTCTCGGAGGTTTCCACTGAGAAGTCTGCTCTCTGACATACGCAGGCTCCTTTATATGTTCTCATCTTTTTCTTTTTTCTTGCTTCCCTTAGGACTATTTCTTTACCAGTGACCTTTGGCAGCCTGATTATTAAAAGCCTTGACATAGTTTTATTTGGATCACATCTGCTTGGTGATCTATGATTTTCTTGTACCTGAATATTGATACCAGTCTCCAAGTTTGGGAAGTTCTCTTTGAATAAACTTTATACCACCTGTTAAATCTCTAACACCTCTTTAAGGTCTAAATTTTAGATTTACCCTTTCATTATTTTCTAGATCTTGTAGGTGTGCTTCATTGTTCTTTATTCTTTTGTCTTTTATGTCTCCTGACTGTGTACTTTCAAATCACCTATTTTCAAGCTCACGGATTCTTTCCATTGTTTGATCAGTTCTGGTGTTGGGAGACCATGATACATTTTTCAGTTTGTCAACTGAATTTCTCAGCTTCTTCTTTTTTCTCTTCTTTCTGAGAAATTCTGCTTTTTTGTTTTATTACTTTGATCTCTTTATTAAATTTCCCCAATAGGATTCTGAATTCTTTTTCTATGTTGTCTTGAGGTTCACTGAGCTTCTTCAGAGCAGCTAACTTGAATTCTTTTCCTGGAAGAACAATATCTCTGTCGCTCCAGGACTGTCACTGCTGCTGTGTTGACATTCTACAGGATGTTCGTTATGTGTGGGCGAGTTTGTCGGTGTTTGAGCACCGGAGAGTTAGGTATTTTTTTAATCTAAGCTTTTTGAACCCAGGCTTTTTGAGAGGCTTTCCAGGTGCTCACATGGAACTGAGTGCTGTGATCTAAGTCTTTGGTCACCGCAGCCATATCAGCACTGGGGCCCTAGGCCTGGCAATTCTGTGACTCTTCCAGTCTCCTGGGGCTACCACCCTGGTGGACTTGTGTAAGATACAGGAGAATGTTCTGGATTGCTAGGTAATGCCAATCATTCTCTTTCCTCATGTTCTGTGCTGATGGGGTTGAGTGGGGAGGGAGGAGTGACACAGGGTCTCCCTCATGGCCACCTCAGCTGAGACTACACAGGTCACACTTGAAGCCAGCCCAGTCTCACCCAAGGCTGGTGGTGACTGCTTCCTGGCTGTTGCTGATGTTTATTCAAACATAAGAGCTCTTTAGACAGCAGGCGGTGAGTCCTGACAGGACTGGATCATTTCCTTCAGGTCAACGGGTTCCCTTCCAGCCTAGGGTGGGTCTAAACTGCCATATAGGAAATAGGCCTGGAGTCAGGGCCAGCCCCCACTTTTCACAAATGACTTGCCATTAGGTTTCCTGGAATAGTGTGAGAATCATTCCTCAAGCAACAGTTCCACTGTGGAGAAATTGAAGCAGTTCCAGTCTTCAAATTTGCAAGTCTAACAACCCCCTTGATTATGAGAACTCACAAAGATCCTGGGAGCCCTGCTGGAGGAAGCTGGGTAGCTGAATGCTTCGTCTCTTTACGTAACCGTTTATGAGACTGATGTGTTTACTGTAAGAAGGGGAATAAAATGGTAAGATTCTGGGAGAAAATTTGCTTATCAAATTATATGCTAGACAGATCCTCTAACCCAGAAATCCATTTCTAAGAATTTATCCTAAAGAGATAAAAGTCATAAGTGTTTATTTATCACATGGAAATATTCATAACAGCAAAGTCTCCATCATGGGAAATGGACCAGTAAATTATGGTCCACAGGGACAGTGGGCTACTGTGCTGTCTCTTAAAAATGACAAAGTAGATCTATATTTAGGTGCAAGGAAGTATGTTCCAGTACATTACTGAGCAGAGAAGTAGGTTACAGAGCTGTATTTATGCAAAATAGTCTATGTACTGGGGATGTTTAGAAGATGCTGGTCATAATTCAGCATTATGTAGCTCCTTATTTGAGCTTTTCTGCATTGCCTTGGTTTCTTATATTAAGCATGTAATGTTTTACTAAAAAGTTATTTCGGTAACAAAAATAGTAAATATTACTCTCTTAAATTTGATAACACCTAAATATCCAGCTTGACTGTATCATATCCAAGAGGCCAAACTGAAACATTATCTATTTTACAAAAATCCACAAGCCTACATCATTAAGATGAAAATCATAGTGACAATAAAATTTTTGATCTATTCCAGTCTGTGTGATAGCTAAAAACATGTTTAAAGGTTTTCTAACATTTACAGGATTTTAAGAGAAGCTTCATTTAAAAACTCAGTGCGAAGATGCTTCATTAGAACCACCTCTAGGGCACTGAGGTACTTTAATTTTCTCAAAGTCATATGTTTCAGGGACTCCTTCCTCCAGTCCCAACTTATTCTGCACTAACTGTGAGGGTAAGATTTGCCCAGCAAAACAAACTGTGTGGCTCCTTTGAAAAGGCTTTGCGTGGCTCAGCAGCACTTTCTTAGATTAGGACACAAGGCTACCAAATGGTGGACGATAAAGTATTGTCACAGCAACGTACCAAGCTGTGACACCTGGTACATTGTCACTAGGTCCTCACTGAAGTCCAGATACAGGTACGTAGTGAGGAAGTGCAGGCAACATGTTGAAATGACAGCAGTGGAAGGGGAGTTTTTCATTAAACTCAGACAGGAAAAGTCTTCAAGAAAGACACTGCACCAGATAACCAAAGAGCAGGAGCCCGTGGACTAAAAAAAGCACCGTTCCCATTAAACGTGGGCCAGAAAATGATAATAACTGGGCAACGGTAGCGGGTGAGCACCTGTTCTGTGCCCAGAATCGTCAGCGTCAGGAGCTGTGGAAAAATACAGAAGCGGACAACAAGGATTGTTCTCCTGCACTAAGGGCATTAGAAGAAAAGAAAGTCAGTCCAGTTATCAGTCCAGTTATAAGTCTGTAAGGGAGGAGAGAGAGAAGTGCGGCTTGAGATGGCCCCAGAGACTTCAGCGGGCTGACAGCACCAGAGCTGAGCGTGCAGCAGAGTATTTACACACAGCAGCTGCTACGGGGAAGGGGGGGGGCATAAGCTCCTCTCTCCCCTTACCACACATTCCTGAGGCGGCAGGACAGGGCCAAGGGTGCCCCTCCCTCTCTAATTCTTCCTAACACTTGTTATCACATGACACAGGTTAGTGAGTAAGGAATTTCAATAAGTTAATTTTAATACAGTTTTTTCCTTTCTTTAAATGTGTGTATACATGTTTTTGGCCCCCCTCTACATATACATAAGTACCCACATATACATATATATATATATATATATATATACCAACCATATTAGAAATATAACTGAGACATTTTTAAAGCACAAGAATACAAGAGCACATATTCCCTTAGACATTAGAGCAATGGTGTCATCACACATCATGTTGCCTCCAGAAAACTTAGCTGTACTCTCATGAAAGAATGAGAGTTTATGAAACAAACAACAAATTATAATTATGATAAAATAGGTGTTATTTATTTGTATGAATTTTATGGAATACGAGTGCAGTTTTGTTACATGGGACCTGAGTTGTGTACACGGACTCCCCGAAGAGGTATGATCACACTATGAGAATTGTTTTAACCTCAAGTCTGCACTTTATTTTTCCAAAACATTCAGTGAATGGCCTTCACAGTCTGACTTTAAGCTCTCTATATGGCCTCGGTTCTCACAACCTTGCTAAGTGCTCTCTTAGACGGACAAAAACCCTTTTCACAGAAAACTGTGAGCATCAGAGCTTCTCAGCAGGTATTCATGTCGGATCTTCTGCCAGGGACTCCTGACCTCTCCTTTTATAGATTTCCACTCTGGCCTACAGGACTTTGCTGATCTGTCGCCCACTCCAGCCCCAGGCAGAATTGATCACTTTCCATAGAGAATATTTTACTTTTTCCTCTGCTCCATTTTACCACATTCCACCATGGCCTTCTAAATAATGAGTCTGCTTCCCTTTGAAAAATGCACAGCCCTGTATGAATGAGCTCCTGCCAGTGGTCAGCCATACCCACTTGCCCAGTGATCAGCCCTGCCCCGCTGTCCAGTGATCAGCCCTACCCACCTG
>NW_003852479.1:5224853-5231032 GCF_000181295.1 Otolemur garnettii
TAAAGAGATGAATCTCCCTGAGCTACGAAACCATAGCCTATTAATCTCTAATTCTTCATTCCTGGCACCCACTGCTTATTCAAATTGTTTGATTTGTTTTGTCCAACTTGTCACTAGTTGCTAAGCGATATGTTACGCTGATGAGGACGTGGATGATGTTTATGCCTCAGATGGAAGATTCCAGAGCTTCTTGGTGTCCCATTTTCTGAACTGCTGATGGAATATTCTCATCTATGGCCAGTCCACACAGGATCTTAACATCAACACACAAGCCTAGTTTTTTAACTTTGCAGATCTCAATTAGCAGAATGTTCTCTTAGAAACAAACACATCTCTCAGTGACCACCAGGGAGCTGAATTAACTGGTTTTCTTCATAAGGTTCAGTAAAACATTTACTGGGGAATGTTTTCCTGCAGATGGAATTCAAAATGGATTGTTTTCTAAAGGATTTCTCTCCTAGAGTAGCCAGAAAATGGTGTTAAAAGGAGTGGCATAAAATGCTACTCATCACTAACAAAGGACTTTCCACCCCTTGCACAAAATCTGAATTACACATTTCTTTGGGTGTCCAGAAGCTTCTGCAGAGAGAAGAGAAGGAATGGGCTGGAATTATTGTTTAATTAGCCGTAAGCTGGAGACTTGCTTTCTGCTTGGCACCTGCTGTGCTATGCCCCTCAGCAGGTGGTCCTTGCTGCAGACCCATCTCCAGTGTCACCGCCCTCCGCGACACCTGAAAGCTGCCCCACTCTGGGCCTCTCACAGCTTTCCCGGCTGGGCTTTCCCACCTCTAGGAAGGGCTGTGGTCCTCGCAGTATCTCTGTTCCAAGGGGGCTCTGCTGCTTCATTGAGATGCAGGTAGCAGTGCTCTAAGGAAAGGCTGCAAGCATCATTAAAGTGGTGGGGAGGCAAACAGCCCCGGCGCTGCATACCAAGCGGCACGGCATCTAACTGAATCATTTTATTATGAATACGTTCCAGGCTGCCACTGTGAGCCACTGGTGTAAAATATGCAGGCAAAATGAATCTCTGCTAATTACATTTCATGCATATTTAAGAGCTTTCCACAGGGGTTCAGGAGGATGGTGTTCATAAAAGGGAATTTTACAACCAGGTTCACCTGCATTTTGGCTCAAGACTAGTGGGTAACAAAGATAAGTTCAAGTATATTCCATGTTGTGTTTGTTTTGGCTGCAACATTGTAATCCCTTGTAACTCTATCAGTGCTGCTGTGGTCACTAGCTAAAAATAAAATCCCTCTTCAAATCTACCTGAACACACATAGATAACTGCAGAAAAGCTTCCACACATTGGTTCTTTCTGGATTTGTCTCCAGTGTTACCTTAGATTGAATTAAGGAAATGAGCCTCTGAATTCAGGAATGTTTTAGGACAATGACAGAAAAGAAAGCATCAAACCTGCTTCAGGGCAGAGCTGTACAGAGCACAGGTGACCGCCTTCTCGTGGCTCCTCACCCTCTGCCTAGCTTCACTTTTCATTGCCAACAAGGCCAGCTGGTTATTGAATGAGATGAAAAGTCGTCCGTGGGCTTCATCAAAGTGGAAGAGACATCTGAAGTCCTGACTTTGGGGGAAAGGACAAGCTATCCTCTGGATGGACAGCTGGTGTCGGATATCCCAGAGTCTCAGCACCTGGGTAAAACATGATGAAATCGTATAACTACATCAAAGATGATTCTCTGCTTTTGCCAATTTTTTTTTCTGGCTCACCCTCAACTCTAGGTAGACAGTTACTCCCTCCATCTTGCTGTTTGGTTCACACTTCTGCTGCAGCACATTTTATTTTATATTTCAGTGTCTCTTTATCTCCTAAATTGTAAGCTCCTCTAGGAAAGGGACTGGGGTTTATATCAGCCCCTGGTACAGGCTTGGCATTTAGTTCATGCTTATGGTGGGCAGAATAATAGTCCCGAAAGGTACCCCAGCCTTAATCCCCAGAATCTCTGAATTTGTTAACATATTTGTCGAAAGAGATTTTGCAGATATAAAGGACACGGAAATAATGATAGTTCTGAATTATTTGAGTGTTCAGTGTAGTAACAAGGGTCTTTATATGTGGAAAAGTGAGACGGGAAATTAGATGGGAGTGATGGGACTGAGCCTCTTCCCAGCACCGCCGGTTCTGGAGATGGGAAAGGGGGGTGGGGTGGGGCAGGATCCAAGGACGGAAGAAAAGTGAAAGAAATGGAACCTGCCCCAGAACCTCCGGAAGGAGGCCGAGCCCTGCACACCTGGGTTTCCTCTCAGTGAGGCCCGTGTTGGAAACCTCACCTACAGAACACAGAGAAATCAGTGCTGTTTCAGGCCCTGGCTGTGTTATCTGTGACACAAGCAATGGGAAACGGACACAAGTCTCTCTCCACACAGATACAGACAGACACATAACCTAACCCTAGAGAGAGGAAATTTCATCTGATGCCATTTCTTTTATTTTTTAGTAGCATTAAATGAAATCAAATTCAAGTAAGACACAGAAATTAAATTCTTATTCAAACACAGGCAAGACACAGAAATGACGTGTGCTCCTACCAGTGGATGGTGGGGGACAAACATCAAATCCTCGCTCAGGAGAAAGCTTGCTTTAGACTCAACACATAAAATACTTCATTTTTCTATTTTTTTATTCAAGTTAGCAGAAAACAACTCAGTGCCTAGAGCACCAGCCACATACACAGAGGCTGGCGGATTCAAACCCAGCCCAGCCTGCCAAACAATGACAACTACAACCAAAAAATAGCCAGGAGCTGTGCTGGCACCTGGAGTCCCAGCTACTTGGGAGGCTGAGGCAAGAGAATCACTTGAGCCAAAGAGTTTGAGGTTGCTGTGAGCTGTGATGCCTCAGCACTCTACCAAGAGCAACATAGTGACACTGTGTCTCAAAGAAAAAAAGTTAGCAGGAAAGCTCTAGGTTCTAAACTCAGCTCTGTGTTACAAATAGGGGAACCTCCAGCCGGTGTCTTTCTCTCTCTGAGTTTGTAACATAGGATCTCCTTGGTCCAAGGCTGTGAGAACTGGATGTCAGCCCTCAACCACCACTTACCAGACAACAGCCCGGAAGGTGGTCAACACATGCTCTCCATTCTTAAAATTATTTTATCATTATTTTCATTGTGTAACTATTGGAACCTGAAAGCAAAAAACTTTCTCTCAAATAAACTAGCCTACCTTCTCCAATGGAGAAGTACTTCAGATTACCTCTGAATGATGGTTTCCGTTTAAATGACTATTCCTTACCCCACAAGGCAGGCACTTCATGGTTTTTAACTTATTTTAAATCATATACTTCTTTTAAAAAATCTGTTGAAAATAATGGTTTTCTCCTCCCTTCCCATATGCACACACCTGTACACACACACGGTTTTATATATAATCTCACTGGACACAGCATAATAGCCCCAGAAGGAACCTGGGTCTGAATCCCCAGAACCTCTAACTCTGTTAACATGTTTGTCAAAAGAGATTTTGCAGATATAAAGGACTCCCAAATAGTGGGATAGTTCTGGATCACTTGAGTGTCCAATGTAACAACAGGGGTCTTTACATGTGGAAAAGTACGACGGAAAATTAGATGGGAGGAATGCGACATGAGACGCAGGAATCCCTGCAGGCCGCTCAGTACGTTCAGCCGAAATCACCCTCTTCTGCCTCCTGTGTTTGGCCAGGGTCAGGTTTGAACCCACCACCTCTGGCATATGGGTCTGGTGCCTTATCCTTGAGCCACAGGTGCCACCCTCATCTGCCTTTTGATTCTATTCTACCCCCATGCCATAAGCCTGCTCTTACCCCTTTTCTCCAGCATAAACGATCCCAGTTCCTCCCATGATCCTAATATCAGTGTTCAGATCCTATTACCACCTCCCACGAGGACCTCCTGATTCTCTCTCCCTCTGTCTCTGCTTCCACTTTCTCTCTAGGAGACAGTAGTCACACAGACCTCATTTACTCTTTTTTTTAATTTATTTTTGGGGGTTTTTTTTTTAATTTTATTTCGTTGCTTATTTTTTCTTTTCTTTTTTTTTTTTTTTTTTTTTTTTTTTTTTTTTTTTTTTTTTTTTTTTGTCGAGACAGAGTCCCACCCTGTGCCCCTGAGCAAAGTGCAGCGGCTTGGTAGTTCACTGCAACCTCCGACTCCTGGCTTGTGGGCATCCCGCTGCCTCAGCCTCCGGAAGCCGCTGGGATTACAGGTGCTCTCCGCGGCACCCGGCTGGGTTTTTCCATTTTTTTCATGAGTCGGGGTCTCACTTTCGCTCAAGCGAGTCTCGAACTCCTGAGCTCCAGCGATTCTCCCTCCTCAGCCTCCCACAGTGCTGGGATTACAGGCGTGAGCCACCACGCCCAGCAGACCTCATTTACTCTTAATAACCATAGTAGGAGTTGTCCATTGGGTAAAATCAAACAGTTCTTCAGAGCCTTTACTTTAGCCCCTATCTCTCTAGGCCAAGTCCCCCTCTTTCTCTGTCTCTTTAGCTTTTCCTGGATTATGTTTTATTCCATAACATTAAATCATTTTTTCTTTTTTGAGACAGAGTCTCACTATGTTGCCTTTGGTAGAGTGCTGTGGCGTCACAACTCACAGCAACCTGAAACTCTTGGGCTTAAGAGATTCTCTTGCCTCAGCCTCCCACGTAGCTGAGACTATAGGTGCCCACCACAACACTAGGCTATTTTTTTGTTGTTGCAGTTGTCATTGTTGTTTAGCTGGCCCAGGCCAGGTTCGAACCCCCCAGCCTTGGTGCATGTAGCTGGTGCCATAACCACAGGTGCCAAGCCTAAATAATCTCCTTGTGTGCATAGATCTACGTATAGATGTAGCGCATGTATTATTCATAAATGAGTCTATCAACTTGCGCCTGAGACAAATCACTCCTACGCTCTTTCCACCCTTCTCTTTCCATTCTTCCTAAGCTAAGCATTTAAGTTTTTTAGTCTTATTGGTTATTATAGTTTTAAATATAATACTTGTACATTAATTAGTTCAACACTAATTTAAGACACTATCTCCGAACACCTTAGGGGCTGCAAGGATGTGTTTTAAGCAAGGCACTCAGATTTGAGCCAGTATGTCAAGTGTGTTCTAATGATTACAGGTGCTAGGATTCCTTTCAAGCAGTCTATTTTTGCATTAGCTGATTAAGCTACTCCATCATGCTTTTCACTTACCTTGAGGTCTTGATTAAGCAAAACTCTAAGTCTTATTTCTGTGAGGAAATAATCAACTCAGATGTCTCCTCTCTTATAAGATCTGATTTCTTAACCTAAGACTTGAATTTTTCCTAGTTTTAATCCAGGGTTTCAGTGTGATGATATCATTTTAAACCCCAATTTAATTATATTGACAGTTTCTTCCTGATTTTTCCACACATCCCATAGGACATAGTGGATATTCAATAAATGTTTTTGAATTAAGATTGTGGCTCACCTAATAACTATCTAGTTCATTAATGAAAAGATTAGACAGGATAGGATAGACAGGATATAGCACTCCCAGAAAAAATCTGCCTCCCCTCCAGACAGTTTTTGACCCAAATGTAAATCATGAGAATCCGCAGTGAAATTTTATGGGACCTGTTCAAATATCTTGTTGAAATAATTATGCTTGATACTTAATGTAACCTCTGTATCCACCAACCTGTCACAAATGTGAACTGACCTAGTCAATCCCTACCAGGTAAATAGAATTGCTAATTCTTCTCACCCAAAGAACATATATTTATAGAGAAAATGTGTTTTCTTGGCAAGAACTTTTTATTAAGGAATTCATTCTGGTTCTTAAGCATTACTAAAATATTTTTTTAATTAAAACCTCTGGCAGCTTTCCAAGAAATGCTTCTCTTCAAGGTAATAATAATAATAATAATAATAAAGTCTGCAAGAATTGAGACTTGGAAAAATATTCTAATGTGGTCTAAATATAAATTGAATTGATAAACTCTTTTTTTTATTTCTTATAGTAAACTATGTACATTAATGCAATCATGGGGTACAGTGTGCTGTTTTCACATACATTTGGAAATACTCTCATCAAACTGGTTAACATAACCTTCATGTCATTTTCTTAGTTATTGGTTAAGACATTCATACTCTGCTTTTAGAAAGATTCACTTGTACCCTTGTAAGATAAACCAAAGGGGTGACCCCACCAATCACCCTCCCTCTCCCCA
>NW_003852479.1:5231052-5234445 GCF_000181295.1 Otolemur garnettii
CCCCCTCACTTCCCCTCTCCCACCCCCTTCCCATATTCTAAGGCTATAATTAGGTTATGACATTCCTATAAAAGCTATGAATTAGTTTCAAAATAGGGCTGTGTACATTGGATATTTTGTATCAGAATGTTTATAGCAGCCCAATTCATAATTGCTAGGTCATAGAAGAAGCCTAAATGCCCATCGACCCACGAGTGGATCAATAAATTGTGGTATATGTACACCATGGAATACTACGCAGCCCTAAAGAAAGATGGAGACTTTACCTCCTTCATGTTTATATGGATGGAATTAGAGAATTGATAAACTCTTATTCTGAACATTATAGTCATAAGATCTGACACATCTAGGTAATTTCCAGTCACTCATATTACATGATGGTCATGTCTCCATCACTCAAAACCCCCTCTTGTTTAGCATGGACCCCTCCTAACAAACAGAAACTGACTTCATGTCAGAATAATTACATGGGGTATAGTTGATTATAGATTAACAACAACTCAACAGTATCAATGAACTATAATTTCCCCAGAATTATTTCCTGTTGTATTGTTCAAGTAATTGCTATTGACTTTAGTACTTCATTGACATTTAGTCACATAAAGCATATGAAAAATTAAAAACATATGAGCCATAACCTCTCTAGTCTACAAAAGGTTACTTTTTGCTATTAGCAATTAAGACGAGAAATATTTTTATCACAATGTATATTAATACATTTTGCTTAAAATTGATTTTTATTGTTCTTCGTCCTCTGGGAAACACCAAAGTCTCTCAATTAATAATCCTATTAAATCCACAGTCCATCATTAATGCTCCAATTTTGCTCTGTGCTGAAGATCAAGCAATGGCATGGTATACAGCCACCAATACATAACACGGTCCCTGCACACTCCTAGATTAGGGGGTGACTGTGACCTCACACAATTTTCAGTTTTTCCAACCAGGGGTTCTTGAATTTGACATGAGAAACATCTACAGTCTTTGAGCCTTCTCCCCAGGCTAATGAAATCAGAATCTCTGAGGATGGGGCTCGGATACTAGTTGTGGTGGTTTTTCTTGTTGTTTTTTATTTCCTATGTATTTGCTACTGCTCTATTTGATTTCAAAGTCAATGTTCAATGCTAATCTCTTTGAACAAGAAATCTTTCTCTCAGCTTAATTAGTAATATCATATGGCTTGGCTTAAAACCAGAGAAGTACATTCCCTTTGCTTCTAAATCAGGGTATGGCATATTAATCATAAAAAAGTGATGTTAATTCAGTTTTATTAATCAAATCCTTTGACAAAAATGTCACTTCAATATCTAGCTATTATTTGAGAATCCTTCATCCTCATATTCTTTTATATTCAAGTTAACTTTTGCTGCAGAATTAGGCCAGAGTACAGAAAAAATATATTTAATATAACTTTTCATCAGATAGCCTAAAGATCTTCTCTGTATTCCTAGTGGGAAAACAAATAGATCAGCAAATTCCTGAGCTTAAATAATAATTGAACAACTGGGTCTTTTTACTTACATTTTCCACTGATTTTCAGGTAAACTCTGTCATGACTGCTGACATTCTGACACCTGAGAACCCGTGATATCTGCCCAAACTCAGATTCACGAAGCCAAGTCCTAGCAGGGGCACACGAGAGGGTTCTGCATTCCATCTCCAATTTTATATTAGCAGAAATACGTCCCTTCAGCTTATGGTTTTACATTAAGGCAAAATTGTTTTTCACATGATCACGACATTTTTCCGTGTAATCTTCACCTTGTTCCAACTGTTAACTTTTTGTTGATGCAGTATTATAAGCAAACACTATATTATTTGTATATAATAGATCTGGAATGCAGTCCGTGGAGACTCCAACACCAGAAACTAGTTTTGATACTGGGTATGTTTGTCAGCTTAGGTGTGTGTTTTTACCTCTCTGTTTCTCTGCCTTGGGCTAAGGATACCCTGACAGCTCTGAAATTCTGTCAGTCCTGCCTAGAATGTATTTAAATTGTGCAGTCCACTGTGTGAATATTCTCAAATAACGACAATTCAAACACCTTCAAGATGGTACACTGTGAGGACTGGATTAAATAAACGGAGGGTATATTACTGAGTTTTCAGCCAAGCTTTGCCTAAGAATCCCCTCCACCCTGCCAGAGGTGGACAGAATCCCTGTTATTCACATAGGCATAATAAAACTAAAATAAATAAATAAATATGTAAAGCTTTTATTTTGTGCCACAAATATTCCGTCCATAAATGGATAACTTGGTGCCTAAATAGATGTATGGATGGATAGAAAGTCTGTTTTCACTTTTAAAAACCATATCAGCACTATTTATATACTGGCAACAGGTTCAAGTTTAATTCAAAATAGTCAGAAAACAAGAGGATTCATAACTTCCTCAGGACAGAAAAGTGAGGGGGAGGTAGAGAATCACGACTCCTTTATAGGAGACTTGCTTGGTTTCATCCAATACTTACTACAAACTCCTGCCATGCTACGGAAGACAGATATCAAATAACAATAGGAAAACAGAGAGAGAGAGTTTCTGGGGATTGTCAGGACAGCAGTGCAGCAGCCCGGCTCTCCAGAGATAATCCTCAGGAATGGATCGCCTACTTGCGGATAATAGGATCCCAGGGACAGAGGACGCTGACGCCCCTGAGTACACTTCTGTGTATTAACAAGTCTATTCATTGAGAATTTAAGCCTTTCAATAATCCACAAAAGCATAATCAGTAAATGCTTAAAGGCAATTCTGTTTGACTTGATGTCTGCAAGCAGAAGGATTGTACTGAATGCCACAGCCAAAGTTTTTATCTTGAAGTCACGTAACACTTCTTCCTTTAAGAAACATGTCTACTACCACTGAAATCAAACTTAAAAGATCAGTCTGAGATTAAGATTTTCTCTTCTATTATTCATCCTTAAATTGCTACCTTAACTACGATCTTCTCTTTTTCTCAGACAAGAAAGAAGAGGCAGCCCTCTGCCATGTGTCTGCAGGCTCCATGGCTTGGTTGCAAGAGGCGAAATGGCTCCTAACACTAGGAATTGTTCTGCAGAAACTTTATGATTCCCCTGTTGAAGTTTGGGAATAAATTGGACTAATGCCAACATTTTATTTCAGGTGCTTTCTTTTTCCAGAACAAAAGTTCCTTTGTAGAATTTTAAAATTTCAATTAAGTTTTATTCTTTGCTACTGTCACTATTCATATAACATGAAAAATCATAACCAATTTTCTCAGTCTTTAAAAAGTCTTTCCAACTTTACCTTTCAAAGATCACAGTTAGTTCCTCTTTCAATTTAGAAAGCAAGTGAAGTTCAAATTTTAAAAAATTACTCAGTTGTACTCACAACTTAAAAAAAGAAATACGTCAAAAACAGCTAGCACAGGGGA
>NW_003852479.1:5234761-5236089 GCF_000181295.1 Otolemur garnettii
GAAAGAAATACAACTTTGAATAAAACATAATTCTGTTGTCTCACTGGGCCAGCAAGACAGCAGAGTGAGGACAATCTCCTTGGGTGAAAAAAAGAACAAAAGCTAAGATGGGGACAGTAGGGATAAATGAAAGAGCAACAATCAACAGGCTCAGCTTTGGCCCCACAGCAAGTGCAGGCACTGAAGCCAGACTGTCAGGCTGCGCTGTGGAGCAGGAGGGCACAACAGCCTCAGGACAGCAGACGTCCACCTTCAGAAACAAACACAAATCCTCTCTGGAAGAAGCATCTTGCATTCAGTTCCTCAGAACGTGCACAGATTAACAGCCGCAAAGACAACAAGGACAGATGCCCACATGTGAAAAGGCAGAAGTGGCTATGAGGACAACCACCACGATCACAGACACGAGATTTACATCTCCAGGGACTCCAGATGCTGAAATTATTAGACAAGAATTTAAAATACTTAAGTAAAAAATTAAAAAGCAAAAGGTTATAATAGCTTAAAGGATTAAGCAGTAAGAAAACTTTCCAGGATTATCAGACAGTTCAAAAACCGAAAAAAAAAAAAATTGCTTAAAACTAAAAGCTCAGTGTATGAGCCATACTGTAAGTGGACCCCCCCATTAGAAACACCCCCATCAAAGTCATGAGTGTAATGGGGATGCCGCCTAAAATGTGGGGGGATCTGCACAAGTAATAGGAAGGAAATGAAAGCATACAATCTTTCTGAAAGATAGTAGAAAGAATGAATAAATGGAGAAATACAGTGTTCCTTCTCAATATTTTAAAGTTGTCAAATGTCATCAAATTCAACAAAATTCTAGTCTAAATACTAATAGGGCTTTCAACAGGACATGACTATTAATTTTAAAATTTACTAGAAAGGATAAAAGTGTCAGAGGATAGTTGAAAAGGGAAAAGAAAAATAATAACTAGAAATTACCCTGCCAGTTATCAAAATAGGTAAGAAAGCTACGGAGATTCAGCAGAGATTATGTTAGTGCAGGAAAAGGCTGGCTTGCAGAGAGAATAAAGCACATAGAAACCAATCATGTGTACCAAAAGGCAGGCAGGCTCGCAGAGAGAATAAAGCACATAGAAACCAATCGTGTGTACCAAGTCATTCTGATAGTGATAACAGTGGAATTTTAAACCAAAGGAAAGAGATTACTTAATCTTGACTATCCATTTGTAGGGAAAAAAAACACTTTACAAAAACCCTCTGCAAAGTTAAATGCAAAAAGAAATTCGGATAGAAATAGAATGATAGAAATTATTAGAAATAATAGAAAAATTATTAGCAGATCTGAGTTTCTATCTTATGTG
>NW_003852479.1:5236512-5239585 GCF_000181295.1 Otolemur garnettii
ATGCTTTAAAGAGGTAAAATACTTGCAACATACCTAATAAAAGGATATTCAAATTTTTCTAGTGACTACAAACCAATAATAAAATACAGTCAATTAAAAAAAATAAGATATAGTCATGTTCAAATAATGCACAAAAAATATGAAGGGCCAATAAATATTTGAAAAATAGATGCATCTCAAGTTTTTGTCCATGAGATTTACAAGAAAAAGAATACATGGGTGGTTTCCACTGTTGACAAGAGGGTGGGGAAAGGGGCGTTTTCGTGCTCCTTTGATGAGTAAACCAGTTCATCAACATTTCTTCCTCTAATAGGCAATGTTCACAAAACTCTTCTGAGATCCGACAGCAGCATCACTCTTAGATACTACAAAGAAATTAAATCATGACATTTCAAAGATGTATGCATATGTGTGTGTGTCATGGTTAAGAAAGCTAAAAAGTTGGAAACAATATATTAATCAATTGGTGATTAAGTTATTAATTATGGGCATCCATACCATAAGTTACAATATAGTTTTTAAAAGGCATATATATATATATGTATGTATTTTATATGGATATATAAAATCTGTGTAAGCTCACATTGAAAGCTCTCCAATAGATATTGTTTAAAGAAAAGCAAAATTGCAGGAAAAAAAATAGGGTTTGGGTAATACCATTTGCATAGAAACTAATAATAAACTTGTATTTGTACACATACATAGGGTAACGTATTTAACAACATACAATAATTCCATAATTCTTATAATACCATAGATTGTTATATACAATAGATTAAATACATTAAAAACAATATGAGAAGATATATATCAAATTGTTAATGATCTCAAATATCAACGTTAATCATCGTCACTTCTTGAGTAGGGAATTAATTTGAAGGGGAAATGAGCAAAAGGATTATTCACTCTTTGCACTATCCACTCCCTCATATTTGTAATGTTTATGGGACAGCACTAATCCATTTCATCCTGTCATTTAAACAAAATGAAAATACCTTCTTTCTGGATGAACAGAGGGAAACTGGGGTGGAGGATGGAATGAAGAAGAGAAAGAAGACCAGCAGCTAGTGTGTCGGCACCAACACGGAAAACCCAGCCGTGTTGTCCTTCCTGGCCTTACATCTACAATATACAATCTGGGCTCTGGAAAAAATCAGAAACTCAAATAAAGGATCAAGCTGTGCGCTAATCTGATTCTCCTGAGCAAATCAGGGTTAGCAGCCTGAGACAGAATAGTCTGAGCAAGGGGAAAGCTGAATTAAGCCTATTGATTGGAGCAGCCACCCCCAGCGGAGAGATTCTCCCCCTAAGCTTTGAAAATGGTCTTAGTCCCCATGGTGGTTCCTTCTGCAAGTGAGGAGCTGCCGGCTCCCAGCGGGTCCTCGTCAACAGTGATTGCCGTCTTATGAGAAACAGTTCAGGAGTCCAAAGCCAAATGCAACTGGGCTATTATCTAGGATAATGCCAAATTCTGTAAGGATAAACTTATTGTTTAACCATCACTGGAAGGTGACGGCAAAGCAGTCTTCTAAACATACCCCTGCAGTCTCAGATCATTTTTGGAGAAAATTGCTTAGATCTAAATTGCTTTGGTCTGAAAATCTTCTAAATTAGCAACACATTGACCAAACATGTTTCAATAGATAGGTCTTTGAAAAAAGGATGTTTTTCTTACTTTTCCTATTCCGTAACTTAGCCCTCAAATATCCAAAATCGTTTTATAGCCATAAAGCAGAGGCTTACCCTAGAGGAGAAAACCCTGCTGTTTGCTATAAAGATGTAAAGCCCAGATTATCATGCATTTATCAGTGTGAAATGGATTTAGATTAACGTGCAAGACAGCCTGACAAGCTTTATCATAATGCAATGGTGTAGGCGTCAAAACAAAAATAGAGGGATAAAACTGCTATTGGAAGGAGCGCGGCAGTCTTTACACAGACGGCTCTCACGCCAGAGACATTTCTTCTCTTGATTTTCAAATTACATGTATAAAACCTTTCAGGGAACTCTACCATGATGAAATACCTGGTATTTGTTTCATATTTCTACTGGATAGTTTTTCAATCTAACTGATTTATAGACGACCTTGTAGGTAGTACGTACATGAGACAGTCTAGAAGACACTGTCCCTAACCTCATGAATGCTACCCTTTACTTGATAGTTACACTATTTCATATGTTACATTTAACATATCTTTGATACATTAATATTTGCTATTATAAGTCCTGGAAAACCCAAAAATGAATTTAAAGGATGATCTTTGCCTTCAAGCAATCAAAATCTAGTGAAAGATACAACAGGCACATACAGTGCTCTAGCGGCCACGTCAGACGACCTAAGTTCAGTGAGGGAAGTCAGAAAAAAGTGCTGGAGGGTCTCAAGGACGGGCGCAGCCAAGTCTAACAGGCATCATCAAGGGCATCGCTCTGAGTTTCTTTGGCACTTTGGAGTCCTGGGAATGTGTTTTCACTTCAAGTTTTCAACAGTAAACCACTGAGTAAACATTACAAGGTGCCAAGCACTGTGACAGGCACCAAGCATGTGAGCTGAACCCAACACCCGTGTGCTCAGGAATGGATTACCTGTGGCATACACCACAGAAAACTAGTCAGCCATGAAAAGATGGTAGTGTTACAACTTTTGTATTTACCTGAGGGAGTTGAAATACATTGTTCTTATTAAAGTATCTTAAGAATGGGGAGAAAAATATTCAATGTCCTCAATACTACTATGAAACCAACATATAAACACTTACATACTCATACAAATGATAAAACATCAATATAGTCTACTGGGGGCAGTGGGGAGCCGGGAAGGGGAGGGGAAGGGAGGACAGTGATTGGTGGGAGGAGGGAGGGCGTTTGGTGAGATCTCACGTAATATACACAACGCAGGGCAATTTCAAAATAACAAGAGTAGATTTTAAGTGTCTGATCACAAAAAAGTAAGTAAGTGAGGTGACAGTTATGTTAATCAGTTTGATTTCAGCATTCCACATTGTATATCAAATTATCACATTGCACCCCATAAATGTATACAGTTATGCTTTTAATTAAAAATGATTTTAAAAAA
>NW_003852479.1:5241107-5241624 GCF_000181295.1 Otolemur garnettii
CTATGGTCCATCTTACAAGGGTACATGTGAATTTTTCTAAATGTAGAATATAAATGTCTTAACACAATAACTAAGACAATGCCATGAAAGCTATGTTAACTAGTTTGGTGAAAATATTTCAAATTGTTTATAAAACCAGCACACTATACCCCATAATCACATTAATATATACAGCTATGATTTAATAAAAAATAAAAAAGATATTGCTACAAAAAAAAAGAAACTTTTGCAGTAGTCTGGGGGTAAAGATGAAATTTTGAATTAAAGCAGTGGCAGCAGAGATGGAGAGGGGGTTACACAGCAGAATCAACAGGAATTGACAGTTGATTATTGAAAAATAAAGAAAAGGGAGAAGATTTATGGCTAGATAATATAGTAAAATAATTAACTTTGGCAGGACTTGTAAGTGGGGTGTAGCTAAGGAGCTGAAGATGAATTTCTGTGTAGTACACACATGCACACACACACACTCGTGCACACACATGCATATACAATTCACACATGCACACACACGTAC
>NW_003852479.1:5241983-5246620 GCF_000181295.1 Otolemur garnettii
CGTGCACACACATACACATTTTAGAAGAGAATAAAAATTCAGATTCATCTCAGACTATCCCCAACAATCTCATTACCTACACTTTTCTTCAAAGCCAAGTAACTTGACATCTATCATATGCTAATAACTGAGTCTTTAAATTGGGTGTTACGGAAAATTGCAACTTTATCAAGGAACATAAGACTAGGTTGTTAGAAACTGAGAAATTTGCCTGAGTGGATAAAAGTAGCAAATAGCATGGCAAGATTCAACCTGGGCTGCCTGGCTCGGGTGCCCCACATCCACCATATTTGAAATATCCCGTCAGTGTCTAAACTGTTATCAAAATGAACTGACACCCTAACTGAAGTGTTCTGAATCTGCCTGCTATTCTTTAGATTTACTTCAATTTCTCATTTACCGAGATTCTTCAGTACAAAAGTAATAATAGGTAATTGGCTATGCTTAGTCATTATAGTTGAACAAAATTTCAATGAAACACTTTGTCCATTTGCCCAGGACTATTGTTAAAGAATGACAAATCAACATCTTTTCCAAAGATAGATTGCCAAAGACATTGTAACTTACCAGTATATTTTTAAAAATTGGCACTATCTCTCAGGGAAATTCAGGACTGAGCATAGGATTGAGCAGAGACGTGAAAGCAGAACTGAATAAATTAAAACCACAGAGTTACTTACTTTATCTCTGGAAAAGCTGAAAAGTTGTTTCCTTTCCACAAAGAACTGGACGGCTATGACACTGGCTGAGTGACCCCAAAGGACACCAACTGGCTTAGACACCATGTAGGGATTCCAAAGGCAAACTTTATTATTAATGCCAGCAGTTGCTAAGAATTAGAAAGAAAAAAATGTTCTTTAATAGCATGAATAACCCACAGCATTTTCTTTTTGAAACCAGTTTATCACATACCTATGGCTTGATGTGATAAACATTAACGTCCCCCCCGTCCGGAAGAAAAGAAAATCTTGCCATCGGCCAGCTAGACCAGGCTCACAGGCCTGAGCTCTGTCAGTGAGATAGTCGATACACCCGGCATGGGGAGGAAGGATTTTGAACAGGGGAAAGAGTACGTGTGAGGCAGAAGGGACAATGTAGTCCCATCAAAGGACCAACCAGCAGCCCGACCAGGAGGGACAGAATCCTTTCTTCTACTCCCTGCATTTTCCCTTCCCAGGAATGTAGACAGGGTTAAAGTTATCCCAGGAGTAAGAAAAACTAAACCAATATTCAAAGTTTACAGATTATTTAAGAGGCAAAAAGGAACAAATTATTTTCAACACCACGTAGATAGGTAAGTGGGGTCATGTACCTCCTAACGACGTTCTGGTCAGTGGTAGACAGAATGTGCATGGTGGTCCCATAAGCCTATAGATCATATTTTGGCTGTGCTGTTTTTGTGTGTAGACACACAAGTAACACTGTTGTCATTGCCTGCAGTGTGCTGTGCCATGACACGTCCTCAGACTTGCCCCCGGGAGCAATCGGCTGTGCCGCACAGCCTGGGCGGTAGTGGGCTCTGCAGTCTACATTTGGTGAGAAGACCCAGATGTTTGCAAATGCTGAAATCACCTACAACCTGCTTCTCAAAGTGTATCCCCGCCATTAAGCAATGCATGTGTAAATACACACGAGTAGCACAAATGTACTTTTGCCCTGTTTTGGTGGTAGGACAAAGTGGTTTTGGACACAAATTGGTCATATTCAGGGAGCTCTCTAAGACCTACCCCAAAAGTAAGCCCTAGCAGGATCTCTATGCATTTGTTAAATATAATCCCTACCCCGATAAAAAGACCTAGTGATGGGCATGCAGCATATCTATGCAGATACACTGCATAGCCACGCCATGCATTTCGGTGTGGAGAGAAAGACATCCCCTGAAAATAAGCCCTAGTACGCCTTCTTGAGAAAAAATAAATATAAGACAGTGTCTTATTTGGGGGGAAACATGGTAGTATAGTGGGCTGACTCCAGAGTGGAACTTACTTTTATTTTTCCAGAAATACAGCAAGTATAAAGTAGTGATTAGGATACAGAGATTAAGATAATCTGTCAATCAACTAATTAAAGGGTCAACCTTTGAGTCCTTGCTGAATTAATTCACCAATTCCTCCAGCCTTCTGGAATAAATCTCTTGGGAAGTTTGATGTTGGCATATTCCTGAGTCCACACACAAAGGGTCTTTCCCTGTGACCATCAGCCATTCTTGCTGAGAATCCAGGGAGCCAGCCCTTCCGATGACATCAGTCCTCTTTATATGATGCTAATTACTGAGTGAGACTTGATACAACCCATTTTTATAGGCCATGTATGTTCTCATTACTGTATTAATTTTTCAACAATACAGCTACACCTCATTTTTCATAATGTTTGAAATAACATCATATACATATATCAAATGATCAGCTGTCAGAATGTCTAAATTGTTTTAAATAGTGAATGCCTAAGAACCTTTATATTTCCTCAGCTGAACTATCCCCTATGATATCAGTTTCTCTACTTCTCTAAATGAAAGCTGGGGTAATTGGAAAATTTTCGAAAATCATCAGAGATTGGATTCTGAAAGGTTGTTAACAAGCATCCTACATTGTGCAGCTCCCTTGTGTGTGTGTAAATGTGTGTACATGAGAGTGCTTGTGTGTGCACGGGTGCGCATGCATGTGTGCATGTGAGTGTGTCTGCGTGTATGTGCATTGTGCACGTGTGTGTGCTCATGTGCATGTGTGCGCATTTGTGTGCATATGCCTGCATGCCTGTGTGTGTCTTTGTGAGTGTGTAGCAGCAATGATGAACATACCGCGTCTGTCTGGGTGGAGCATTTGGTGGCATTAGGAGAAGGCAGAACAGCAGGTGCTACGTGAACTGCCTCCCTTCTCTCTGCTGTTTTACACCCTCCACCAATTCTAATAAAAAGACTCATTAATGAATTGGGTGCATTCTCATATTTTTCCTCTAACGTAGCTCAAATACACTGCACATAATAATGCATCATTACCAGACATTCTCGGGCAATAAAATGTGAGCTGCTCAAGTTGGTGTCTCCAACAATGAAGCAAAGCTAGAGACGCTCCTTGCATACAAATAGGCATCCCACACGATTTATGAGGCCCTCATAGTTACCATGATTTATTTTACATACCAATTATATTGAGCTGAGAGTGGTAATCAAAAGCATGAATGCCCTGGGCAATGTGGAAGGGTGTCACTTTCAGACACTCTTTTGATTTCTCTCTCCAGGCCAGCACCATCGTGTTTGCACCACTGGTCGTACAGGAAATGATCACATCCAAAGATGCATTGAAAGTAACTGACAAAAAAAATTACAAAGAGGAAAACAATCTTCAGCTGGTTTTATACAAGATATCAGCAACATAGAGCTGTTTTAATATACAAAAAATTAAACTCAGGTTATGATGATACAACCCAAAACTTATGCTAATGCCTTTTCCCTTCAGCCACAAAAGAATTTATGGAAAATCCAGATTTCAGACTCTTCTTCCAAACTAGGAACACTTTAAATTTTTTTAATTGGACACATGGCAGGAAGAGATGTATTAATCACAATAATCACATGAGATTTTGGAGATGGAAAACGAATGATTGGCCAAATTCCTGTGTTCTCCCTCTGGGGCCTGGGGCAGGCAAACAAGAGCTCACCCACCATCTGCTGCTCCAAGGTCCAGCTCATGCACAAACAATGATTTATTTAAATTTTGGTCTAGAATGTTTGTGAGTGAAACAGCCGGGATCCCTGACAAGATTCACAAACACAAGTAGAAGCTTGGGTCAGAATGGTTCTTCCTACGTTCCTGATGACCATGGCCAGATGCTGTGGAGCAAATTTCCCTTTTCCAAGCAAGGATGATGATCCTACTGCCTTTTGTCAGGAGAATCTTTCCATTATTCTGAGACCCACAGGCTCCAAAAGACAGATAGCCGTACTTTCTCTCTGACAGAATTAAAAGCACTGTGCCCGTCCCCCTTAGGTACAAGACCCCTTTTGTCTTCTGCTCAGTGATTTGTGCTAAGTTGAAAGATTTCTGACACGACCTCAACATCAAATTCCTGTCTTGCATGAAAAGGAATGTTATTACTTCTCTTTCCAGTTGGTTTTTCACAACATATCAGCAAAATAGAGCTGTTTTAATGTACAAAGTTAAAAATTAAACCCAGGTTATGAGGATACAACCCAAAACTTATGCTAATGCCTTCTCCCAACAACCACAAAAGAATCGACAGAACATCCTTCTTCCACTCTAGGGACACCTTAATTTTCTTAATTGATAGAGTAAGAAAAAAATGTTATACTAGAATGATTCTCAGATATATTTCTGACCAACTTATTATATAGAATCAAGGGTGACTTTCTGGGGAGGTAATTCTCATTTCTCTATTTCTTATGCAGCTAAATACGGATGGCCCTTTTCCGGGATTATATTTTTAAATATGTTTTTATAGCAAACAGCCTTGGCATATAGAGATAGTATCGCCTTTTGTAACAGGCAGATGTTCCCTGTTAGGAGTTCCCTGCCCTTCCCTGTGTTCCTCTGGAGCAGAAGGCAGGTGCTCATCCAGCCTGGTATTAAAGATTCAGATTCCCTAAACTTGGGGTCACCTTCCCATACACAATATATGCA
>NW_003852479.1:5246951-5248641 GCF_000181295.1 Otolemur garnettii
TCTTCCAAGGTGATGGTATTGGAAGGTGAGGCTTTGAACAGTAATTAAGTCATGAGGATAGAATCCTCTTAAATGGGATTAGTGCCCTTATAAACGAGGTCTGAGGAAGCTTGGTCCCCCCTCCACTGTGCGAGGACACAGCGGGAAGGCTCATCTGTGAATGGGAAAGTGGCCCCTTACTAGACACTAAATCTTCCAGAGCCTTAATCTTGCACTCTCAGCCTCCAGAGCTTGGGCAATAAATTTCTGTTGTTTATACTCAGTTATAGCTGTTACAACAAAGTGAGATGGAACCTTTGTACAAAAGGGAAAGCAGATGGTTTTTGTTCTTGTTCCTGTGTTAAAAAACACAAAAAATAAATAAAGCAAGAAAAAAGCATCCTTTTTAAAAAGTAAAACACAATATTTAGTTTTACCATTTGGGGTAAAATAACTTAATTGGCTTCACATATTGTGTGTGCATGTGTGTGTATGTATATATATGGGTGTGGGTCCATATGTATATGTGTGTGTATACATATGGACCCACACATAGGTATATGAAATTTCCAATAATTACTAAATACAATGAAATTCCAAGAAGCAGGAAGATAATTCAATAAGTTTCTTTTGCTTTGACTTATTCAATAGGGTTAATTGTTTCTAAAAAAAACAACTGAGATTTATTCGCTCAAGAGCTGATATTGACATGTAAATAGCTTAATTTAGCATCTTTCAATCTATCCCTCTTGGAAATATATGGCTTAACCGACCAGCTGATGACTACGCTGAAGAGATTGAGATTGCTCCGGGTGTCATCCGCAGACGTCCTCTCTCGGAACCTGGTAGCCGGTCTCTAAAGCTTCCCTGAGTATCTACTGTGTGTCATGCCCTGTGCCTTAAGGAGGGTAACAGAGAATAAATAGACCCATGGCCTGCACTTTGATCATGTGGCCCCAAGCTTAGAAGAAAAAATGTGTACCTCAAACAATTAGAGAATATGTTAGGACATAAAAATGTGATAAACTGTGGCACAAAAAGTATAATAGAATTTCAAAGAAGAAAAAAAAAACATCAGTATAGTTCTCGGGGTTTAGAAGACATTTGGTAAACATTGATAAAAAGATACCACTGATAAAAAAGATACCATTGATAAAAAGATAAAAAGATGAGAGGCCATGAAAAAACACTAGTGTGGAGAAGGAAAGGTAAATTCCAGAACTCAGAGCTGACAGAGAGCCAGTTTCTGCATCTCACACATGAAGATCCCAGACTCACCACACAGGTGCACTGATCTGACCAAGGTCAGCAGCTCATTGCCTGGAGCTGGAGGATGAACTCTGAGTCTGGTGCAGGTCATTGGTGTGTGACATGCAATGTTATAAATTCAAAGTAAGACACTGATATTAGCAGAGCCAGGGCACACCTTCAGAATACGGGGCCGGACCTCTTGCCTGCTGGAAAAGGGCTTCTCTAATTCTGATACACACACGGATCCCGTGGATATCTGTGTTAAAGTCCAGTTTCTCATTCAGTAAACCCGAGATTCTGCATTTCTTATGTCTTTTGGGGTATCGCACCTGCTCCCTGAGAGCCACACTTAAAGTAGCAAGGCACAGAACGCATTCCATAAAGTACTGCCATCATTTCATGCTCTACAGAATTAAAATCTGCGAGGCCAAACTCCCTTTGGGAAAACTACAGCAGAAAG
>NW_003852479.1:5248827-5256480 GCF_000181295.1 Otolemur garnettii
AAGTGAGGCTTAAAATTCCTCCCACTTATAACGCACACAGTTGGTGTTAGTCAGTGTCTGTTATATGCTCCCTTTTCAGCTTTTACTTCTTAAATGTAAATGATTTTTACTGCCCTCTGATGCTGGGGTTCTCCTAACACCAGGACAAATTCCTATGAGAAACAAGGCGAGGCCAGGCGGCAAAGGAGGTTTACAAAAGGGACTGGAGTGGAGGGGCCCTGCTGAGGTCAGGCCTATGGAGCAAGGGGCAGAGTGGCGGCCAGAGGCAGGAACCACCTGCTGCTGCAACCTGCCTGGAAGTTGCCTGGAAGGTGCCACGGGGCACAAAGGGTGTGATCTGCCATGACGAAAGACAGGTCAAGCAGAGGGAAGCTGACAAATTTATTTGATCATAGTTTTAGGTGACAAGACAGGTCTGTTTGCCCCGCTGCTCCTCAGCTCCTGTGTGACACGTCTCTGTCCTGGACCCAGGGTGTGGCCCCTCTGGAAAGAGGGCTTTGATTTTTTTTATGGCCAGGTGATACAGACAAACATTAGAGTAATGTTTCCAGGCTTGACATCTGGCTTTGAGGAAAAGGAATTCCAGTTTCCACGGCCTGCCTCAGAAGAAAATTCAGGTAAGGGTGAGACAGGAGGGCAGGAGGGGGCTCAGAGAGAAACTTTACTTCTGAGGGTCTGTCTGAGGTCTTCATTTAGGGGTATCATTTCCTGGACCTCAGGAAACACCCCGTTTCCTGCTCATCTCCGATTATATAATTTCTTTTAACAATTACTAAGATAATATATTGAATCCCTCCCATATGCCAGACACCAGGCCGGATACTTTCACCCTATAATAATCTTTAGTGGGCAAGTTCACGGATGAGGAGACAGAAGTCCAACAGCCAACATGTCCAAAGGTAGAGATGAGGTTGGCCCCGTCGGTCTGGCTGTGGCCCCTTTCCTGTGTGGACACACTCCACCGTGTGTCTTCCAGGTCCAGATCTGGGGTTGTTTTTCTTGCCAACTACATTTCTGTCCCCCATACTCTCAATCCCGGATGAAGACCCCACTTCATCTTGACTCCCGCCTTTCCGAGTCTCTTTCTTCACCTTTCCATTACCACACCCCTGTGGGAGGAGTATTCCTACAGCCTCCTCCCCTCTCCACCCTTCCCTCTCCTGTATGGTTTTTCTTCCTCAAGGAAGGAAGGAAGGAAGGAAGAGGGGAGGGAAGGAGGGAGGGAGAGAGGGAAAGGAGGGAGACAGGGACCCAGCAAGTTGTCTCCAAAGGGAGCTCTTCCAGCTTCATTTGGGAACAGTTAATTGCAGGAGCATCCAGGCCCCTGCTGCCCTGCTGGGCGACCACTCCTGTTCTACCAGCAGCAGCAGCAGTGTAAAGTCTGAGGACAATTTCTCACTCAGGAAGCAACTTCCCTGAAAGTATTCCCTTTGTTTACAGTAAATGCTAAGGGTTATTACAACTCGACACACCGTGAAGCAATATACAAGATGGGAAGTGTGCAACACACCACTGTAATTACCTTTAAACCCGTGGATATTCCATAATATAATTACAGTATAATCAGAATAAAATATTTCTATCCAGAAAATTGTTTCCTGTGTGGCTTCTCCTTATATCCAGCTATCATCTTTCATTTTGAGACTATAAAGAAAGACTATCACAAAGGGCCCTGCTCTCTGGTATTCACGTCTGCAGGTTACCGAGTGACATTTATGAGTCTGCAGTGCTACATATTGGAGGCTCAATCATTCACACTTCATGTCTAAATCAAGATATAACTTGTTTCTGATTAAATTTTAGAATGTCAGAGTTCCCAAGAATGCCGGAGTAAAAGGTGAGAGAAAAGCCATTTCCTTAAAATCAAATTATCTGATAAATAAAAAATATTATCACCACTTCTTGAATTGAGGTAAGGAAATGATAGGTTATCATGGAAAAGTTTTTAAAATAGGAAGTGGGATGAGCTGATGAAATCAATGATTTGTTGTTAATATTCTCAGAGAGTTTGGGGATTGGTAGCGGAAAACATTTTAAAATTATTTTTATATGACATTTTTAGAGGAAAAAAAGACAACTTATATTTGTCGATTAAGATGCTAACTTTCAACATTTTTTGCCACATGGTTATAAAAAAGGGCATTAAGGGACCTGCTGTCAATCGTTACCCTCGTGTGTGCTGTCTACAGGACCCTGTGTGACAGCAATGAGGTAATGGGGGAAAAGCCATTTGAAAATTAAAACCAATACCTACAAACTAAGTAATGCTATTAAGTGCATTTATAATAAGATGTAATAAGGCCACTCCATAAAATTTCCTGACAGATAGAGACTTCGGCAAAATGGAAACCGGGCCATTTCTAACTAGAATTCTGATTATTACTTTCCAGTCTTTTACTTTATAAGTCATGTGACCTAATACCCTACTTTAAATTTTCTTTGATGTGCTCTCATTTGAAGGAGTATATTTGCAATTTTATTGCTTATTTTCGGGTTGGTGTCCCATCCCAAAACCACCATAGGGCTCCCTATATTCTGAGCAACCACAGTTTTAGAGAGGAAAGGTAAGAAAAACTAACTATATCTATTTCCATCTTTAAAAACCAAAATGCATTTTCTAAAGATTAAAATTCAGCACTGCTGAGCATATTTTAAAAATAACAATGGAAATACTGTCATGGCTTTTCAAAATACCAAGTAGACCCTTCGTGGTGCTACAGAGCAAGCTGTGGGAAGAGGGTCTTTCTGCAGACGTGGGGCTCGCTCAGCGCTGCGGCTCCAGCAGCCTGCAGGACTGATCAGATGCGGGGAGTGGAGCAAGGTACAAGCAAGCACTAAAGCTGACTCTTCTTCCAAACTCAGTCCCTATCAATTAAGAAGACTCCCCGAGGAACACGGCCTGCTGTCTGCACTCTGAATTCTCTGCCAACTGCTCCGTTAATTAGTGCAGCGATTAGTGATTTTGCTGTCACCTGAAACCGTTTTGCATCTTTCCCGAGCCCTGGTCAAACACAAAGAGAACACCTTTCAACAAAACAGGAAAACAATGGTTTTTGTTGCTAGAAATGGCACGCTCACTCTCTTAATATCTGCGTTTCCTGAGTATGGTTTTTAAGGTTTCCAGTGCTATTGTCTATATGAGAAGGCAATTACAAAAGAGGAATATTCTCTGAGATTCAGGACAGTTATGTGTCTCCACTATTGCCCCAAATACCTACAATTACCTTACAGGCATTGCAGAACATAATTATTTTCCCATTATAATATGACACAAGGCCACTCAGACAAGATGAAAACATTTTCTCCTTCAAAGTTTTCCATCAGAAGTCTGAACTTTATCTCAGAGCAGTGAGTGAACAAACACTTGTGTCTGAAACGGAGCTTTGACTTGACATCTCAGTTTTACAGATACTGTATCCTCAGCTTCAGTAGAAACCGTTACCATACTTGCTCCTATCTTTCTTTCCTTCCCCAGTTGTATATTCCCTCCTCACACTGAGAAGAACATCAGCAGAGGCATTTCCTGAGGACATCTCGGAGCTCCAGTTGAGGATGGAAAGAGCATGGGATCAAAGCAGTGCTGGTCCTCCTCCCGATGGGGTGTGTCCTGGACACCAAGGAGCGTGATCCGTAATCACCACAAACCCCACCAGACGATCCCGACTCCGTCCTGCCTCACAGCCTTTCCCACCCTATTTCAGCCTCCTGCCGTTTCCTCGTATCAAAATACATGCAACTGAGCTTCAAACAGCAACAACAACAAGGCATATTTAAGCTGGAATCTTTGTTGCTAAATCTAAGAAAAGGCACTTCGAACTGCGGGAACTCAAGCTGCAAACTTAAAACCTGAAAACAGAGAAAATCTTATACAGATACCCCATCTTTGTATACGTGAATCACAAAAATCAAGAAACATAAAATCCACACAGATGAAAACAAAGGAGGCCCTCGCATCACGCCCAAAAGCCACACCAGTTGAAACTCACGTGGGTGACTCGAAAGGACGCGGTTAACTTTGTTCCTTGGAAGTGAAATAATGGACCATAACACAGTCTGTCTCAAAACTTTCGTAGTGACCCACAAAAACTCTTCTGCTGCTTCTTTACTAATCTTCTCTTCTACTGCATTTTCCTCAACATCCATTCATAAAATATTAAACCAAGCAAGAATTTTAAACATATTTTTCTCACCCCAACTACTCTCTTTTAACTATGAATAACCTGTTTTTTTTTTTAAAAAATGAATTATACAAATACTAAGCATGATTTATTTTCTTTGAAATATTTTTCAGTAGTATTCACCCAATAACTTATGTAACACCATCAAAGCCAAATTGCAAAATGGCTTTTTTTCACCATAAAAACATAAAATCCCAAGGCAGTGCCTCTGGCTGAAAGGAGTAGGGTGCCAGCCCCGTATGCTGGAGATGGTGGGTTCAAACCCAGCCCGGCCAAAAATAGCAAAAACAAACAAACAAACAAAACACATAAAATCCCATAGAAGAAATTAATCGGGATTATTACTATAGAACACAAGGAATGTCTTTAAAAAAAGAAGAAAATCAATGTGATGTAATTCTTTCACATAAGTTCAAAGTTTCCCTATTTCGACATCTTCCAACGTTACAGCACAGCTCAATTGCTCAGCACAAAATAAATCAGCTGCGAATTCCTCTCAACCCAACCACGCTCACCACTCACTCACTCACTCCAGCATCCCTTGGCAAATAAATTTTCTTGCCCTACAAGAATTATCACAGAATTTCTAGTGAACAAAGTTCTATGCAAAGGGGTACACAGTGAATCTTACTGAATGACTGCTGGGTTTTGAGTGCTTCACAGTCAACATAATAACAAAAAAAGCTTGAAGTGATTTTTTATTTTATTTTATGTATTTATTTATTTTGAGACAGAGTCTCTCTTTGTTACCCTGGGCAGAGTGCTGCGGCGTCACAGCTCATAGCAACCTCCACCTCTTGGGATTAAGTGATTCTCTTGCCTCAGCCTCCCAAGTAGCTGGGACTACAGGCACCCACCACAACACTGGCTATTTTTTTGTTGCAGTTTGGCCAGGGCCACGTTCAAACCCACCACCCTCAGGGTATGGGGCCAGTGCCCTACTCACTGAGCCCCAGGCGCTGCCCCTGAAGTTATTGTTTTTAAAATCTTAGTTAATCAGCATTTTAGAAGTCAAGGTTCTTAGGATTGAAACTTGAATCTACAAACAGGATTCAATCGAACCATACCAGTGATTATTCTGTGCCTGTTCCATAATAGTTACTTCCCAAATGTTTTCTGGGTGAATATCACATAAGGGTTCCCTACTTACACCTGGTGAAGGATGGTTAAAGTGACTAAAAGATCTCAGCAGAAGAAAGAGGCTGACTGATCAACCAATCTTTACTGTATCCTCATTCTTTGAAAAGCAGCACTCTGGGTTTCTGATTCCCGCCTGATTGGAGTAACAAGGACTGGATTTACTCTCCGACTGTAAACAACTAGAAAACTGGACAACGGAGAGGAACGAGGCCAGCCCTGTAACGGCTCCAGCTTCCTCAGAGGACACGTCCAAACTGTGCAGAGAGAGGAGGGAAGCCCAGAGCCATGGCAGGCCTGAGTGGAGAGGAGGAAGACAGCAAGGCCGCTAGAGCATGGAGGGCTGAGTTCTGGGGGAAGAAAAAAAAGGGGGGGGACCCTGAAAAAATAGCCATAGAAAAGTTTCCAAGTTTAAAACTACAGATCCACACATCAAGAATCACAGTGAATTCTCAGCTGTCTGCACCAGATCTGTCCAATTTTCCTCAAAGCCCTTCGATGTTTCACTGCCAAAATCTCCCGGCTGTATCCTGTTTAACCCGCTTGCTTTCATTTCCTTGATGCTCAGTCCCTTGTCTGTCCCTGTCCAGTCCTCTGTGTCATCAGCGTGCCCGTCGACGCCCGTGCTCTCCTGTTCACCAGACCCTCTCTTTCTCCCCACCCATCCACCCCTAAAGTACCACCACCCACCCTCAAAGCTTTCACTCATGGCTTTCCTTGCTTAAAAATTACTATAGGAGTCAAAATCTTATTTATAAAGCCTAGTAGTTAATTTTCAGTACCTTTGTACAACATTCTAATGAGTTCCTTTATGTTAATCTTCATTAATCTTTAATTCTTTTTCAGATGTTAAATTTTGTCAGGGTTGAGCCTATATTTCATCTTCCTTTTACATTCTCAAATGCCTAAGAGATTGGCACATCAAGTACATAATCCAAATAAACTGAGCACCGTATGTATGTGTGTTACGTCTCTGTGTATATGTATTTCATCTATTTTTCCAAAGATTACCCACTCAATTATAATAAATTTTTATTCAAAGAGCTAGGAAATATTTTATCCAAGTAAGATAGCAAAGATCATTAATTTTTTACATACATATATCTATATAAGCTTTCTGTAGCAAATTCCCTGATTCGTAGTGATTTTAGGCCAGACTCTGCAATCGAATTCTGTGGTTTATAAACATGAATCTCTACTGCTAATATTAGATTTCCACATTCTTTTGTTAGTAGATGAGGGAACCAAAAATCAGAATATGATAGAAGCAGGATGAGTAGCAAACCCACCAGGACAATCCTGGCCCTGTAACTTAATCCACAAACACTGACAGGTTACTTCACCAGCAGGGCTGCTTTTTAAGAGGCTTAAATAAAATTGGGGCAGAGGCGACAGTGTGACCTCTTCATTCTCTCCCTGAACATGAAGAATGTATTTAAATATTACTCATCATCAGAAAAAAAATCTCAATTTTAAAACCTGACTTATTATTTCCCCAACGTTTTCAGAAACAGCTTTTTCCAGGATGCTTCTCTGTATCTGTCCATATTAGTTTAGGATTATGGACCTTACATAATACACTAAACTTCAGAGAACCCAACAGAAGTAGGTTTTAAGAGTTATTACTTTATTATTATAGTCTAGTCTTTGTTTTATGAATCCAAAGAATAAATTAATATAAGTATAAAGAAAAGAATACAGTGTTTTTTGGAGAAGCAGCTCTCATAGCTACCTTTAGTTCATTTCCAGTACTGTGATTCTTACTTCAGTGTTATGAAAGCTTAGCCCATTGATGGTGACCCTGGCACACTAAGGAGACAACCAAAAATGACTGTATTTAGTTTTTTCCATAATTAATATCATGGCAGAATTAAAAGATGGATGTCACTGAGTCAGGGGTTGTGACATTCTGCTGACAGGTATGGACGCTACACACATGGATATCCCCACGGCAATGTTTTGCTCCCAAATAAATAGTTTTTCTCTTTTAAGAAAAAATGTATAAAAAGTATCAAAGAGATGTTGTGATTTATATTGTAGAAAAAAATACAGAATGCATAATTCTTCACATAGGATATTACTATTATGGACATACATTAAAGAATTAGCTGCAACCTTCTAAAACTCAAAGAGGGTAGAATAAAAGCCTATAGTTGAGTCCATTTGGACTCATATTTGAACCATATTAGAAGCAGACCAAGAACATTAAGTTCATTAAATTTATTAATATCCATGGTATTGTTGATTTACATTCTTTTCAGTGGGCATTCTTTAATATAGCAATTTAGAAGTGAGGAAATGACCATAGTCCTCAGTATTGAGACAAAAGGAGAAGTCG
>NW_003852479.1:5257245-5258469 GCF_000181295.1 Otolemur garnettii
CCCAGAGACCAGCTCTGCCCAGTTAATGGTCATGGCGGCTCCTCCGTCTTCACACGCACTCACAGGCCGTTCAAAGAGGGAAATCAAGGCTGCCGTGAAAGCGATGGCTTGAACCTTGCAAGAGACATCGAAAGAAAAACATGAGCAGGGCAACTGCTTCAAGAAGAGTCTACGCTCTTTTGTTTAACAAAGGCTAGAAATTGAATTAATAAGAGTTTCTTCAATATTACTTAAGGGATGCAGGCAGTTGTATTAAAAAACAAAGCATCTATGAAGTCACTGATGCAATTACCCAGGGCTGTCTATCCTTTGCCTTTAAGATAGACTTACTATAATTAAAAATGGCAAGAATGAAAAGCTTTCATAATTTCGTAAAGAAATCCTTCAAATTATCCAACTTAAGAGATCACAGAAATAGTCTAGTGTAAACAAGTAATAAATGTTCATAGGTCAGTTGGAATTCAATAGGCAGACAGAAATCGTAGCATCCAAGGTCTAAGTTTCAGTGCTGTCCTCCTTAATGCCTTTGTCCCTTCATCTTATGACACGGGAAATGGGAATTTACTGAGAAATAAAAAGTGTCATGACAAAATCAGAAGAACAAAGGTGAAGACTTAGGAGAGAGAAACGTAGATATTTAAAATGAAACATTTAATATTTGTATCTGATAGTTTGAGTATCCTATAGTAAAAAAAGTTAGCAAGATTTTTTTTCTAAATTAAGAAAATGAGACTATATACAGACCAAAAACCACACACCATGATGAAGATTTGTTTTTATAAGCAAGAAGAGGAATTGCGACCTAATTCATCTCTTCCATGTGTGGCCTTACAAGTTATAATGCAGTTCAATGATAAGGTCACATTCACTGCATTTTAGTTTCTATTTTGAACTATAGATTAATGATTAAATCCATACTGTTCAATCTTATCCTGTCTCCACTTACCTTTCCAGTTATGTCCCCAAAAGAAAGAATCGATTCATTGGCATCAAGAGGGTCATACCAATAATCCAGGCAAATTGGTGCTCCTTTCAGGCCTTGGAGTTTGTATTGACAAGAAAATTCTTCTTTGGACAGCAGATCATAGAAACCAATCTCTTTACTTGTAAAAGCAACTGCTATCTAAAGTAGCAGAGTAGAAAATCAGAATGTATTTCTGATGGGTTTAGCGAGATTAATATGCAAATCACTGGCACACTAAGGAGACAACCAAAAATGACTGT
>NW_003852479.1:5259871-5264527 GCF_000181295.1 Otolemur garnettii
GACAAGATTGGCAAAATTGGCAAAACATTAACAGGACAAACAAAAAGAGAGAGAGGGAAAAGATACAAATTATCAAAATCAGAAATATAAGAGTAGCTAGTACTATCAATCCCACAGAAATAAAAACGTACTATAAAGAGAATATTATAAACAACTGTATACCAAGAAATTAGATAACCTTTATGAAATGAACAAATTCTAAGAAACACATAAATTACCTAATCTAACCCAAGAAAATGCACAAAATATCAGCCAATCCATGACACAATGATTAAGTTAGCATTGGAAAATTGTCCCACAAAGAAAACTCCCAGCCAAGGGGAGATTTTTTTTTTTTTTTTTGAGACTAGTCTCATGCTGTTGTCCAGGTTAGAGTGTCATGGTATCAGCCTAGCTAATAGCAACCTCAAATTCTTGAGCTCAAGTGATCCTCCTACTTCAGCCTCTCGAGTAGCTGGGATTACAGGTGCCCACCACAAACTCAGCTAATTTTTCTCTGTTTTTAATAATGATGGGGTCTTATTCTTGCTCAGATTGATCTTGAACTCCTGAGCTCAAAGGATGCTCTTTTCTCAGCCTCCCAGAAAGCTAGGATTACAGGTGTCAGCTATTGCAGTTGGCCTTTATGATGAATCTAAGAGGGTGTATCACAAAGAGAGCTAAAAGGATGATTCGTAGTTCTAGGCACTAGAACACACTATTTTCCCCATAGAAAGAACCTGGCTGGCTGTTCAGAGAAATACTGGTTCTACGTCTTGCATAGGAAATACACAAGATGACCCTGGAAAATGTTGTCATATCAGAAAGCAAACAAGCTTTCAAAGACTGTTATGGTTGTTGAAAGACTCAAGATGAATTGTGTTGAGTCATCTTCATGCCTAAGGAAGTACAGTTTCCGGTTTTGGATAACAACTCAGTAGATTGAAACATGTCAATTCTTTTAAACCTACGATCTTTCAATCCTATGGTAACAATAATGATGACAGTACTCACTCTTTAGCTGTAGTT
Organism: Otolemur garnettii; assembly: GCF_000181295.1. Taxonomy (NCBI): domain Eukaryota; kingdom Metazoa; phylum Chordata; class Mammalia; order Primates; family Galagidae; genus Otolemur; species Otolemur garnettii. The sequence continues at coordinate 5,260,880 of NW_003852479.1, forward strand.
GATATTAGAGAACCAGCTCATTATTTTGAAAACCGATAAGTCAAATTGAAGAATTAGGCCTTTATTCTAGCTTAATGATAGAATTTGTACCACCTGATAGCTAAATAATGAGGGAGATTTCTTTTTATAGAAGTATGCTGGCTTTTAAAGGGAGAGGAAATGAAACAATTAGAATGTCATCCTCCAAAAAATTAATGGCTCTAGGAATAATCAGTTATAACTGCTAACATCTCAGGAAGAGAAAGAACCAGGCATTTTGCACCTCCAGACTGCAGAACACGCAATGGCCTATTTGAAACAAACAAACCAACCTGATCCAGGCTGTAGACTTGAGGGTCGACTTACTGGAAACCCAAGGACAGGTAGGCACAGTAAACGGCCCCATATGGACACACTCCCTGAAATCTAGACTGAGGGAAACTCTAAAACATAAACACAGTTTATTTTACCTCCTTCATGTTTACATGGATGGAGCTTGAAAATGTTCTTCTTAGTAAAGTATCTCAAGAATGGAAGAAAAAGTATCCAATGTACACAGCTCTATTAGAAAACTAATTTATAGCTTTCATATGAAAGCTATAACCTTATTATAGCCTAAGAATATGGGGAGGCGGAAGGGAGGGGGGTGGATGGGTGGAGGGAGGGTGATTTCAGGGATCACCTCTATGGTTTATCTTACAAGGGTACAAGTGAATCTTTCTAAAAGTAGAATATGGCTCGGTGCCTGTGGCTCAAGCGGCTAAGGTGCCAGCCACATACACCTAAGGTGGCAGGTTTGAATCCCCAGCCCGGACCCGCCAAACAACAATGACGGCTGCAAACAAAAAATGGCCAGGCATTGTGGCGGGCGCCTGTAGTCCCAGCTACTTGGGAGGCTGAGGCAGGAGACTCACTTGAGCCCAGGAGTTGGAGGTTGCTGTGAGCGTGATGCCATGGCACTCTACCCAGGGGGATAGCTTGAGGCTCGTCTCAAAAAAAAAAAAAAAAGTAGAATATAAACATCTTAACACAATAACTAAGAAAATGACATGAAGGCTAAGTTAACCAGTTTGATGAAAATATTTCAAATTGTATATGAAAACACCACACAGTATCCCATGATTGCATTAACATACACAGCTATCATTGAATAATAAAAAAAAGAAAACCAAAGACTAAAATCAACAAAACAAACAAAAAAACAAACACACTAAAACATCAATAGTAACAGCCAAAGGAAAAAATGTAAGACAACAGAAGGGAAGGAGGTAAGAATGTGTATTAAACGAGACATACCAACCATTCATAATCTTTGGATCTTATTCATACTTTGATCCAAATACGGAGACAGGAGACAATTTAATGCACGCCTACATAGGTGAGGAACTTATTTCAATTCAAGCTGGTGGGAGGGGTAACCCAGGAGGGACAGAAGGAGGGAATTGGGGTGCTCTTACTGAATGGGCATGGGGGGAGTTGGCACACCTTTTGTGTGGGGGACAGAACCACGAGAGGGACTCCATCTAACAAAATCAAATATTTTGACCTGGTGATTTGTACCCTCACATTAGCCTGAAATGAATTTATTAAAAAAAAAACTGTAAGGCAACCAATGAGATATTTACATGACTGAATATTTCACGGTAGTAAGGAAATACTGTAATTCATTTTACGTGTGACAGTGGTCTTTTGGTTACACTAAAACAGACATCTTTATAGAAAAATAGAAATATATACAGAGGAAATGGTCTGATGCTCCAGAACTTAATGAGGGAGGCACAGATGCAACAAGAATGCCTGAAAATTGGAAATGGTTAAGGTGGATACTGAGTACATGAGCTTTCTAATATCACTCTCTCTGCATGTGTGTGCACTTGAAATTTTTCCTAGTAAAATTTGCCATCTGCTCAGTATAAAATATTAAGAATATATATTCCACAAGCTGCAACTTTCCCTCACAAAATTATTTCTCTTACAGTGTGTTTTCTTGCTCCTAGGTATGGTTATGTGAAGAAATTTGGATGGAACAGAGCCTACCTATCAGAACTGAGGCGCTGACTCCACGTGGGCGACCACCAGCCACGCGACTCCGCCCCTTCCTTCCAGGCCTAGCGCTGAACTCTGTAATAACCCTCAGCCATGAGCGCAAAGCCAGGACACCTGTACGCTGCAGAGTGACGTTCTTGTAAGCTAATGATGCAGGGTGGCCCCGTGGAAAGCAGAGCCAAGCCCTGGGTCATTACCAGCCATTTCATTTTAAGGCACCCAGGGAGCAGCTTGGGAAATCCAGTCCCTCTCTTAACAATACCTGTACCCCCTGTGGGCCAGGGGACAGCACCAGCAGAGCGAAGCGGCTGCCTGCCACTGCCAGGGTTATGTATTTGATACTGAGCAGGAGCCCTGTCCCCGGCATGTTTCCCTTTTGCCATACAGCCAATATACTGATAAAGACTTTGTACCTTGTTTACATTTTCCAGAGCGACCAAACTTGTCACCCACAGGTGTTTGAGCTTTGCAGCATCCGAGGTGATGGGAAGTGTTTCTTGCAGCTTTAAATTCTCTCCCCAGATCCCCAGTAAGCCTTCTTTACTGATAGTCACATACCGACAGGAACTTTTTAGGAAAGTTACTTTTTGAATGGTGTCCTTGTGTTTCACTGGGAGGAATTCAAGGTCCCTCCACTGGGGAACCACGGTCGACTTTGCCCGTTCCTCTTCTTCATAAAGGGCAAGAAGTATAAACGAGGTCAGCTTGTCCCACGTGATGAAGCCATCCCGGGCTACGTCCACTTTGTCATAGAGCTCCCCGTATTCCTCCCTGGTGCCCCAGCCGACAGCCTCTGTCATCCTCTGCGTGAACTGTTCTCTGGACATGCGGATGGTTTTCCTTGGCTCTGGAGACTGGAAACAGGAAACAAAGGAAAGGACAGTGAGAGCATCATAGATGAGAGCATAGGCTCCCTCCAGGTGGACTTAGTCAGCAGTTCTTCCGCCCTGCGAGGAAAAACGTCTTTTACTTCACAGCAGTATCATGCTTAAGTGAATTTAAACTGGGAGCAAATAATTGACAGGTTTAGAAGCTGCTGTTCTCAGTCACACACATTCTTATAACTGGAAGAGGAGTAGGAAAGATGGACAGAGTGTGACAGTGTCAGCAGAGTGACATGGCGCTCTGAGCCAGGGAATCCAGGTGGCCTGCACAGAAGATAGAAAAGCCATGGAAGGCATCTCCCTTAGAGCCTCCAGGAGCAAAGCAACCCCAAGGGCACCTCGATGTCAGCCCTGCAAAGCCCATTTCAGACTTCTGACCTCCAGGACTGTGCATTAGCAGATATGTGTGTTCTAAGACCCTGTTCATGGCAATTTGCTATGAAAGCAATAAGAAACTGATGCCAAGTACATCTTTTCTGATAGTGTGTCTTTTATAAAGTCAAGGCTTGTGGAAACCATGTCAACTCCAATAGCAGATGCTTAATTCATGTCTCTGGGTCACATTTTGGTCATGCTTGCAATATTTCTAAGTTCTTTTTGTTACTACGTCTGTTACAGTGATCTGTGGTCAGTGACCTTCCATGCTACTATAATTACTGGGGGACTTCACAAACCATGTCCATATAAGGCAGCCAACTTAATCAACAAATGTTTGATTAAGAACAGAAAGGGAATATAC
>NW_003852479.1:5264792-5275505 GCF_000181295.1 Otolemur garnettii
GATGGCTGCAGTCTCACAATCAAACTGACATGGAGCAGAAGTCACTTCTCACGATGAGCAAATAAGTGGTTTCCCGAGGTGGAACCTGCCCCTGGTGAAGATGCTGTGAACTTTGTTGAAGTAACAACCAAGAATTTAGAATATTTACTTCAAATTGGTTGATAAAGTAGCAACAGGTTTGGTATGACTGACTCCAATTTTGAAAGATATTCTGATATGAGTAAATGCTATTAAATAGTATCTTGTGCTATAGAGAACTGCTTCATAAAAGAAAGATCCCATCTGCATGGCAAACTTCACTGCTGTCTCATTATAAGAAACTGCCACGGCCCCCCCAGGCTTCAGCAACACCACCCTGATCGGTCAGCAGCAGCAACATCGAGGCTTACCACCAAAAACACGACTGTGACTCAGTGAAAGATCAAATAACTGTTAGCATTTTTTATCAATAAAGTATTTTTTTAGACATAATGTTACTGCACATTTAATAGATTGCAATAGCCAGGTGTGGTAGGTCAGGTCTGTAATCCTTTGGGAGGCCAAAGAGGGAACGTTGCTTGAGGCCAGGAATTTGTAACCAGCCTGAGCAACATAGTGAGACCCCCATCGCTACAAAAGACTAAACACGTTAGCTGGCCATAATGAGTGGCACGTTGTTCCTGTACTCCCGACTGCTCCAGATGATCACTTGAGCCTGAGAATTTGAAGTTACAGTGAGACATTGCACTCCAGCCTGGGCGACAACGCCCCATCTCTTAAAACAAGTAGACTGTTATAGTTTAACTGTAACTTTTATATGGACTGGAAAACCAAATGATTCTTGTCACTTGCTTTATGGTGACATTCTCTTTATTGGTGACTGAATCCTCAGTATCTCTGAGGTCTGCCTACACCATCGTATAGGAAATATCTGGATCCCTAGAGAGGGTTTGGAGCAGCCAGCACAATTACACCATGCCACAACTTTAAAGACAAGAAGTCCAGTTCTACAAATAAGTCATTCTAAAGAAACTTGAAACCAAATACAGTTGACTAGTAGTAATTATAAAGTCCCACAAACACTAAATTAGCAGCTTCTAAAGCATTGCTCCCAGGGGAAACACAGATTAGATTTCTGCAAACCTCTGGTCATGTGTTCATTAACACATACGTATTTTGTTTTAGGTGTTTTTCTACTGGAGGACACCCTATTTTATGTGTATTGTTAAATCATAACAATTGAACTCACGGCCAGCAGGTCTATCTTCTCAGTAAGGTGCATCATAGCTTCTTGCACTTGGGGGGCAGTGCACAGCACCTCTTTACTACGCTTCCTGGCCACTGTGAGCAGAGTCATTACCAGCAAGTACGAAAATGTGCAAAACATGATATTAATAGATGGCACAAAGGACACGGCTCACAATATGAGCGCTGGAATAAGAAGACAGAATGTATCTCGTTTGACCTCAGCTTAGAAGGTGGACATTGGGAGACTCAAATTTTTTGACACTCTCCTCTCTCTGCACAGACCGTGAAAGGGACACAGGGATTGATCTGGGGATCACTCATGACGTTTAGGCAGAGGCCAAATTCACAAATACAGAATCTCATCTACAGATAAAGAAGACCAACCATATTTCAAAGAAGTCCATAGCTTAATATTGATGGACTGCTTAGGTAAGTGGGATTCATAATGAAGCAATCAACTTTCTCCCAGTGTTAAAACCAGAGAGTGAGGATGGACAGTAAGGACTAGCAGTGGCTCCTTCCAGAACAGGTTTGGTCCTGTTCCACCAGAGATTGTGAGAGCTGCTGGAAAGCTACCTCACCACTGAGACCTAATTCTCCTTCTGTAAAGTAGCTCAGCAACAGCAGTCACAAAAACTGTTCCAGAGACGAACTTAGATATCAGTGTGCAAGGATGGAGTTATCTCTTGTTTAGTAGAGGTTAGTCTGGGCAATTCATCAAACTTTCTGAGAAATAATTGATTTTGAGCCAGTCCAGTCAGAAGTCCATTATTTTGAATTTTGTTCAATTATTCTTTGTCTAAAATGTTTAGATAGATGGTGATTTTTCAGTGACCCAGACTTTAAGCATAGAGAAAGAATTGTGATCCTACAAACACTCTATCTGAGCCCAAACTGTGAATCCCTTCTGAAAGCTCAGTCAATGCTGATCTTTTACTTTAAACCACAATGTAATGACCTCAGTCAGCCTCCTGTCTGTATTACCATCTCATTAATGAGAAAACAGTGTAAAGCAGAATCTCGGTGTATTTTTTCCCTGTGAGCTAGTAGTTCGTTTTTATGTCTAAGAACAAGAAACTGCTCTGAAAAATACCAAGACAATTTCTTTTATACAACCAAGAGTGTGGAATCACAAACAGAGAATAAATAATACATTTCTTCCCCAAATTAATATAACTTATGACCTAGTTTTCTTCACATTAATAATGCCAGTACTGGGGGAAGAGATGAGGAATTATGAAATTTGACAAAAAGCACAATTATATGGTCTAACTGATCATGTTATTACCAATTGTTCACCAGTTAGCCTTTTGGTTTGTTCATTTTAAATTTGAAAATAAAGCCATGTTTTTGCAAAACATTGGTTAAAATGTAGCATTTGCCTTTCCTAAAAACTCCCAACTTATTTCAAGAAGCATCACGCTTTTATCAATACATACTGTATGTTTATTAATTCTATCATATGCCAGCTTGAATAAATCAGCTAAAGGTACAATTAAAGTACTTGATCTTTTATACGCACTTAGAAGCACAAATGCATCCCCTGAATAATGTTCCTTGATTGCACCTGTGAGGTTTTCCGCTCTCCTCTTTCCCCTCCTCTCTTCTTGATTTTCAATGACTTTCACTTCTCTCTCTGCCAGTGTGTGCCCACTGATTAGTTCCAAATTATTAGAGGGACGTGTGGTGTTGGTTTTTCTGTTTTTGAACTACTTCACTTAGGATAATGGTCTCCAGTTCCACCCAAATTGCTGCCAAAGACATTAATTCATTTCTTGTTATGGCTGAGTTGTACTCTGTAGTATAATACGGCACATTTTGTTAATCTCATGAACTTGGGTCTTTGTGAATTGTGCTCCTATTAACAGTCAAGCGCCAGTGTGTTTTTGATAAACTGACTTCTTTTCCTTTGGATAGACCCCCAGTAACGGGATTGCTGGATTGAATGGCAGCTCTATTTTCAGTCCTTTGAGGACTCTCCAGACTGTTTTCCATGGAGGTTCTACTAATTTTCAGCACCACCAACAGTATGAGCATTCCTTTCCCTCCTCATCAGTATCTATTTTTTTGTTTGTTTGTTTGTTTCTAGTTTTTGAATAATAGTCATTCTGACAGGAGTAAGGGGAGATTTTCATTGTGGTTTAAATTTGCATTTCCCTAATGATTAAAAATGTTGAGCTTTTTTTTTTTTTTGTCCATTTGTCTATATTCTTCAGAAAAGATTCTGTTCATCTCTTCTGCCCACTTCTTGATGAGGTTGCTTTTTCATTGCTACCTGACTTCTTTGTAGTTTCTGGATATTAGCCCTTTAACACATCATAGTTTGAAAATATTTTCTCACATTCTTTAGGTTGTGCTCTGTTGATTACTTCCTTCATTGTGAAGAGCTTTTTAATTTAATCAAGTCCCATTTATTTATTTTTATTGTTGCTGTAATTGCCCTCAGGGTCTTAGACATAAATTCTTCACCTAGGCCAATGCCTAGACAAGCTTTTCCTACATTTTTACATTTGCTTTTTTTAATTTATTTCAAATTAATATGAGGATACAAATGATTCAGATCCTATAAATCCTTTCCTACATTTTCTTCTAGAGTTGTTTGGTTTCATGCCTTACATTTAAATCTTTTATACATGGGGAGGTCATGGTGTATGGCACACCTCCTGGGAGTGGGACACAATTACAAGAGGGACTTTACTTAACAAATGCGATCGATATAACCTAAGTCTTTGTACCTCAATGAATCTCAAACAGTACAAAATAAATTAAAAAAATAAACCTTTTATACATCTTAGTTTACAAAAGTGGTGAGAGATAGGGGTCCTGTTTCATTCTTCTGAATGTGACTCTCCACTTTTCCCAGCACCATTATTAAATAGGCCTTCTTTTCTCAGTGTATGTTGTTGTCTACTTTGTCAAACATCAAAGTTGGTTGCAGGTAGATGGTTTTACATGTGGGTTTTCTGTTCTGTTTCATTGGTCTATGTCTCTGTTTTTCCACAAATACCATGCTTTTTTGGTTAGTATAGCTCTGCAGTATAGTCTTAAGTAGGCATCTGTCCACAAAGCTGGACCCTCCTTCTGATAGTGGTACATGCTGGCTGCTGCCAGCCTTCCATCATCTAAATGCATTGACTTTTACCACACAGCTAACTCTTGTCTTATCAGTGGTTCCCACGCTCAGGACCAGGGTTCATTTCTTTTCATCACTCTATACATATTCCACACTGGTAGGGAGACTGTGTGGTAGTGAAGGCAGAGCTCTAAGCTTCAGCCTCAGTCATTACACCTCTGTATGTAGCACAGAGGACAATGTAAAGTGTGTAGAACACATTTATACTCAATAAATGTCAATATTCTGCTAAAGGATTTAGAGAACAGACATACCAGAGACTGTTTTCTGAGAATTTAGCTAAATTCATGCATGTGTGCATGTGTGTGTGAGGCTGTAGAGGTGCTTGTAATCACTGACTGGAGCAAACTGATCTTCCCCATTGGCTAGTAGCTAACTCAGTCATCCTAAGGGACATCTCTGAGGAGTCATGTAGGAGACCAGCAACAGAGGACCCGAACCCCTCTCCTCCATGACCATGACCACCGTGGTGGCAGGTTCTAGTTTGGGGTTTAAAATAAAGCCACTGTACACACTGGTTTAGCTGCTCTTCATCAGAGGCACACCTTAAAGACTGTCCAAAGTGAGCCTGGTGGAAGTTTATTAACTGTTCCCAGAAACCTGTGACCATTTCACATATACAAGGTCAACCTTTATCCATGTAAGTTTCCCACCTTCCACCTTCTTTTGAGCTGTTTGTGGTGCTGCTCTGTGGTTTTAAGGGAGCCAAACATCCCAGCCTGGCTTTTGGGTCAAACGTATTATAATTCCACAGAAAGAACGCTAAGATAATCTTTCACTCTGTGAATTAACTTACATATACTATGATTCGGTTGGTATAAACTCTGTGTTACATTCCGTACTGTGTGGCACAGTAATTTACCTTTGAGCTGCTTTCAGAGATCCACACACTGGCACACACATATATATGTATACATGTGTCAGTATATTTAAATTAGTACTATTTTAGTTAGCATCTGGGCTTATTCCTGAATTTGCCACATAATATTGGTGTGTCTATTGGCCAGTCAGAGCTCTCTTGGGGTTTGTATAAAGTACCATGAAGATCATCTGTATAAAAGGCCATCGTTAAGTGAAGCAACTCTATTAACACATTAATTATTGCTGTTGAAGACACCTCCTCGTCAAGCCAAATTCACACACATGGATTTGGTATAGATGTAGACATAATAGGAGTTTAGGAAATTCTATTTCATTATAAAACATAGAGCATAAAATAATTATTTTCTTGTTCCCTTCAGTGGAAAATTTAATTACTATGGCTTTACTAAAATCCTCATTATCCCAATAAATGATGTGGTCTCATTTGAATGTAGACCTCCATATAAAAACCACTTCATAGTGTTTTTTAAAGATTTATCCTTCAATTCCTATTAATCAATATTCTTTATTTTGTATTTTTGAGGTTAAAAAAATAGTACTCACACCTCTGTTATAACTCCTCTTCTAATAAAGTTGCAAAGTGTATGAGCCATTAGCAAACAAAATCTCATTCAGCTCTTCCTGAGATAGTGTTTGTAAATTTATTTTGCTATGTTCATTTCACTACTAAGAAAATAACCAGTTATTGTCTCCAATTGCTCTTGTAAGAACCAGAAAGCAAATATACCCGGAATGCCTGGTTGATTATCTCATTAGTCACAACTTCAGACTTTTAAAAAAACCTTCCTGTTTTCCTGAATCTCTTTCAACGAATATTCTAAAAATACTTTTCTTTTGCCTAGAAAGCATTTTCTGCAGTTACAGCCAGTTTTCAGGAAAAGCATGAACTGTAAAATTTCTTTTAGCCTCTGAGTTTTGAATGATTTGGATTTCACTATAACTTATACGAAAACTGAGCTCTAAACCCGACTGCAAAACTCCAAAAATATCCCCTTTGTAAGAAATATGACAGGTCTCAACTGTCATTAAGAAAAGATTGTGGGGCAGCGTCTGTGGCTCAAAGGAGTAGAGTGCTGGCCCCATATACCAGAGGTGGCAGGTTCAAACCTGGCCCTGGCCAAAAACTGCAAAAAAAAAAAAAAGAAAGAAAGAAAGAAAAGATTGTGTGGTTTGAATTGGCAACATGCAAGTGGCCAACGCATTTCAAAAATTATTTATTTTGCACAAAATAATCCAAGTTTGAAAGTACGGATGAGTTAAAATTAAAATCACTCCTAACACCATCAGCCTTTCAGATTTTTTTTCTAGGAAGAAATAGACACGATTGCATATTATTTATAAAATAGTGTAATAATATACTCATCTTAATATGTTGCTTTTTCCATTTATATCATACCATAAAGCTTTGCCTCTCACCATGTATATGTCTTTATCATTGTTTTTAATGGCTGCACAGAATTCTCTGGAGAAGATGTACGATTATTTACTATGCTCTATTAGTAAAAATTTCAATTGCCCCCAATGCTTTATGGTTTTATTATATATAAACTACCCTGCAGCACACATTGGTTATCCAATTATTTCCTGAGGGAAATTCTCTAGAAGCGTACTGAATCAGATAATTTGTAGATTCTTAACATTTTTCACAGATCTTGCCAAATCCCTCCTCTAAAAGGTTGAACAAATTTACAAGCCTATAAACAGAATATGAAGTTGCCTATACCCAAGACCCCCACCAAGCTGGGGCATTATCCTTCTGAAGATTCATCAATTGGTTGCTAAAAAATAGATCCAGTAAGCCTAGATATTTACAAGACTTCTGGCAGAGAAAAAGGGCAACGCATTTCCAAAGCTTGCCGTTAACTCTATCTTTGAAAATCTGCCAACCCTTAGAAATGTTGCCGAGATTTCTTTTTCTTTAACTCCTTCCTATGGCAATATTGAATAATTAAATGAGGAAAATAATATTTTCCCCTATTCTGTAAATAAGGAGTCGTCCAGACAAGTATAAAAATGTCAGGTTAAAAATATGGCAAGAGCCCAATCCAACAGGGTCAGAAATATGGGTGTTCTCTACTCTGTCACGGTTGGCAGCAGGCTGGCACACCAGTGACCCAAGATTCACTGCCCTCATTCACTGCTGAATATTTGCTTCTAGATCCAGAAAAATAAATGCCAAATTGTGAGTTGTAAGCCACTGCGAGAAATATGTCCATGCCTCCATCCATCCAGGCATTGATAAATGCACCAAAGGAAGCAGCATGCCCTGGGTTTATCTGTTCACTAATCAATATTTATTAAGTGGCTGTTCCGTGCCAAACATCATTCTAAACATTTAGCACTAACTTTGAACAAGATAGACAAGACCAATGCTCTTCAAATACCCGCACTTTTGTGTTAAGCCCAAGTATGCTGGTCACAGGCAATGACACAAGTTTCCGTGTTATCAAAAGTACTAAGATTACAAGCACTAACTATTGTTTCTCCTAATTTTTAACTAAATGTAGCCTTTAGGCTAAAATATTCCATAAATAGTAATCTTCTATAAACTAGAAACCTCTCTGTGGTTTGCCAGATTTTTACTTTAGATCAATGGAATTCTGCAAGGATTTTTTTCTCGGCATGAAAAATAACTTGTAATAGGATTTCAAAATCTTGTTTTCTCCTGAATGTGCTAGTTTCATCAACTTTTTCACTAAAATTATTGTAGCCTAGAACTCCTGAGCTTAAGGGATCCTCCCACCTCATCTTTCCAAGTAGCTGGAACTACAGGGATATGTCACAACAGCTGGCACAAAATTAATTTCTCTTTTGTCAGACGTACAGCGTGCTTTTGGTTAATGTTCTGTGACAGCTGAATGAATATACACTATCAAAATACATCCTTCCTCCATCACTATAATGAAATTTAAAATTAACATGCTGCTTTCTCGTGTTTTTTTCTGATGGATTTGCATCAACTTCCCTCGGTTACAAAGCATCTTGGTTATGAATATGTATTAGGGTTTGCCGTCAAACCCTGTGAACATCTTCTGGAGCAGAAGATTAGATATGTTTTTTCGAAAGCAGTGCACCAGCTTATATCACCTCCTGCAGTTTTCAGCTACCAAGGAGCATTCACAGGAGATGGAGCAGCAGGACAGGAGAGGTGAATCTGCTGGCCGAGGTTCATAGCCCTCTTTGTTTTTTTCCTGCTTCAGTGGGTTCTAGTTGGCTTTAATTTTCATTTACACTATGATATCAATGGCTCAAGATCCCACCAATTCAAATGGAGTTAAAGTTTTGTGACTAAGACAGACACAAGACTTGATTTCTGGTACTGACTTTAAGATTTAGACCCAAACTCTCTGAAACCAAAAATTCAATAGTTAGATTTCCTATCCAGCTGGTGAATGAGAAGTGAATTGGAGCTGTGTGAGGTAGGAGGGATCAATAAATCTATCTTCTCTTTTAAGTAAAGATGCTCATCATCCCTGAGAAATGTAATTGTTCTTATCATTTTCCTCTAAGTCTATGGAAATCGTCAATCCTCGGCTACAGATTTAAGATGCTGTTTATCCCTCCTATCTGTTTTTGGCTCAGCTGGAAACTTAAGAGGAAGAGCCTGACCAGTGAAATGGTGTATCTAGCAGGCAACTGAGCTCCACGGATCTTTATTTGGAAATCTCACTGCAGCAGTGTATTTCTTTTAAAAATTGTATCCTTTTGTTGGAAACCATAAGATTGAAGCAAAGAGCTTCATGCATTCAGGAAATCACAGATTAATGCTGTGTTAAAGCTAGGGAAGAGTTTAGGGAATATGTACCAAAGTCTTCATTTTAAAGGAGCAAATTGAAACTCAGAGAGATTTAAAAAAAAAAAAAAAAAGACTTCTCTGTGGTCGTATAATTCATTTTTGGTAGATAGGAGCCCAGAATCAAGAATTTCCAGTTTCTAACCATATTTGCCACACCACAAAAATACTGACTTCAGCAAAACTGGATTCTATTTAGGATAATGGTCATCAACAAATAAAAAATAAAATAATAAATGAGATTTCAAGGTGTGCTCCCAAATAATCTCACATCATGTTGATAAAAGCCATCTGTTTAGAACCCTATACCATTAAAATAGTGTACCTAAATTTTATATGTGAATTTAGAATCAATAAGGTAAGCATTACATCACTCAAAACTCGGGAAGACTCTAACCCAAGTTCTAAGAGGAAATGTGTCACCGTCATCAGCTCTTTCCTGCTCCTGCATCTTCAGTCCAAAGATCTAATGTCAACCTGTCTCTGGCCCTATCCTCCTTCCTTGGTGTGCCGTCCTTTCATCCCAGGTGTCCAGCAGAAGGAAAGCCCTGGAAAGCATCTTTGTTATGTCCATACCCAGGCTGCTGGGCACTGATGGATCAAGGTCATCCACATGGGCAGAATGGTGCCACGGAAATGAAACACATGACCTCCAACCCCAGGGTCCCTGGATGCTGCGAGGGACCCTCCCTGTCTCCTTCCTCAACTCACGCTCTCTTCACCTTCTTCAGAGTTTTATTTCATCACCTTCTTGTCCATTTCTAACTGAGAAGTTTAGCTCTGAATTTACAACAGTAAAGACGCAGAAGAAGGAGGAAAAGGAGGAAGAGGAGGAGGAACCAGTCGCATGGGGACGTCCTCGAGGCTCTGCACCACCGTGTCTGCAGCTATCCCCTGTCCTCCTGTGACAACAGAGAACTTCTTCTGTTATCTTCCTCTTGTTCTCCGTTGACTACTTTTCATCCCATGCAAACATGACCAAGTCATTTGAATCATTCATGTCTTCTGCTTTTAGCTCCTGTCCAAACCTTCTTTCAACCAGAGAGCTTGAAACCATCACGTAGACACATTGTCTCAATTTCCTCACCTCCAACTCAGCCTCAGCCCATTTAGCTTCTTTTCCTTCCCCTTCCCTGAAGCTGCTCTCCTCAAGAAGGCTGAAAATCTTATGGCTAAATTTTTTAATGGGTTCTTTCCAGTTCTTACCCCAAAAAGCAAAAAACGTACCAGGTTAACAGTTGATACCAGAATATCTTTGTTTGAGAAAATACTCTGGGATTCCCGCTCAGCTGGCAAATGGAAAGTGAGGTCTGGACAACACACCAGTCACTAAAGAAAGAAAAGGACCAAGTTGCTCTGAAGGAGAAAAGAAAAAAATGGTATTTGTTTTTATTGATGTGGTTTTGTTGTTTGATTAAAGGAGGAAAGAAGAAAATAGAGGCAGCAAAGGGAGGTGGGGAGGACGGGAGACAGCAAGGTGGCAGAGGTGGCCTGGCAATGATGTCCCCTCAGGTGGGGAGGATGGGAGACAGCAAGGTGGCAGAGGTGGCCTGGCAATGATGTCCCCTCAGGTGGGGAGGACGGGAGACAGCAAGGTGGTGGAGGTGGCCTGGCAATGATGTCCCCTCAGGTGGGGAGGATGGGAGACAGCAAGGTGGCAGAGGTGGCCTGGCAATGA
>NW_003852479.1:5276388-5280904 GCF_000181295.1 Otolemur garnettii
TCCACTTCCCCAAATCTTTCAGCTGCATCCAGTAAACTTATAAATGCTTTCTGGAGGGAAAGTCCGGGTAGCTGAGTGAAGAGCTGAGTCTCAGGCGTGTTACTCTGACAGGACAGAGATGCCAACTGTGGTGGAGGAAGAGCAGAAGTTGACTTTGAACGTGCAGAATTTAAGAAGGGTTCTGGATTTCCAGAGCACGGGGAGTTCAGGCTAATGTTTCCATACCTCCAAGTCTGGAAAACTCCCACCCATGAGTTATTAATACTTCTTTTAAAAATGTGTGTTTATTCCACCACCGTCCTCTGCATGATTCTGTAGACTGGTTTTTTCTCCTAATTTTTAATTCTGAAAATGCTGAAGCCCAAAGGAGAGAGGAAAGAAGGCTTCCTCTCGAGGGAAGAAGATACGAATTTGCTGCTTTGAGTGGCCGGTGTAGGACTTGCAGGCTGAGGGATCTAGAGGGTAATGGGATATACAGGTTCAGTGGCCAGAAAATGGTCTGGATAAGGATGTTTATTTGTGCATCCCCAGCAATTAGACCATGGTTGAAGCCAAGAAATGGGATTTCACACATCAGACAGAGCATGTAAAGTGAGAAAAGAAGAGGTTATGGGGTAGAAGGCTAAGGCAAACCAAGATTTAGGGGATGCACAGAGAGTGGCATACACAGAGGAGATGGAGAAGGAGTGACCGGAATTGTCACCAAGAAGCAGGGTTATGAAGTAAACCAAGAACAGCAGCTGTTATGAGTAGTAGGAAAGAGTCAACAGAAGCAAAATTTGCAGAGACATCCATTAAAAGCATATAATTCACAGGTAGGAGCTTCCAAACTGGGACATAGGGAAGCATTCACCCAACCTACTACGAGACACCTGTCAAACAAATCCGAATGCTCTGCATGAACTGATCTGAAGATGCGGAGTGAGCAAATTCAATACATCATAGAGAATAAAGGTATGTTATCTTTTATGTGAGAAAGAGAAAGTAAAAAATATATACATAGACACACAAATAACATGTATTTAGAACACAAAATCACAGGGAAAACTTCTGTAGCTAAGGAAGATTGCCCCCAGGGCACAACAGGGAATGTCAAGAAAAGGAAAGGAACGGGAGACGTTTTTCTAACTGTTTATAGAGCTTTGACTTTCAAACTATAAAAAATGTTTTACATAGTCGATAAAATTAAATTAAAGCAAAGACTTCTTATATCGTAAAACTTAACATATACTAACCTAGCCATGTAACAAGATGATAGTACAATCATATGGCAAAATAAATTAATTTTAGTATAACCTATAAGTCCCGTTCTCTGAGCTATGGACCCTTAGTGTAATATAAGAACAAAAACTACCACAAATACATCTTGAATGTTTTTCTTTAGAGTGGTATTGATGTGACAATTCTGAACCCATGTGTATGTGTTATTGAATATAGCATATGACTCAATATCCTGATGCTGCTGCAACAGAATCTCAAAATATGAGAGAGTAGACATGCAAATGATAAGGTGCAGAACGGCAGAGGTTGGGGGGACCCTGTGGTTATTAAAATAAATTCATTATTTTAAAAAGCACGTTTAGCAGATGAAATATATATATATATACATATGTGTGTGTGTGTGGATAGATGGATAGACAGATGTATTCTAATTCTGTGAACCAAAGGAACAGAAACAGGTCACTCCCAACATCAATGAGCACACTGCCATCCAGATCCTGTTTCTCCAAATACCAATAAATGGAACTGTGCATGTCTGGAGGAATGGCTGGTTCTATGTCTTGAGCAGTAATATTATTTTGTGCAAGAACGTAATAAAAGATGGATGGAAATATGTTAAAAGAACCCAGACACTGGCTTGAAGGAGCTTACACTGCCCAAATTTGGGGCATTTTGAGAACAGAAAGAGTATGATAGTAATAGAAAATAACACAGTGAATGGAGTAAGTGAATCCATGAATCTGTAGTAAGACTCAAAACAGAGAGAAAGGACACAAACCAGAAGCCTCTATCTGACAGAGGCCTGCCGTGTTAAAATAAAGAAAAGTCAATGGATTTTGAAATCACTGTTAAAAAACAGCCACTGTTTCCAGCAAAGGCAATGGATCAATGCTCAATCCAACGAGTGGAAGTTTGCTGAATATTCAGAATCAAAACATCACCCACAGTCCCTTTACAATGGATAATGTCAATGCAGGATCCCACTTACAGTGTCACCAATAATGAGAGAAACTGCCATGACGTACGTCCTGACGCCATGCAGGGCGTCGACAAAATAACTTCTATGCAGTATTTTTGCCAAAAGCAGTGAAGCTGAGTCTAACAATGAAGGATCAGTAAGAAAATCCAGATCGTGGATTTCAGTTGTTCTGAACACCTGTCACCAACTCTTCCAACACACCTATGTCACGAAAGATGAAACAAATTAGAACTCAAGATTAAAGGAAGCCAAGGAGCTATGTCAACTGAAGGAAATATGCAATCCTGGGTTTGATTTTTAAATCAAAAATAGATTTTTTTAAAAAATACACCAACAGACATTACTGGGGCAAATGGAGGCATCTATGGACCTTTTCCTTAGTCAGTGTGCGCAGCTGAATTTCCTGAGTGTAACAATGGCATCGTGGTTACACAGGTGAGTGCCTTGTTCCTAAGAGACATCTATTGAGCTAATTAGAGGTAAACTGTCCTGGGGCCTCTGAAACTCACATTTAAATGATTCTGATAAAGCCTGCCTGTGCACACAGGGGGAGAAGGAAAATGTGGCCAAGTGGTCACAGTTCTTGGACCTAGATGAAGACAAGTTCACGGTCCTCATCTCTCCACTGTCAACTCTTCCATAGGTTTGGCAATTTTCAAAATAAAAATTCAGAGGGGAAACTACCAATTTCGCATTTTGTGTTTCCTGATTCAATACTTGTTATACCTTACTCCCCACCCCCAATCCATCAGTGAGTTTTGGGCATATGGCTCCTGACTGTTGTCTGATTCTCTCTGGTCTCTTTTGCATGGGCAGCCCCAGAGGGCAGCCCGAATGTCAATCCCTCCACAAAGCCTTCCCCAGACCCCGCCCAGGTCCCCACACTGTTCTCTTCCTCTGAGAGTGCCATTACACTCTGGAACCTCCCTGAGAGAAGGACTGCGTCTACCTGGGATTTCAGTTGCCACAGGGCAGACGTTCAACAAACATCTGCCATAAAAACGAGGGAATGTACTGTAAGTGTACTCTTTTGTCTTGAGGAGACATGCTCACCTATTTTATAGATATTAGCAAGTTTGAAGCGTCACAGTAATGAAGGATGACCCAGATTATGAGAATAATAATGCATAAAATAACTTTGGGAAATTAGAAATGTGTCAATAGAGTTAAGGTGAGAGCTTTTCATGAAGAGAAAAGAGAGAAAAAGAGAAAAGAGAGAAAAACTGGCTATTACACTATGGTAAGGTAATCGCCACAAGGTCTGGTTCTGGACGCCCCTCTTCCTTCTCCAGATACCTCACTTTCACCTTTGGTCTCTGCCCTCCAGAATCTACGCCCAGATCCTCTTAGCCTGACAGCCTCATCACCTCCTGAACCTGCCACATGGATACAAAAAACAGTGGCATTGCCCTAACCAGAGTTCCTGAGATCAAAGCCATGGCAGGGACAGGCGGGGAGTTTGAGAAGAGGAAACAGTCTCGGGGCAAGGGGCTAATCCAGCCTAGGGCTGAGAAAGACTTTACTGAGGCAGGAAAGGTATTTAAACAGGAGGCATGAGAAGGAGCTCACTAGGAAACTCTTGCTTTCAGGTGGAAGAGGAATATTCCAACCTGAGGCATTAGCATCCTGTGGGGCCTAAAACAGGACTACATTTAGGGCAGCGCCTGTGGCTCAAGGAGTAGGGCGCCCACCCCATGTCCCGGAGGTGGCGGGTTCAAACCCGACCCCGGAAAAGGGCTGCAAAAAAACAAGAAAAAAGAAAAAAATAGGAATAAGGTTAAGTAAATGCAAAAGGACCAATGAGACTGGGACCCCTGGGTGTTGTCCCATGTCAGGTAAGCCCGTGAGCAGCTTGTTGGAACCGTAAAGCCGGACTGAAGGTGAGTGTGCTGGGAGTGGTGCAGGAGGGGTGGACAACAGAGAGACAACTCCCCCAAAGAAATGGATGCTCCCACAATTTATAGGCCTAGGAAAGGAACAAGGAAAGAGGTGTCCTATGCCAGACAGGAAGGAAATATTTCTGTTATCACTGGGGCCAAGAACCAGTGTGGCCTCTGGGCTCCAAGCACCAGCGGTCTGTTGCATTTCCAGGGACACAGAGGGGCTGAGAGCAACGACTTGGCTAAATACACCTGGCGGGAAGTGAGAACACAAACAACTTAGTAGGAAACCGTGAGAAGGGGGAGGCTGGGACAGCACTGTCCTGCCGAACTTGCCACAGTGGAGAAAACGTTTCATATTCTCTGCAGCCACTAGCCACATGTGGCTATAGTACTCGAAATATGGCTGGTGCCTGTAAGGAATTACTTGTCTTTT
>NW_003852479.1:5281007-5281370 GCF_000181295.1 Otolemur garnettii
TCAGCCAGGAGGGGACGGATAAACTGTGTCTGTGTGAACCAGGGATCCTGCTCAGCCACGAGGAAAGACGGAGGCCTTGCATCTTTTGTATTCACCGGATGGACTGGGAGAACATTCTCCTAAGTAAATGTCTCACTAATGGAAAAGCAAGTATCCCACATATTCAGCACTAATCTGAAAATAGTAGATCAACAACTACCGGCCACACGAGAGAAAAACACAACTGATTCCAGAAGTGGGGAGGCAGCAGGGGTAAGTTCCCACCTGTCAGAGACAGTGTCGGGCGTCTGGTTCACTCCCTGGGTGAAGGACTCAGTTACAACAAAGACTTCGGACTTTACCTTGCAAATTTTAATAGGATAA
>NW_003852479.1:5282444-5284486 GCF_000181295.1 Otolemur garnettii
GCACAAATCACAGTGCTTTTATTGTCCATTTTTTTCTTTGTTCTTGTTTAATTCTTAGGACATTTTAAAACATAGCAGGGCCCGTGACCCCCAGGCTAAGCTGCCCGGGCGTACTGCAAACCGCAGCCGCAGGCGTCCCAGGCTTCTTCCTTCCTCCTTTACAATGACCTTCTTGGTCACAACAAGGTTTAAGGATAAAGCATTTGTTCACCAAAAGCACCTTGTCCAGATTAATTTCTATAAGTGCCTTTATAAAAAGTACACAGAGAAATTGGAAAAGACGTGAAGCTATTAGAGCTTGTCACAAAACTCAGCACAAAGGCATCAGTGCTTAGGAAGACTTGTTTCTCATTTGCTGTGATTGGCACATCAGTTCTGTGAGTTTTGGTGATGACACCGCTCACTATTGACTCCTGTGAACTTTAACAAGTCAGACAAAACCCCAGGGACCTCTCCACGCTCGCCAGGGTCAGTGGTATCAGGTCAGCCTTCAACTGTCACCCCAACGCCGGGGAGGGGACCTGAGAGCCTCCCTGGTTTCCTGCTGCCATCCAAACTGGGTGTTTCGCTTCCACTAAGGTGGCTGGCTGAGGAAAGCTCTGACCTGCTGCCACCTTTGCTCAGCAGGGGATGAATTGACTGAGGCTGCTGGACGCACTTTGCGCTGTGTACATCACAGAGTTCAAGATTAAGCTTTACCTGTTCACATTCTCACAAGTCCCCAGTGAAATCCTTTTAAGAACCATAATATTTTAAAGGCAATGGGTTATTCTCGTCATTCTTCAACCCTGTCTCTACATTGATCATATAATAGAAGTTGTTCATTATTTGCTGATTATTCATTAACTCCAAGTTAGCAGGCAGAGCACCCCTATGTTATTAACAAGCTTGTGTGGTTATAGGACATCTTTATCTTTTTGGATTCATGTCCTTACAGGAACATCCCAAAGGAAGGAAGTTTACCTTCTGGCTGGTGGGAGTCCTGCCAAGCAGCTGGCTGGAGAGCTGACAATTCACCCAGGAGTTACGGCTCTGCCCTGTGAGGGACTCAAATATTTTTGAACCTCTGTCTTATGTGTAAATGGAAAGTAAAAATGTTCACCCTGCCTACATTTCAGAGAAGAGAGGGTCAAATAACATGTCTACAGAAGTGTTTGATTAGATCTTACCACACCTGAAAGTCACTACATTTTTATTCATTGTTTTACCTCTGCTGATCCCCACAGAGTTTTATTTCAGCTACTACAGAAGGCACATGGGCAGAAAGGCTATTAAAGCAAAGATCAAAGAATGAGAGTCAGATAATAAAAATGTCCCGAAAAACCCAAGTGAAGCAGAGTTGTATCAGATGAGCACTAAATTTAGCTTCAGACCTCCAGGCGTTACGGCAAAACACAGACCACAATCAGGCCAGGTCTTTCCTCAAGATACAAAATGAAGCAAGGTGGCTCATGAGGACAGATAGAACTTTTGCTGCCTCTGAGGTCTGAGGACCATGAGTGAGGTTGTTATCTGGCACACACCTGTGTCTCCCTCCCAGATGCCCTTGCAGTTAGGTGTGGCCACGTGGCTGGTTTCCAGCCCTGGGATGTGAGCCTGGCTGGTGGGTGCCTCCACAGCGCCCCCTACAGCTCCTCCCCTGCTGCCGGCTGGTAACTGGCGAGTTTAGAGACAGAAGGTTGAAGCCGCCCCTGGAACTCAGACCACCACATGCAGCCTCATCCTGACTAGACACACCTGCTTTCCACTTCTGTGAACAAGAAACAAACCCCCATCATGTTTCAGCTGCTTTACATTTTACACTTGCTGCACACTGAATAAAAAATAAAGATCTCCTCATTTGGAACACTGTTGAATAAACTAATAATGCAGTGTTGTATTTTATAAGTTTTAGCTAAGAAAAGTTTTTAAATGATCTTCAAGGACCATTTCCTATTTGATCAGACACAAGAAAATCTAAAGGACCTGAAGAAAAGAATAAAACAAAAATGGTGTTTGGGATGGTGGGGTCTGGAGTAGAAGGAGAAGCTGCAGGTGACGGG
>NW_003852479.1:5284891-5285309 GCF_000181295.1 Otolemur garnettii
GGCAGGGACAGCAGGTGACAGGGAGGGCACGAGACACGGCAGGGACAGCGGGTGACAGGGAGGGTTCAGGAGCACGAGACACGGCAGGGACAGCGGGTGACAGGGAGGGTTCTGGAGCACGAGACATGGCAGGGACAGCAAGTGACAAGGAGGCACGAGACATGGCAGGGACAGCAGGTGACAGGGAGGCACGAGACATGGCAGGGACAGCAGGTGACA
The DNA here is from genome assembly GCF_000181295.1 of Otolemur garnettii. Classification (NCBI taxonomy): domain Eukaryota; kingdom Metazoa; phylum Chordata; class Mammalia; order Primates; family Galagidae; genus Otolemur; species Otolemur garnettii. The sequence continues at coordinate 5,285,111 of NW_003852479.1, forward strand.
GGGAGGCACGAGACATGGAGGCACGAGACATGGCAGGGACAGCAGGTGACAGGGAGGGTTCAGGAGCACGAGACATGGCAGGGACAGCAGGTGACAGGGAGGGTTCAGGAACATGAGACACGGCAGGGACAGCAGGTGACAGGGAGGGCTCTGGAGCACGAGACACGGCAGGGACAGCAGGTAACAGGGAGGGTTCAGG
>NW_003852479.1:5285339-5292047 GCF_000181295.1 Otolemur garnettii
GAGACACGGCAGGGACAGCAGGTAACAGGGACAGCTCTGGAGCACCAGACACGGCAGGGAAGGCCTATTCAGGTACCTCACTTAGTAGTGATGGTGCAAAAGGCCAGAAGGAGGCCTAGAGAAGACTGGACCTTGATGATCTGGGAGGCAGCTTGACAGTTTAGAATAGGGGTTCCTAGCCTGCGGGGCACAACTCTTTTGTAATAATGAAAATACATCCCAGTATTAGGAAAGCTGAGAATCACTGGTTTAGAAAGTAAGAGGAAAGGGCCCATTCTGACTTTCTGTAACCCTTTGCAGGGGTGTCCAACCTTTTGGTTTATTTTGGAAGGAGAGTTGTCTCAGGCCACACCTTAAGTACACAAACACTAATGAAAGCTGATGAGCAAAAAAAAACCCAAAAAACAACAAAAAAAATCTGTGCATATTTTTCATGATCTCTGCCACCATAGATGAGCAAAACAGTTCTCAAATAACCTGCATGTGGCCCATGGGCCATGGGTTGGACACCCCTGCTAAAACCTTGTCTGCCTGGCAGGGTATCAGAATTCTCAGCTTTGTTTTGTTGAAGCAAATAAGCATAGTTCATAGGCCCTGCTGTAGAATCTGTCCAGACGTCTTCAGAATTCTATGAAGATAATCAAGGTAGCCGAGCATTATGGCAGGTGCCTGAAGTCCCAGCTATTTGGGAGGCTGAGGCAGGAGGACTGCTGGTACCCAGGAATTTGAGGTTGCTATGAGCTACGATGCCATAGCACTCTACCAAGGGCAACAAAGTGAGACTTAATCTCAAAAAATAAAATAAAATAAAGATAATCAAGGATAAAGATACCAAAATTCTATAAATGTCATTATTTTATTACTCAAGCATAACTTTACAACTTGAAGAATTGACTCCTGAATGTCTCTGGCCTCTGGGGATGAAGTTACAAGTGCACTGTGTTGGGTTCAGTCATCTGCAAGACAGCTTCACGTGCAGAATCCTCACAGGTGGGCTTTAGGACTTCCTAGGGGGTTTTTATTCTGTTTATCTCACACTGAACCATTTTGACTCCTCCTACTTTGAGCATAAATACCTCATGATTTACGTGTAGCCTGGGCTTCATTTCTAACTCTAGTTAAAGATTTAGCAGGGATTGGACAGATTGCAGCCTGGAGCAGACGGGGTAGCCCAGCCCCTGGCTCTGGGCCCGCAGTCTGGGCCAAAACACAGTGCCAGGAGTTGATACAGACACAGCTGCTGATAGAGGCCGATCAGGACCTAACCCAGAGAGCCCAGGGCAGGGTAAACTATGGTCTCAGACCATCAGGCAGCACATTCGGAATGGAAGGTGGAGCGTCCTGACACACAGAGGTCAACTGCGGAGAACGTAGGGCAGAGGCACCAGACGCCCCACGGCCCACACGGAGCAGATCGTCAGAAGCAGCTCAGGGTGGGTCAGGCCCCAAAGGCTTTCCCAAAACTCCATTCTATTAGACCGTAATTTTTACTTCTTACCACTTCTATAAAATCAGCAAACCACAGCTACTCATCCTCCTCACGTAATAGCTGGCTTTTCAAGTTTCTAAGAAAATGTAAAATATGGTTGATATCAATATAATATGAATATGCAGAGATCATGTCACTTCTCTAAGTCCAGCAAGTGCGACAGGGAAGTTTGAGACCTGACCGCTTTACAGCTCTGTGAATTACACACATTTCTCTCCCTTCATCCTGATACGTGGCTTTTTGACACCATCAGGTAAAGGAAAATGACATTCACAAGGGACTTTTCGAGTCTCTCCACCCGGCTAAAGTACTCCTTCCAAAGAAAAGGGTCAAGACATCAATTGGAACCTTTTGCTTGCTCATAAAACGGGGATGGGAGACGGAAGATGCTGCTTTCATGCTCGTCCACGGGGATTTTTCTTAGCAACTCTTTTTCTTACTGCTTCTCAGCACAACCGAAAGGAACACAGAAGCACGGTGGCCGAGGCCGCTAGCAGTCTGATTTTCTTTAGGAAATGTCTGAATTAGAGTAGAAACATTAGAAGTAACATGGTTCAGTCTCCACTGATTCAATACACCACGTCTGACAGCTGCTGAGCGCCTCCTGGGCGGGGCAACCCTCTTCCCATTCATTCCAAATCATACCTTGTTTAGTCCTCACGAACACTCTATTATCCCCCTGTTGGAAACAACAGAAACGGAGGCCCAGAGGCGGTAGGGGATTTGCACAGATTCACATTGTAAGTGGGAAAGCTGGCAGCCAGACGCAGGCTGTCTGCCTCCTAGTTAACAAAGGCCAGGTGAGTCTGCCCCGGGGGTGCGCTGGGCAGTGCCTGCCTTACTCGCAGGCGTCCCTGCTGGGCGTGTATGCTGGGCACTATTTCACTTGGAGATACACATGCAACATCCACCACACAATGCAAAGACCCAACTTCCTGTTTTTCATTGCCACTGCTTTTTAACCCCTCAGCCACAAACAAGCAGTATGTGTAAAAAGAAAAACAAAACAAAACAAAAACCAAACAGAAAAGCAAGCAGAGTAAGAGATAAGGGGTCTGGGGCCAGAATCGTGGCATTGCCAAGGACATGTCTTGGGTAATTGGACCACAAATCACTGGCTCAGCGTTGCGGGAATGCCATTGAGGGCATGTTTTTCCTCTCACACTATTGGTGTCTGTGGCCGCAGGCCCAGCACTCGTGACAGATGGCCTGGAGTCCACCGACATCGTCCAGCACATCACTCTTCTCTGGGTGTCCCTGTTGAGTTTGGAAATCACGTTGGCACAAGGGTCTGACTGTTAGGACTGGCCACACAGTTGTCACCGGGTTGTTCCCTTCTCTGTCTGCTGAGTACAATAAAAAATGGATGAACTTCATTTTTTCTTGAAGGTACAGCTGCAAAGCTCAATTTCCTTTTACGAAACTGTCAAGAGATTCTCTATGTTCAGGCAAGCTCTGAATTACATTCTCTTCTCCCCTTCAGTCATTGGATACTTGCTTTTCCAACCAGAAATTTCAAAATAAGAAGCCTGGCTTTTAAAATGTTTTAAAATAAAAAAAAAATACTTAACATTGAATTTTCCAGTCTTACTTGAGTGCACTCAAGACTGGTCTGCAGTTTGAAAAGAATACCCACCCCAGCGTCTGCAGACCTTCTCCAACACGTTGGCTTTACAACACTGACTCCCGCAACAGACTCGGCTTCCCCGGTGCTCTGTGTCCTGGGCCCCAGAACCAGACTGCCACACTGCCGTTCATTCCAGAGTCAAAGCTGCCGTCATCTGCTCTGACGCTTTCCTGAACGTCCTCAAGCTGCCAACACGTTTGCTATGTCCATCAAAATATGCCAAACTCACTTGGGGCCCTGGGCATGAGCTGTGCTGAAATCTTTCAAACAGGGTTGGAATGACAGCAAATACATGAAGATTGAATGAGAAACGTGTAGGGCAGAGCATGTCTTTGCTACTAAATAGATAAATTCTATTATAAAGAAATGATTTATATTATCAGGACAAGTGGAATCTAGCTTGTTATACAAAATAGGGAATAACAGAGTTTCAGGGGTCAAACGAATCCTTTTGGATAAAGATTAAAATTTGTGCCACATATAGGCCAATATAATTGTTAGATTTTATGACGCTTTGTTAATTTTTTTTTGCAGGTTTTTTTTTTTTTTTTTTTTTTTTTTGCGGGCCTGGCCATTTTCTTGTTGTTGTCGTTGTTGTCATTTTTGTTTAGCAGGCCTGGGCTGGGTTCAAACCCACCAGCCCCAGTGTATGTGGCCAGCACCCCAAACACTGAGCTAAGGGTACTGAGCCATGCTTTAATTTTAAAGTGGTATTTCTCAGGTTCAAGACTAGCCTGAGCCAGAGTGAGACTTCTTCTCTAAAAATAGCTGGGCATTGTGGCAGCCACCTGTAGTCCCACCTACTTGGGAGGATGAGGCAAAAGAATCACTTGAGCCCAAGAGTTGGAGGTTGCTGTGAGCTATGACATCATTGCACTCTACCAAGGGTAACATAGTAAGACTCTATCTCAAAAAAATAAATAAAGTGATATTTCAAAATATTGTATGTTTGTTTCAAATTAATACAGACACTTCAAGAACCCCCACCCAGGACATACATTTTAGCAAATATAATGAAGTAGAAAGGATGGAGGCTCAGATCCACCTGAATTCCACAGCACAGAAAAGCACTTCACCAGGAATGATTTTGATGCATGCTACTCACTCCACACAGCTGCAGAATTCCAAATTAATTAATGCACATCACTTATAGTTAAATTCCTATGATGTATTTTCCGTGTAGAATTAAAATAAAAGCTTCCAATTTTGTTTTTATTGGCATTACTCCAGAATTTACAAAAAGAGTGGGTGGCTGCTCCCTCATATGGGATCTTGGGATAACCAGTGCCAGAAACAGCTTGTTAAAGGAGCTCTGCCTGCCGGGGTGAGGTAAGGGAATTTCTGCAAACTGGGTGTGAACATGTGCACTTGCTAAGTCCTGGGTCCATTCTAAATGAAACGCCAATTATTACCAGGGGTCTCCTTAGAGATTTGGTTCTCCTCACAACCATAATTTTCTATTTTCCAAAAATATATTGATTTCTAAGCAAAATTTTGTCCAAGAATAAATGATTCTTCCTTATGGTTGTGATACTCAAGTGCAGCAATTTCATTCTAAATAATATTATTTGGTCCAGAGAACTGAGGGGTAAAGTGACCAAGCACACCGTGTTAAATCCAGGCCTGACCAATTATTTACAATATCCTGCTATAAACTCCACATGTTTTCTTTTTAATTTCAAAGAAAAATCTCTCCAGGTTTCATTCCAGTCTTCTTCATGACCAACGCCCAAACTCTCTGGTGCATGAGGGTCGCACTTACCTCAAAGGCCCTCTGGATGTTGGCAAAGTCCTCCACGCTGAGCTGGTTTTCCAGCGGGCTGGGGCCGTAGTCTCCGTCCGCAGTAAGACCTTCTGGCCGCTCAGGGTTTCTTGGCCCAGGCTGAGACCCAGAGTTTATCTCAAGGGCAGTATTTGGGCGGCTCATAATGGCTTCACCTCTTTTCAGAAGACTTTGACTATTGCTAAATGTTCTTCCTTCCTTTCAACAGGTGCCTTTGAAAAGCAACCCCACTTAGCAGTAGAATTCCAAACTCCACGGACAAACCTTCAAGGCAACGTGATGAGGAATCAAAGTGTTCACACCTGGGTAGGAAATGAGGCATCTCCTCGCTTATTTGATTCTGCTGTTTATTTTCAAAGCCAGCTGACTGGTTTACAAACACCTCCTCCTTAGGCTTTAACCCAGCTAGATAAAAATGTGCTAAGCTCCCTCCACTTCTATACTAACAGACACAGAAACCAACTTCCAACTCACATGCTCAATGCATCACAGACAAGGCTTTGCAAAGTCCTTCCTCTAACCTTGCTTCTACCAACACGCCGTGGTTTTCAACTCCATTTTTCCCGTCTGGAGAAGGCAGACGAAGCTGCAGTTCCCCCACCGAGGAGGTGCTGGCCTCCCAGGGCACCTTCTCAGAAATGCTCAGTTGTTTGTTTTCTCTCCCTGATGCTTCTGTAAGTTTCCTGGCAACCAACACAGGGCAACTGGAACTTCCCCTCTCCTTCTCCCTCCCAACTAATGGCTGAAGGTTTGAGTATATAATGTGGAGGTGGAGAGTTTGGGTTTTTTTTTTTTTTTCATTAATAAGGACAGTTCAGCCTACTCTTACTTTTTATTAAACTTGTATTATTTAAAGACAGTGTTTACAAATATACTTTCCATAAAGCAGGTTATATATCATGAAACAATATGATTAGCTGAAGAAAAGAGCATGAATGCATGAATTTCTGGAACTGCCTATTTATTCACAGAAAATGTGCTATTCTTATAGAACTAAGAATTCATTTTTCGTGTTCTCTTTGCTTTAGTTTCTATGTATTTTAAGAAGGACCTATTCATAAAAGCTTTCAACTCATAGAAAATGTGGGGAAAACCACAGCACAACACAACATGATCACCTAGTGATGAAACTGTTTGCTGTGTCATCCCTGGTTTCATTAATAATAAAGAAAATGTGGTGAAAAAGGAGAAAAGTGGCCAGGCCTATACTGAGACTTTACGTTCATTATCTTATTTAAAATTCACAACAACCTACACAGCAGATAGGGCCATAATTCCCACTTCACAGATGAAGAAGAAAAAAAGACTGTGAAGTCGCCCGGCCGATGCTCCAGAGCGGGCTGGACGGCCCCTGCACGCGGCCTGGCACCGCTGCCCTCTGCTCTGTACGTTCACTTACAGGCTGGGGCTCACTAAGCCTCCCACGGGCATTCCTGCACCATTTTTAGGGAAAAAAAATAAAGTTTTGTGCTTCCATTAAGTCATCCATCTATTTATAATCAATCGTTCAAAAAACATTTTGTAGGAGCTTAATTTACATCAAGTCCTGAATTGAACCCTGTGCCTGCCGCAGGCTTCATAGCCTCTTAGGAGCGATCACTGGTCTGGCTCAGCGTTCTTGCCAGTTCTAACCCCAGGCTGTTTATACCAGGGGTTAGAGAGGATACTGAAGTCTCTCTCTAAGAAAAGAGGCTCAAAGAAAAGAGGGCCGTTATGAATTCCAGATAGACACCGCGGGCACAGGAGGACGTTGTGAATTCCAGATAGACACCGCGGGCACAGGAGGACGTTGTGAATTCCAGATAGACA
>NW_003852479.1:5292151-5292811 GCF_000181295.1 Otolemur garnettii
CGCGGGCACAGGAGGACGTTGTGAATTCCAGATAGACACCGCGGGCACAGGAGGACGTTGTGAATTCCAGATAGACACCGCGGGCACAGGAGGACATCCTCTCCATAGATTCGCTGTTTCTGCATTAGCTCTTCCTGGAAGTTAGGAAAACATTCTTAAGTCCTGATACTATAAATCCTTCTAAGTTATCTCTCATAGGTACACAATTTTTCTTCTTACCGTCCTAGTTAGTGTGTTAATAATAGGTTAGAGCTGGATCGGCCCGTTTGCAAAATGTGTTATAGTGATATTCTGGAAAGCTGGGCTTAGTCCAGTAAGATATGCTATGAGAGAAGGAAGAGAGAAACACACACGGAGACACAGACAGACACACACACACTCAGACACACACACATATACAGAGAGACACACACGCATAGACACAGACAAACACACACTCATACAGAGAGACATACAGACACAGACACACACATTCAGACACACACTCATAGACACATAGACACACACAGACAGACACACAGACACACACAGAGAGACACACACAGACACACACAGTCATGAACACAGGCACACACACAGACCTACACTCACACACAGTCACACAGACACACACACAGACACACAAATACATGCACACAGAGTCACACAGACACACACACA
>NW_003852479.1:5294661-5304686 GCF_000181295.1 Otolemur garnettii
TTGGCACAGACATACACACACAGACACACACACACAGTCATACACACAGACACACACATACATGCACACACATTGGCACAGACACACACACACAGACACACACAGTCATACACACAGTCACACACACACACACACAGACACACACAGTCATACACACAGACACACACATACATGCACACACATTGGCACAGACACACACACACAGTGATACACACAGACACACACACACAGTCATACACACAGACACACACACACAGACACACAAATACACACACACAGACACACACACACAGTCATACACACAGACATACACACAGTCACACACACACACACAGTCATACACACAGACATACACACAGTCACACACACACACACACAGTGAAGACCCGCCAGGCGTAAGAGGCAGCCCGCTGGCTGACAATGTAAAATTCCCTAATTATTCTGAGACCGTCAGCCTTCCTGGCCTACTTAGCGTCTATAAAGATGCAGCTCCAAACCCTTTCATCAGTCAAATCGTGCAGGTATAATGAGCAGCTGACAAGTTACAGCAGAAGTGAATCAATCGACACAGTTTCCTTGCTGTACAGTTATGGCATTAGACGTAACTCTTGATTGTAAACTCTCAAATGGCTCTGACCTTCTGCGTTACTGTGTGGTTAATTTTCAGGTTAAATTTCTATAGCTCTGTAAAATCCATAACTAGTCTCTGAACGGCAGAAATTTACCCTCCTGCTTGCCACACATCAATTATACAATTTTCTGAAAATCTGCCACAGGCCTAGTGGGGATGTGGCAGTGATGAGATCAGTCTGTGCTCTCAGGGTCCTGACAGTTAGTCACAAGAAGGCCCGCAAAAAAAATCAACATTTGCTCCCTTCCCCTGTCTGAACCAGGCAGAGCCCACGGGCACTCAGTGGACACAGTAAGTAGGTACGTTGTCCCCACTGGACAGATGCCCCCACCTGGCCCTTATCAAAACTCACAGCCCACACCCAATCCCCACTCTCTCCTCCCCCCAAATGCGTTCCCACCAGCACACACTGAACCTCCCCAGGCCTCTAATTTCCTTCCCTCCGTCTGTCCCTGGCTCACACTGAAGCCCATTCTCACTAACATTCGTAATCTTTACCTAAATTCTCCCTCCACCTTCTCACTCGAACTGAAACCAGTTTTCCCAACCTCATCCCCCAGCAAACCTAAAACCAAAGCCACCTCTGTGGCGGTCCCGTCTCTCCAGGAGAAGAGGGAAAGTGTGTCTTCCCTCTGTCTTCTCGCCCCTTGAGCCTGTGCCTCCCCAGCAAGACCCCAGATCTCAGCACCTGTGACTCGGTTAAAGGGAACTTCCCCTGAGAGGCTAGAGGCAGCCACCAGCCCCCCCTCCGGCAACTTTTCAGCCTCAATAAATATTAGTTTCTTGCCTTCTTCTTACTCCCTAATCATCTCGGTTAGCATTAATTCCTCCTCTGCTCTGCACCCGGGTTTTGTTTTTACTTTAACCACAGTGCTTTTTCTTTCTGTCTTGGAATATAATTAGCTGTCTGTGTACCTGTCTCTCCACCAGATTAACTCCCTGACCACAGGGACGGCATCTCGCTAAGGCTTTCAGTCTTCCTGCCCAGCACACCTTCGCCTAAACCAGGCAAAGTGCTGTGGTGTGTGCTCTTTTGTGCAACAGGATGGGGGGAAGGCGTTGGTCTATAACCTGAGTTATTGGGAGGAAGGGTCCTGGGGAACAGGTGGCACTGAGGCAGAGAAGCAGAATTCAGTGGGACAAGAAAATTAACATGAGAAAAAAAATTGAGACTGTATCTTCAAGCCACCTAGTGCAATAAACTTGTTCATACGCTTTGTGAAACAAGGCAGTTTTATAGGTAGAATTTCCGGAGTGTGCAAACGTGTTGAGGCCCTATTCTCTGTTCCTGAGGCTGCTGTAGGCACCAGAAAAGCAAAGACAAATGAGAGACGTGTCGGTGGCCGCCGTTTCTCAGCCACACACCACAGTCAATGTTTATTTTTACCTAATTCTATCTTTGGGAAAGCAGTTTCTGTGTGAACCCTGGGGACACAGTACTGACCATTATTTTCTGGATCTGCTGAACAATGCTCAAAGTGAAATGCATCGCACTTTTATAACAGCATTTCTCAGACTTTTCAAGTATTTGAACACAGAATCAGGAAATAACGATATCATATCTCCATAATAGACATTTTCTTATTTGACAATGTGAATGCTACTTTCTTTGCATTATTAGTATTATTGCTTATTATTTTGATGCAGCAATCATCTGATTTCTTTTCTGAATGTATTTATCTTAGTTCGTTCTTTATGAGGTTTTTGTTTCTAGTCCTTATTTTAAACATTGTTATTGTTATTAAAAAAGAAAGAAAGAAAACTAAAATACAGGTTAGTCTCAGATCAGTGAATGCAGAAGAGGGAGCCATCAGGCCATTTCAAGGACCCGAGCTGCTGTTAATTTTACCCAAGCTGCAGCCTTTCTCTGGTTCATGCCCGTTCCTTAGTCTTTTAAAGAGCGGGGTAGGTAGGCATGGAGGCTAAGGACAGTGCTGGCAGGGAGGTGAATTGGTCTAATCTTTCTGGAGGATATTTGGGAGTAAGAATTGTAACCCTTAGAAATGGACAATTGTTTGACCCAGGAGCAATGTTTTTAGGTAGAACAGTAACAAACGGACTTACATAGCCATTTTCCTACAAGGATGTTCGAGCCAGCATTGTTATCATAGCAATAAACAACAAAAAAGTTGGAAAAAAAAAAAGAAAGAATGATATCATAAAATAACTAAGTATGTGACTTTACAATAAATTACAAATCATCATATGTTAAGTTCTAGGTAAGGCAAGCAGTGTTGGCCAAATATAAAAATATATGTGGAAGAAGAATATAAAATTTGGCTAATCCTAATGATTGACTTCAGTGCTTCAGCTTATTTGGAAAAGGCTGTGTCTTTATGAGCAGGCATCCAGGCTCCACTGAGTTTCATACTGAGAACAAAGCTTCAAGGAGGCGAAAGTTTGGTGAGTTGAGCGTCCCACCTACGAGTCACTTCCAAGCCCCGCCTGACCTTTACAGTCCTCGTCTTTGAAAGCCAATGTCCGCGTTTCAGCCGTCAGGGGGGTTTCCCTGGAGGCCATTGACTGGGCAGCTCCACTGAACAAGGTCCCGAATCCCTCTGGGTCGCCTCTCTGAGAAAACACCGCCTTCCGTTCTGCGGGGAATGGACAAATGTCTTTAGGGCAGTTCGTCAAAGTCACCTTGATATTGAACACTTGCATTGGTGGTTCGGAACCCTAAGAAAACAGTCATAAAATCATTGCACGGAAGGAGTCAGAGAATCCAGAAAGCAGGTACTGATTGTCTTCTGGAGAACGGCAGAAAACAGGGGGGTTGGAATGAGAAATTCCTGAGTTTTTAGTGTACGCCACACACCACGTGGAGCACTTCCACAAATGTGATTTTATATATCCTTCTCGATATCCCTGCAAGATGCTTATTCTCTTTTTTTAATTGCTGAGGGAACGAAGCAGAAGTAAACACGCCCTCGACTTCATACATCTTGCAAACTGTGAGTGGCAAAGCCAACTGAAGGATGCTACGTACGCTGAGAAGCGACATCGCATTCTCCCGGAGATTCTCGGGGATGGGCAGTATTATTGTCACCATTTTTAGGTGAAGAAACTGAAAATTAGCTAGAATAAATACCTTATCTAAGATCATGCCGCAAGAAGCAGCAGCAAAGCCAAATTCAAACCCACATCTTTCTGTGCACACCACGGTCAATTCCACGCCAGGGCGGAGCTGCGATGTGCAAAACTAAGGCAGTGAGAGGCCCGGCACCGGAGATGCAGCACACAGGGGCAGGGTCAGCATACTGGCTTCCAGGCTTGGTTCTCTCATCTTTAGCCCTATATCTTGGGCAGGTGGAGTCATTTCTCAAAATGAAGGTAGCAGAATTGTTTGTCTTGTAGAAGAATGGTTTTAAAGTTAAAATGGGAAAACAGAGTGGAAGCTGTGTGTAAATTGTAAAAATATTATGCACGTGAATTAACATTAACATCAGTGCACGCAGTCCGAGCAGGGAGAATGTCCTGTAACCTCGGGGAAATAAGGCAGGAAGGAGCACGCAGAGAAATCGGATTATTCTAATCATAAAACAGAATGAAGCAAAATTACCCACATCGTGACATTTCACACTGAAGCTGAGAGTCTGTAATCATTTTCATTGCCTCCAGGAAGGCCTTACGTTATGTCTAAATCTATATCAGAGAACAATGCTATATCAATATTTCAAGGTTAGTTATTAAATTTAATGATTGTGAGCATGTGTGCATGTGCGTGCATGTGTGTGCATGTGCGTGTGTGCATGTGCGTGTGTGGTTCCATCATTTTGAAAACACATCTCCTGCCTTAGGATCAGTCAGAGCTAATGGCCATGACAGAGCTCTTCCCTAAGAGAGCCTGGTCTATTCAGCACTGTCTGAATCTATTTTTAATAACAACAAAAATGATACTCAAAGCAGTGTAACTACCGTCTGTCACACGCGATGCTCGTAGATCCTCTGAGAGCCCAAATCCCCAGAATCACATGTTTTGTTTATGAAGTATTAAAAAGTCTATTCTTAGATTGTAACTTAACGTGGTCTCACTGAATAGCTTAATCCCAGTGGGAGATTCTGTGCACACATGTAATTATAGGTGACCTGCACAGAGGGCAGGCCCTTGTACCGCGAGGGAAGGGCAGGCGTGGACCGGGGTGAGACCGGAGCTTCTCAGACGGGCTGCCCCGCAGGGTGAGCTGTGCACAAACGGCTTTGGGAAAGCACTGACACTGACCGGGGTGACAGAGGTGTCACATGAAGGTAAGAGCATCTCTAACCGGGATGGAATACAATGGGCCTACAGTTCTAAGTTCAGTGTCAAGAAACCAGGATTTCAGTGCTGTCTTCTTGTCCGTGCAGCTTTAAAAATTTCCCTCTTTTGGGCTTCTGTGTCCACAGTCCTAAGTGAACACAGGGATTCCTACCGGCACACTTTAATGATGGCTTTGAACTCAAGTGGGGTCACATCTGTGGAAAGGACTGTGTGAACAAATACTTCATTTGTTGGTTGGTTCCTCCATTTATTTCACCGTATATTTAGGACTTCTCGTGTGCAGGGCATCCCCAGCGACACCCAGGCTGCCGGTCCTGGGCACTAACGTTAGGGAGCTCTGCTGGGAGAGCTGCCTTGCACAGCTCACTGTGGCCAGGATCACCAGTTCCTGTCCTGGGCCTCGCGGGGGTGAATACGCGGCTTGCTGCCTGTTATACAGTGGTGACACGGTCCCCGGAGATGTCAGTCTGCCATTCTACCGTCAAGCCCAGTGTGGCATCCAGTTCACAGATTGGTGCCCCCCAGGCTCCCAGGCGGCCATCCAGAACCTGGTGGAGACCCAGCCTGGGTGCAGAGAGCTGTGTGTGGAGAGCAGCCCCCGCAGCCCCACTGAGGCCTGCGCTGGCGGGGACCACAGCTGTCACCTGATTTGGGCTAAGCAGGTGGCGTTTAGGGGTGCACGGGGGAGCAGAGGGAGGCGGGAGAGCTTTCTGAGCCCCGGGAGGACGTGGCTGCCTCGGAGAGGATCCTGAGAGGTGGGAGTTGTCAGAGCTGAGGGAGAGGATGAGTGACCTCAATTCCACACCGCGTCGCCTCGGGACGCTGCCCTGTTGGTTCCGTGAACCTGTTCACTGTGGGCCACGACTGTCAACGACGGTGCTGTTTCCGTTATACGTGCGTGTATAGAGAGAGTAAATGTTTCACACTCTTTCTCTGGGGGAGGGGCAACCCTCCACTTACCATAAAACCTCAGAAGGTCAAAAAGGTCCGTGCACCTGGAAAAACGCGGCCACTGCGCGTTTGTTCACTCCGAGGGAGCCTGTCCAGGGAAGGGAAGGAATAACAAGGGGAAAGGCACGAGAAAGGAACTTAAAATTTGTAAAAATTGAAGTTCGGAAACAAACCGCACTTTGAAAGATTGAAGGGCGCTCCCCGGAGGACTCCGCCCCCTGCGCACAGCCCAGAGCCCGGAGCAGCGCAGCATCTGCACCTGAGCCGAGGGTTGGTGCACGCGGCGCCCCGAGAAGGTGACCCGCAGGTGCGGACCGAGCCTCTGCAATCACTGCCCGGGCCAAACGCCGTCGGAGAGGATGGACCTCAGGTTACTCCACACGTTCTGGTTTTGTCATTTTTAAGATTAACTCTTACCATTGTCTGAAAAAAATCTGAGTTCTCTGAACTAAGGCTTCGGGTGCGGGGGCCCACACCTGTAACCCCAGCACTCTGGGAGGCCGAGGGGGGTGGACAGCCCTGAGCTCAAAGGTTCGAGACCAGCCTGAGCCAGAGTGAGACCCCTTCTCTACAAAAAAAAGGTGGGCATTGTGGCGGTGCCTGTAGTCCCAGCCAGTCGGGAGGCTGAAGCAGGAGAACCGCCTGAGCCCAAGAGCTGGAGGTTGCTGTGAGCTGTGATGCCACCACACCCTACTGTGTCACTCTTGCTCAGGCTGGCCTTAAACTCGTGACCTCAAGTGATGTTCCCACCTCAGTCTCCCAGGATAGAGGTGGTTTTTAAAAATTCAATGCTTAGGGTGGAGCCTGTGGCTCAAAAGGGTAGGGTGCTGGCCCCATATGCTGGAAGTGGTGGGTTCAAACCCAGTCCTGGCCAGAAACTGCAAAAAAAAAAAAAAAATTCAATGCTCAGCTCCACCCCAGAACAACTATTTAAAATCTCTGGAGGTAAAATCAAGGCACCAGTTTTGTTTTTGTTTTTTAATTCCTCGGATGTTTAACTGTGTGGTTACAGCTGCTGGGTTGAAAGGAGGCGAGACCAGGAGGGAGGAATTGAGGTAACAAAGGCCGCAGGGGATGAGGACTCTGTGCAGATTGAAAAACAGCAGAGATGCATGAGTACTCCCTAAGTGTAGAGAAAATTCCAGAATGTACAGCAGCACAATTCTAAAATATCTTTATGCAAAGTTTGAATTCAGAAACTTTGTTAAGATTTTACATATTAAAAGTTAAAAATAATTCAATAAGGATGGGAACATACTAAAATTAAATACAAACAAAAATAAGTGAGTCTCACCAAAAAGTATTACATAACCATGAGGGAAAAAAGTCCATGGAAGTTTAGAGCACAGCGCCTTGACTTAAACAATCTCAGTTTAAGACACAAAAAAGAACTACCTTTGCAAAGAAGTACTGAGCTCTAATCGATTTCTTGATTGTGGTAGCACAGGTCTAGCTATTTTGAAACAATGTGTGCCTATTATAAGATTGTGCAAAGAAACATCGTTTTGTTTTAGGAACCAGAGTTTCCATTACAGCAGAAAGGAGTTACAAATATGGCCTGGAGGAAGATAAGGAAGGGCTCTGAGCGCCTGGACGGCAATTAGAACTATCAGTAAAAATTCACACACACCCCTTCCAGAATCCCATGGCTGAGACACCTCATTGCAACCAGCACACTGGGAGCCCACGTCTTCATTTCTGATACATCCCCCTGTAACGCTGCATGATTCCCGGGCGACTAGAGGAGCAGTTCAAGACCAGCCTGAAATATCTTGTTGCCTAGAAAGTACAAATTTTTTTTTTTTTGACACATCAAAAGGAAATAAAGGCATAGAGGAGCTCCTGCTGGCTGAATCAGGACCAATTTATCAAAATAGATAATGACAGGAATAGGGAACACTGAGAGAGGGAGAGAGATGTGGATAGAGTTAGAAAAACAACATTCTACAACTAATTGTAGTACTAACTGATTCAGGAAAGGGTCATCAAAGGGTGAAACTTCCTTAGGAAATAAAATACATAATTCAATGTATTAATAATACCCTCCCCACAGATTACAGAAAGAAGAGGGGTTCAGCGAAGTTACAGAAGTTCACGTCACCGATGACTGTGCAAACTGACCTCATCGTACCCTGATGAGATGGTGTAGAAGCCGCTGACGTCACTTCTGCAGTAGCCCTGCCAACATGTGCACCTGACTCTTACTGTAAGTTGACAATCTGACAAACTCAGATTGATGGGATCCTAGAAAACAGCCAACAGTCCTCTTCAAAAAATGTCAATAGATAAGAGCTGAACAACACAGTCAATAAAGTAGCTTTCTGGATATATACTGAATGTTACATCCTCATAACAGAGAAAACACAATCTTCTTAAGTGTTCATGAAACATGACACTTGAAAAAATGAACATGTTAGAAAAACAAATATAAACAACAAAGAACAGGAAACAAAGCAAATACTACAGTAAAATTAGTACAAATACTTGGTGATCCCAGTGCAATAAAAATAGAAGTCAAAGATGATACCCCAAAGCCCTCCCACTTGAAAATTAGATGTCTACTAAAATGAGCTCTTGGACAAAATAGAAAATACAAACAAAAATTACAAAGTTTATGAAAAATTGTAATATAGAGGCACATTCTAAGCAATAATCAGAAAATATTTCAAAGCACTAAATACCAATATCCATTTGAAAACTGCATTAACTGAAAGAGCTAGAAAAATAACAAGTAAAATAAAAGAGAGTCTAAGAAATAAAATAATATTAGACTAGAAATTAGGAGATAAAATAGAAAATAAGCAGCACGTCAAATTAATGAGTGAAGTCCTAGAGAAAACAATAAAGTGACTTGCTAGTTTAATCAAGACTAAGAGGAAGTGCAAATACAGAGAATAAAAAACAGGAAGAGAAGATAACTACTGAGACAGAGAATTAAAAAGAATAAGATGACTTCAGTGTAAATACATTTGAAAATGGAGAGGAAATAGATAGTTTCTTAAAAAGAGAGTTTAGCAAACTAACTCCTGTAGAGACAGAAAGCTTAAAGAAACCAGTTTGAACAGAAGAAATAAAGTTATAAAGAAACAACTCCACAAAAGGCAGTTTAACAGAAAAGCTGATAAATCTGACTACGTAAAAAATTTTAAAAAACAAAAAAAGTTTGTGTGGCAGAAGAACATGATAAAAAAGTCAAAATCAAAAAATGTAAAAAAAAAAAAAAAAAGGTCCTTAAGCAAGAAAGAAGTTTAACTTTACCCATAAGAAGAAGAGTGCAAATTCAGTCTACAATGAAATACCATTTTCACCCATCTGATTGATAAAAATTAAAAAACTTGACGACACCCCGTTAGTGAAACTGCAGGGAAAGGCTTGCACATCGCCGGTGGAACGTGGAATGCCAGGACCTTTACAGAGAAGAAGTATTTAACACCGTACATGCATGTATCCTTCGATTTAGTAATCCCACTTCTAGGGATCTACTCTGAAGATTTAACTTAAAAAACAGGAATACATATGAAAGGTCATTCATTGTAGAATTATGTGCATTTTTGCAAAATGTTAAAAATTACTGAAATGTCCAGGTATAGCAGATGGATCAGTTAAGCCATGCCACCTACACAGCAAAAACACTAACAGAAATGTAAAAAAAGGGGGGGAGATGTCTACGAATGGACGTGGAGTGCTTTACAGAGGTCAGTGAGAAACAGGGCCCACGCTGGAATAGTTAACACGTGCATGAGACGCTTGGTGTCACTGCCAGGGATGCAGATTAAACAGTGAGATGCCACTTCATACTCCTAGAATGCCTGTAATTTAGGAAGGGAGACAGATGTGGGGGAAACAGGGAACCCTCCTCATACATTTGCTGGTGATGTAAAATGGTACACTTGGAATACCAGGTTGGCAACTTCTTAAAAAGTTAAATATAAATTTACAATGCAACCCAGCAATTCCACTCCTGGGGATTTGGGGATTTCACACCCAAATGAAGACCTGTGTCCAGAAAAAGACCCAAATGTCCATGTTCACAGCAGCACTTTGCAACAGCCGCAAAAATGGCTGGAATCCAAATGCCCATCAGCTATTAATGGGAGACAAGTGTGTTCAGTAGTAGGTAATGGGAGATAGGTGTGTTCTTTGGTAGGTAATGGGAGACAGGTGTGTTCAGTGGTAGGAAATGGG
>NW_003852479.1:5306049-5308949 GCF_000181295.1 Otolemur garnettii
TAGGTGATGGGAGACAGGTGTGTTCAGCGGTAGGTGATGGGAGACAGGTGTGTTCAGCGGTAGGTGATGGGAGACAGGTGTGTTCAGCGGTAGGTAAAGGAACACCATTCCGCAGCAGGAGTCCTGACAGATACACCTGCATACAGCGTGACGTGAGTGGGCCTCAAACTCATGACACTACTAAAGGAGTCGGACTCAAAGACAACACAGTGTACAATTCTGTTTATATGAAATGTCTGGACGAGGAAAACCCACAGGGTCAAAGGCAGCCAGCACAGCCTGGAGCCAGAGTGGGAACAGGACGAGCTGTAACTGGGCAAGGGGGCTGCACAGGAATGACAGCAACATTCTGGGACTGGACTGTGCCTGGCCAGGCTGCACCGCTCTAAATTTATTAAACAGAACTAAATAGTGCACTAAAAATGGGTAAACTGTGTGGCAATACAGTTTTTTTTTAAGGACATATGTTAATTATAGAATATGTAAATTATGCACCATTAAAATTTTTTTAAGAGCATGTTGAGGAGCTGACCCCCTCTCAGTTGGCCTCATTAGTGTTAGAAGTACAGTGTCCCAATGTCCCAGCAAACTGGAATGGTTGGTTCCTCCTCAAGTTGCTACCTTTTGTGTAAAATGGGAAAACCCCAAACCCAACATTTACTGTTTTCCTTAAAAACAATGAAGTTGGATGCCTCCAGTGTGGACCGGGCAGAAGAGATAAGAGAGGAAGTGAAACGTCTGAGTGAGGGTTTGGCATAGTTCTGACTAAGGGTCTACAGACTTAAAAAGTAAGTCAACAAAGATAGGAAATGTTGGGGGCCGTAGACCTAAGGGAAGACTCAAAAAATGAACCCAATTATATTTCAAATAGAAAACCTAAACTACACGGAGGGGAAAGAATCCAAGTAACCCACACGGATGCACAATGCAATAGCTGCCCTTAACTTGGGGCTGGACACAGGTCAGGGGGAGATATGCATACAAGCCTGGTTTTCACACCAATGGGAGAAAAAGCAGTTCTAAAACTATTTTAGATACAGGATTGAGAAACTGAATAAACTGATCATTGGGGGATTCAAGATTTTGAAAAGGGGGCACAGAAATGGACTGGAGAAGCAGAGAAAGAGACCTGTGAAAAGGGATCACAACTGCAGGGACGGGTGTGAACTCCTGACTCTAAAATCACAGGGTGCGCATGAGCACGTGTGACCACGTGTACACATATTGGTGTACACGCACCATCATCCTCAGATGCCTGCGGGGATTTGGTCCTGGGATTCTCCAGGGAAACCAAAATCCACAAATGCTCAAGTCCCTTACATAAATGGCCTGGTGTCTGCATGGAACCCACGCACATCCTCTCATATGAATTGTCTTTACATTACTTATAACAAATACAACGTAAATGTTACATAATTAGTTGTGCTGTACTATATTTTTTATTGCTGTTTCATTTTCTTCTGAATACTTTCAGTTCCACGGTTGAATTCAGAGAGCAGAACCCCCAGATGTGGGACCCAGGGATACAGAGGGCAGACTGTGCACGGGGGATTGGCCTGGAGCAAACAGCCAGAGGGATGAGCAGACCAGCAGGCACAGCTGGGCTCTACCATCATCCCGGGGTTCCACAGAGAATTGCTCATTCAGCTCTTGGAGTGACGTGTGTCTACACTAGGTGCTTTAAACAAAATGATCGAGGATGCCAAGGACAAGGACAGAGGAGCCAGTTCGCAGTTACTACTGGTCAAAGCTAAGACAATTTAAGCTATATATAGTAAAATTGAGCTCTCTATGTGATTATATATACCACTGGGGGAAAGCATAGATACATGCTTTTCTATTTTTTCCCCAGTGTTTTTTATCGTTATCTTGCTTTCGGTCTCAAATCATCTTATATTTATGCTGTACCATCAATGTAGTATTGCAAGCATGTATGACCTCGATCTAATCACGAGGAAGCCCAGAAAGAGAAACATTCTACTAAAAAGGGCAAGGGGAGAGAAAACCATATTCAAAACACGGCACTGTCATAATAGACAAAGGCAGCTGTGGAAACGACCCAGGGTGAGGGGGTCGTAAAGGAGGAAAAGGAACAAGTAAACGATACAATTAAAAGGGTACAATCTGAACAACAGGCGAATCTGCGTAAAGGGAATACGGATATTCTTGGTACCGTTCTTCCAAATTTTCTATAAATTTGAAATTATTTCTATATAAAAAGTTTAAAAAAATAATTATCAGGGACTGAAACTGCTGACTTCATGTTCTACCTAATAAGGTTATTATAACACAATCCGTAAAAACTAATACGTATCATTTAGTTTTAAAAAAGTGTGAGATGGGGGTATTTTAAACAATGATAATATCCAAATAAAGAGTGATCCTTTAAAATGAACAAATTCAGATTTGTGGGAAAAGAAATACCAGTCCTCCTTAAGTCTCCTTCTCTGTGGGCAGGAAAGGTCTGTCCTGTCGCTATCTGAGAACTCACATCCTCAACACAAGCCATGTTTTTTGGCACGGGCAGTTCAGTGGAAAGACATGGAATCCGGACACCAGGGAATTTAAATCCCGGCCCTGGCTGTCTCCAGCTGTGTGACCTAAGCTCTCTCAGCTTCTGCAATTGCAAGGCGGATAACGAAGCTCTAAGACCGTCGAGGGGATTGTTAACACACAGAGTTAACCCTGCCTGACGCACAGAAGGCGGCTGACAAACGCGTCTCCTCTTCTTTTTCTCTGGAGATGAATCTGATTGGACCCACACCGGCCCTCCCTTGACAATCAGCCCTCCTGGAAGGCTAAGAAACAGAAGCACTCTAAGAATAAGCCTCCTTGCTGCAGGTGTGTTTCGTGAAAATGGAAGCCAGAGACACTGGATGGTGAAAGGGAAAGAGAGAAGA